>NC_134411.1:28662918-29026070 GCF_038048845.1 Mixophyes fleayi
TCCAACGGCTGTCTTGGTTATAACGCTGTCGGGACTAAATTCTCCCAAACTATGAAGTAGCAATTTTTAAAACAGCAACAACTCTGCTCTTTAGGTGAGAACGTATCTTTCTAATGACTCACTGACGTGGGAAGTTTAACGTGAAGAAACAGGTACACTAATGACTAACCTGTCATTAAAATACATCACTTTCATATTTTAAATCAGTCTTATTAGCTGCTAGGTCAGGCATATGAAACCTGTGTTTAGGATTTGCTGGGAATTGTAGTTTCACAGCATCTTCTGATCCACCGGTTGCCTAAGTTAACACATGCAAGTGAAAAACTGACACCATCAGTGACAAAGAGAGGATTATGGGAATTGTCGTTTAATAACGGGAAGGGGGGGGAGCTGCAGGTTACTCATCCTTGTGCAAGGTCACCTTTTGCCTACTGGGTAAAGTGAGGAGGAAGAATGATTAGAATTTAATTGCACTGAAATTAGCAAATGGTAAAAGCAGGGAGCAGTAAAACTCTGTTGATGTGGGAGATTGCTCCCCAGGGGATCTAACTTTGGTCCCAGTGTGACATAAACAAGAGTAGCCATTCTACTGTATGGTCCAGGTAGCTGGGATGTTAATGATTCAATTACCATTCTTAACTCCTCATCATATGAACAGAAGTGTCCCTGACTGTGGGCCATCTATAAGGTGCTTGCCTCAATTTCCTGCCCCCAGTCCCTCTTCAGATGCAAATTGGTTCATGCTGCTTCCACTGAAATGTGAAAAATGTTTGAAGATGGGCGACTTCTTCCCCCCCTCAGAGTGTTGAAGAAAAGCATTCATTTCTGGGCCAATTAAAAAAGTCCAGATAGAGGGGCCTGTAAGGGAAAGGTGAATTGAGGACTGGAGATCTGAACACAATGAACAGATGCTGAATAAGTACTGCTCTACAATGGATTACCCAATTAATAATGCATATTTAACAGTCATCTCTATGTTCCCACTTCACAGAATAATGTTTTACTGGTTTATGTTAATCATAATGCGGTGCATGTTTGCATGTACTTATATATATATATATATATATATATATATATATATAAAAATATATATATTTTTATATATATATATATATATATATATATATATATATATATAAAACGGCCTTCTGGCAGCTTTTTTCCATGGGTTTTCAAAGTTTAATTAAGTTTTTAACATTTTGTTTTTCTCTGCGGTGCAGCACCGCATCTGTGTGTGTCCTGCTTCTGGCTCCGGCAGCGTCGTGACGTCACGGCGCTGCCAGTGAGAGGGGCCGCAATCAAGCAGAGAATCGAGAAAAGAAGCATATAAGGTAAGTACAGACTACAGAAAGCGGGGGAGGTGGCGCAGAAAGACGAGGGAGCCAGAAAGAGAGGGCTAGACAAAAATGAGGGGACAGAAGGAGGTGAGTTCCGACACCTTTCTTCTTACAAAAAAAGCACTGTATATATATATATATATATATATATATATATATATATATATATATATATATATATATATATATATAAATATATAATTATTGTATACAGTGCCTACCTAAATACAGGCCCAGCTATGTATTCTTCCACTCCATGATCTTTACTTTGTACCAACTAGCATAAATAGGAAGTAAAATAAAAATATCAAAGAATTTTAACCTGAAGCCAAGTTTTGCTATACGGCAAATACATAGTTAGGAAGGTTAATAAGTAGACAAAAGTCCATCACTCTGACTTGTTCCTTACATGGATTCGTTGATCCAGGAGAAGTAAGAACAAAACAGCAGGAAGGCAGCTGCCACTTTATTGCCAATATGGGGAAAACAATCTTTCCCGACCTCTTAAATACCAATCGGACTAATTCCCTCAGTAGATTATACCTGTTGTGCCAAAAAATCACTATGTGTCAGCTTACCCGCATTATAGAAATATTATGCACAAAATCTCACACTTTTGTATATGCTGACACATAGTGATTTATACATCGATCATCATCATCTACTTAGTTTTATAGCGCCACTAATTCTGCAGCGCTGTACAGAGAACGCATGCACATCAGTTCCTCATCCTCAACATTTAAAACACTGACAAATGAGGTGAATAACATTGATTATCTTACTTTAATGGCTCCTGTCAAGGGGTGGGATATATTAGACAGCAAGTGAACAGTCCGTTCTTGAAGTTGATGTGTTGGAAGCTGGAAAAAAGGGCAAGTGTAAGGATCTGAGCGACTTTGACAAGGGCCAAATTGTGATTGCTAGATGACTGGGTAAAATAATCTAAAAAACGGCAGGTATTGTGGGGTCTCAATGGTATGCAGTGGTTAGTACGTACGAAAAGTGGTCCAAGGTTGTCCAACCGGTGAACAGACTACATGAGCCTTGGGTGCCCAAGTGATGAGTGATGACTAGTTCGTTTGGTCCAATTTCATATATAAGAGCTACTGTATAGCACAAATTGCTGAAAAAGTTAATGCCGGTTATGATAGAAAGGTGTCAGCACACACAGTGCATCGCAGCTTGCTGCGTATCGGGCTGCTGGGCCGCAGACCGGTCAGAGTGCCTATGCTGACCCCTGTCTACCATCAAAAACGCCTACAATGGGCACGTGAGCACCAGAACTGGACCATGGAGATATGGGACAAGGTGGCCTGGTCTGATGAATCATGTTTTCATTTGTAATGTGTGGATAGCTGGGTATATGTGCATCATTTACCCAGAAAAGTGAAGGCACCAGGATGCACTATGGGAAGAAGGCAAGCTGGCGGAGGCAGTGTTAAGCTCTAGGCAACGTTCTGCTGGGAAACCTTGAGTCCTGGCATTCATGTGGACACGTACCACCTACCTAGACATTGTTGCAGACCAAGTACACCCCTTCATGGCGATGGTATTCTCTGATGGCAGTGGTCTCTTTCAGCAGGATAATGCACCCTGCCACACTGCAAAAATTGTTCAGGAATGGTTTGAGGAACATGACAAAGAGTTCAAGGTGTTGACTTGGCCCCCAAATTCCCCAGATCTCAATCAGATCGAGCATCTGTGGGATGTGCTGGAAAAACAGGTATGAGCCATGGAGGCCCCCACCTCGCAACTTACAGGACTTAAGGATTTGCTGCTAACGTCCTGGTGCCTGATACCACAGGACACCTTCACAGGTCTTGTGGAGTCTATGCCTCGATGGGTCAGAGCTGTTTTGGTGGCATGAGGGGGAGCTACACAATATTAGGTTTTAATGTTGTGGCTGATAGGTGTATATTGTTTGTTTTAGAGTGAAAAAATTCAATCTTGGGCAATGTTCGGCTGTGCACATTTCCAGGTACTACACTACCAAAACATTGTGGATTTTCCTTTGGGGTGCAAGGAAAATCTGCGACAATGCATTGACGCAAAATGCCTTTGCGACCATTCCGGAAGCGCTGTGATTCACATCACGGAGAATTGAATTGGTCCCTTAGCGTTTACTAGTCCTTTAACTTTTTAAAATTGATCTAAATCAGGTAAATAGTTATCCTTTCAACCTCATAATTGGTGGGTATGGGTGGAGCCATATGAACATTTGGGATGCATAATTACCATACTGTGGATCAGTAGGCACTACCAAAGTTAAGAATAGGCAGGAAAATAAGCACTAAAAAAAGAACTAAAAAGGCACTAAAAATAGGTACTTTGCAGGAAAATGGGCATTTGACTAAAACCAATAAAATCTTGTTGACCAGGAATCGTCAAATATCATTTATATCATTAACTGTATCACATTCAACAAATTGAATAATTTTACAGTAATAGAAAAGTTAAATAAATATGATTTTAAACTATTTAATTTAGATTACAGCTACTTACGTTTTAGCTGCATGCTTGGCAAAAGATGACTTTGCCATTTGTGGTAAAATTCTCGTTTCCATTTATCCACTGTTTATAGAGTATTGTTTTAGAAGAATTTCTTTCGACATAATGTGCAATAAACTTCATTCCAGACCAGGCGACATACCAACAATTTAAAACGCTAACACTCTTGATCATTCAATTACACCTGTTCTGTATCCACAGTACTTCTGATGTATTATGATGTCTTACTAGGATTTATAATGGTCATTACCAGTGTGTTGTGCATTCTGCAAGTTTCTGCAGCTCTGATATGTTTTTTCCTTTGCCCATCCAGTTGGTATCATGTGGCTGCTGTATTACTGCCCATTACTGCTGTGTGTGTGTATCTCTGAATAGCTGTGTAAAGTCCTCTCAGCTCTGAAAGATTATGGGCCTGATTCATTAAAGAGCGTAAATCCGATACGTGCCGTAGTTTGTGTAAAATTGTTCTGCGCATGCTCAGAAACGGACTATACACCAGTGAAGGCTAGTGCATCCAATTAATCTTTGAACACAAAGGACACTTCCTACAGCCACAATTTCAAGGGCGGAACCGGGTAGGGAAGGGGCATATGCATGTAGTCAATGTACAGTAAGGGTGTGCCAAGGTCAAACGCACGCACAAGCCTCCAGTGTCAGACTGGGACATGAAGGGCCCACCGAGGGATGTCATGGTAAGGGCTCACCAGGGGAGGGGGTGGCCAGCCACCTGAGTGTGTGACTAGAGAGGGCATGGTCATCCAACTGAGGACATGGTTACTGCCATATTGTAGCATATAAGAATGCAGTGTATGCAAAAAGTGCACAGTCTGGGCCACAGCCACTAGATCGGTACAAAGCGGAACAGTCGCCCAAAATCAGGACTGTCCCACCATAATCAGAACAGTTGGCAGCTATCCTGCTATCTCCTACCTGTTCTTTCAGCTTTCACTTCCTGGTGTCTTAAGCTCAGTAGTTACTTGTCTCCATCCTGGAATGTTGGGCTCCTGTTTGGGGAAAAAAGGATAGGTACAAGAAATATAAAAAGCAGAGCAATCAGCGAACACTCTAGCCCCCCCATCTCAACCAGCTCAGATATTTAATCAATAGCAACACACAGACACACACTAATACATTTCTCATACACACAGACACATACTAATACATTTCTCCTACACATAGACACACACCAATACATTTCTCATACACACAGACACACACTAATGTGGACTACTATAACATTGTCAGGAAAATCTCTGGGACGAGATAAAGAAATTCTACAGAAGCGAAAGAAAACAATGGAACTGTAAGAATTGTGAGCTCTGCAAGCAGATTTCAAAAAACCATTAAAGACACTAGTTAAAGTCTTAAAATATGTTCATACATTAATCGTTTGATTTTTACATTAGACCAATTCTAAGGGAAACAAATAGAGTCCCCTTTCTTAAGACTTAATAAAACTAGAAGTAATAGTATTTTGGAGAAATGGAAAGTTGAATATAATGAAAGGAGTGATCCTAAGGTGGTACGATGATGGATGTACATTGTAGTGACATTTTTACACCTCTCACTATGCATTTCCAGTCAGACCTGCAAATAATCAAAGAGACACATATGCACAAAAAGAAAGTCTTTGCATGTCTGCACTATCATAGGGAAAAAAAAATCACAAAAAGTGATAAGCAGTGTTTTGTTTTAGTATATAACTTTTTTTTTTTATTACTGTTAATACAAATTTACTGACATTTTTTTTTATGTATAAAGATGGGTACACACTACAGAAATTTCGACCAACTTTTTATGCCGAGCGATTTTACATGCGATTGATGATCCGACCGCTCGGTCCATGGACTGCATACACACTAGCCTTGTTTAGGACGATAAAGGGAAGAGCGGACGTCCCTATAGCGACTTTTTACAGCCATGTTGTGGTGAGCAATGACTGTAATTTCGTACTCACTGTTGTGGATCGGTCGGAAGTTTATACACACTACACAGCGGAAACGAGATTGGACCGAAAATATTAAACGGTACGACCAACCAAATGAGGCGATAATCGTCCATTTGGGCAGACTTTCGACCATCGTGTCACTGCACACACTGACCTGACTTTTAAACGAGCGGTCGTATGTCGGCTGTTTGTGCCGATTATTGGATGAAAACAGTGTAGTGTGTACCTAGCTTAACAAAGAAAAAAAAAGCTGAATGTAGACAATCCTTTCCGGCAATAAGTCAAGGTTGTTGTGCGTACTGCAGGGGTTACCGACTGTCCTTAATTTCCAAGGATTTTGAAGATCTGTCCACAGAAATTTATTGTCTCTGCATATATCCCTGCTTTTTTAATTAACTAAGTCAGCGGTATGATCCCTCTTTATCTATATACTGAGTGTATGGACACACACTAATACATTTCTCATACACACTAACTCACAACCCTTCTCTCATACACACATTTGTCATACACACTGACTCTTACTGATACACACAAACTGACTCACATTCACACTGACACACACTAATACATTTCTCATACACACAGAAACACATTCACTCTTATACACACTGACACGCAGTAATACATTTATCATACACACAGATACACACAGTAATACATTTATCATACACACTGACACACAGTAATACATTTATCATACACACAGATACACACAGTAATACATTTATCATACACACAGACACACACAGTAATACATTTATCATACACACAGATACACACAGTAATACATTTATCATACACACAGATACACACAGTAATACATTTATCATACACACTGACACACAGTAATACATTTATCATACACACAGATACACACAGTAATACATTTATCATACACACAGACACACACAGTAATACATTTATCATACACACTGACACACAGTAATACATTTATCATACACACAGACACACACAGTAATACATTTATCATACACACTGACACACAGTAATACATTTATCATACACACAGATACACACAGTAATACATTTATCATACACACAGACACACACAGTAATACATTTATCATACACACTGACACACAGTAATACATTTATCATACACACAGATACACACAGTAATACATTTATCATACACACTGACACACAGTAATACATTTATCATACACACAGATACACACAGTAATACATTTATCATACACACAGACACACACAGTAATACATTTATCATACACACTGACACACAGTAATACATTTATCATACACACAGATACACACTAATACACTTATCATACACACAGATACACATTCTCTCTCTCATACACACACTGACACTTACAGTGCTGCCTCCAGCTTCCTGCAAGGCAGTATGGGTAAGGGGCGTGTCTGCTCCAATTGGAGTGACTGTGTCAGCCAATCAGAGCACAACAGAGGCAATGATCCGGAAGTTTCTCTTCTATTACCCAGCAGCACAAGCTGCTCCTAGAGGGCTTACTCTGAGGGGACCCTGGTGATCGCATTCCGGCCCCACACCCCGGGTCATAGAGCAGTGGGGCCCCTCCGGGAATCTCCCTGGGACCCCGCTGGGCCAGTGCGACTCTGCATCCCTCCAATTCAAGCTTTGGGCATCTCTCAGGTACGTGATTTTTAGCCAATCATGTGCACCAGCTACTGGGTGGATGTGCTGATTGATAGTGATGCCAGAACATGTGTTAGTGCAACTGTATAAATGCATTTTATGTACAACAGGCATTAATAACATTGTGGTATATGTATTTCATGTAAAAAAATTGGAAAAGGAAATTTCAATGTATTTTTATTAATGATTATATTATTAACATGTGTTAATGTATTTAATTATTATATTTTAAACTGTGAGTTCTGATGGGACTTTAAATATACATATGCATTGTGCGTATGAACAAGAATCTAGTCAAAACAGCCATAATTATTTTTTTTTGTACATTTCCTTAACGATTTTAGGCACTGCAAAGGTAAAGTATATGAAAGTAGGCACAAACAGGTGAACAAGGCAGTTATAGCCACAATATAAGTGGTATATCCTCTTCACAAATCATCTGCAAATAAATTTTACCTTAGCAGCCTACATTTTTCGCTTAAGGAAAATAATCGGCATTTAAGGCAAAATCCTCAGTCTTATAATTACTAATTAGAAACTTGTATATCCGTTAAGTGCAAATCATATACATATTCTGAGCTGAGCAGATCGGGGACTTTGCTTTGCTTTCTGGTTCAAAATAAGTTAAGTGAGATCTATGAGTTGGCAGAGGCACTATTTGGGGTACTTTTCCTGTCAAGCAGGGGGCCACACAGCAATTTTCTCCCAGCAAAATGACTAAAATTGTGTGGGTACTCAGGAAGTGACGGCATACTTGCCAACTCTCCCTGAATGTCAGGGGAACTCCTTGAAATAGGGGTGATCTCCCTCACTCCCTGAAGAGTCTGGCATCCTCCCTGATGCTGAGCCAGTACAAGACATGGTTGGCTTCGCCATCTGTGGCATGATGACATAGTTCATAAATTGTGTCCTATGTCTATGTATTGATGCCTATGGAGGTGGCCATTTTCATGGAGACCAAGATTTAATCAAAGACTGACAGGGAAGACAACATGAATTCAGTAATGGAGACAGAAATGTAAAAGACACTTCATTCTGTAGAGATTCATTTGCTGCTTTTCTTTAACGCTTAGTTGCCTACTCTCCCGGAATATGCGGGAGACTCCCGCATTTCTGGGAGACCTCCCGGGCTCCAGGGAAAACAGGGCAACCTCCCGGTTCTCGTCCTCGCAATAAATAAGTGGCGGGGGGGGGGGCTTAATGACACAAATATTGTGTCATCTTAGCCCCACTCCCTGCTGTAATTGGCCAAAATTGTGACAACCATTTAGGGGGCGGGGACAAACTGATGTGATTCGTCAAGCCCCGCCCCCGCACACCCACCTCCCCGAAGATCTCCCCGAAGCCAACGAGGAAAGTTGGCAAGTATGAGTGACGGTAATCAGGAGTCGTCCTATAAATTCAATGAGACGTCTTTCCATGTACATATTTACAAAAAGCGTAGATGTACTGTACCAATGTAATACAAAACCATCAAACACATAAAAGTGACTCTAGTAAATAAAGGTAGAGAACTGAGGGGTCTTTGCACCCTTGTGTTTTGCTCTTTCACAAATGACGTTTATTAAGCCGACATTGTCGATGCTTTTGTGTTAATAATACAGAATGTGTGATACTTAGGAATATTATTGTGAACTCTACAATATGATCTTGTCAGTAGATTTAATGGTGGGACCTGCTTGCTCTAGGTCAATAGGTGACTTCAAATATAGATAATCATTAAAAGGGAACTCTATATATTATTGTTATTTATTTATATCAGCCAATAATGTGATTTGTGAGTTATTACCTTTTTCGTTTGTTTCTGGTGGAAAACAATCGTATGTAAAAGATATTTCTAACATATCTACTTGTGAGCTGGAGATTTCAGATAGTCGTTCAGGCTTTCACATCCTCCTTCCTTTACTGTTGCCTACAATGGAAGTCTGCAGTCAGCCACATTGCGTTTCATAGAGACGCAAGGGAAAATGAGGGTAGAATTTTGTAGAAGCCAATTGCGGCTAATTGAATCTGCCCCATAGTGATGAGACAAAGGTGGTAAGCTGTTTTTAAACCATAAGTCTGGTTGCCCAGTGGCATTAATGAAATGGAGGACACTCAATTTACCCCAACGCTTTCAACTGCAGTGAACTCAAGTAAATAGAGCAGGTAAACGCTCCTGGCCGCATGCACAAATGCAAGTGGGGATGGGGTCATTGGAACCAAGAGGTTCCATTACTGTACCCATTTACATGCTTTTAGCTGTATGATTTTTGACGTCGGTGAGCAAAGGACCTAATGTGGCAGAAAAATAATTAGCGGCTTGCAGGCCATCTTATCAAGTAGGAAATATGAATATAAAACAATAATGTACATGTTTATAGTACATAGTATATAATGCCTTATAATACATAGTCATAATAAATATATTAAAAGGATTACATCAGCAGTCACTGTTTATACTGCTATTATTTACAGAATTTTAAACATACTTTAACATCATTATGTATTATATATAAATGGTCATTTATATTATTGTTTTCCAGTTTATTAGTTATCTGGAACACTTTCTAACGCCCTAGTTCTATTCTCATCACTCTATCTAGGATTACTTATCTCATACTTGCCAACCTTTGGCAAGCTAATTCCGGGAGATCCCAGGCAGGGGGGCATGGTTGGAGGGCGGGAGGGGCGGGGCGTGGTAATTCGCATAATTTTGGCTCCGCCCCCTGCTACAAAATGCCGTTTTCACTGGGGCTGGGGCCAAAATGACACGATTCACCGCGCATCGCGTAATTTTGGGGAGCATATTGCCATATGCGGGATATTTGCCTGCTCTCCCAGAAGCTTGGGAGACCTACCCAAATTTCGGGAGTCTCCCGGACATTCCGGGAGAGTTGGCAAGTATGACTTATCTGCGTTCACTCAATAACTTTGCCTGAGCCTAACGCGACAGGATGAGAGCAGAGTCCTATTCAGCCACACACATAAGTGACCTAATCGGATACGACCTGTCCGCTTCTCTATAGATCCTGTACAGACCAAATCCGTAGATGTTCTTAGTACCCTAGAAGAAAAGTTCACGATAATATTAATAGAAAAAAAAGAAAAAGGAACTTGAGCGAAAAACTCAAATCATGTTATGCTTGTCTGATTGCTTATTTAATTTTAGATTTCTTCAAAAAGCAAAAGCTTTGGTTGAAAGTAAACAGAGAAACTTGCTATCGTTATGGATTACAAACAGCAGTAAAAGGATGTTTGAAAGAAGCATAAAGACATAGGGTTAGATTTACTAAACTGTGGGTTTGGAAAAGTGGAGATGTTGCCAATAGCAACCAATCAGAATCTAGTTATCATTTATTTAGTACATTCTACAAAATGACAGCTAGAATCTCATTGGTTGCTATAGGCAACATCTCCACTTTTTCAAACCCGTAGTTTAGTGAATCCAGCCCATAATCAGGGACTGGCTGGGCTGGGGGGCAGGGGGCATTCCCATAGTTGGCTATCTTGGGCTGGTTCACTGGACTACCTGCAATTTTTTCCCCTTCAAAATATTCCTAATAGGCTGCTGAGCCGAGACTCTCCTGCATGGGCTAACATTTGCCAGCCAGCCCCTGGACATAATAAAATTATAGCGCTTAAACACAATAAAAATAAACCCCAAAACATTTGAAGTATCCAAAGTGATAATCTTCACAGATTGGGATGGGTGGGACCTGCACTTATATTCATTAAATAGTTATTGTTTCCAAGAACCAAATGTTTTCTTAATTAAGTTTTAATTATATGCACGCTCTTTGCCTTTCCTGTGTCTAGATTCAAAGATCTAATATGTAAGCTAGCAAGATTAATTACATAATAGGACTACAAGGAGCTGGCTATATACTTAATAGCAGACCTAAGAAGAGACAGGATGTCATTATTTTGTTTATAGAATATAATACAAGAGGATTTGAACATTTAAAATCCATAAATGAGAGTTTATTGAAAAAAAGTTACGGGGGCAGTAATCACAGAAAATAGCATAGCGTATGTTTAGTCATCTAAATTCAACATAACAAATAATAACAATTGAACCACTACAATAAAGGTTAGAGATGTATCAGAATTTAAAGCTCTAAAATAAAACACAGTTTGAAACCAAAGTTCAGTGAACGAGCATCAGTCATGAGATACATAAGGATACTCTAGGTCATTTACAAAACTGCAACAATGCAGATTTTCAGAGCAATTGCAGTTAGTTCCCCTCTTTTTACATCATCCGCCTATTTTGGCACGACGGCATGTGGTCACATGGCTTGTGCTGGGACTGCGGGAGTACAACATATTGGTCCTCCTAGTGGGAGGAGCTGGGGGTGTCTGAGCATTCCTTGCTGAAGGTAATATATGCCTAAATGCAGAAACGTGATGATGCATTACAGAAGTGGGGTGGAGATAAGGGGTGTAGAGTATTATTATTATTGTTTATTTGTATGGTGCCACAGATTCCGGAGCGCTTAACATAGTAGCACAGATGTGACAGGCATGAAAACAGAAGACGTAATATGTACATGGGTACAGAGCACTAAGTGCAGGCATGTATTATATACTGCAATGCCCAACACACCTTATGTCCAGCATTGCCCACGTATGTTAATCCCAGCAAAGATATCAGTTGACTAACTTGTCATAGAAACATAGAATTTGACGGCAGATAAGAACCGCTTGGCCCGTCTAGTCTGCACATTTTTTAACCCATGGTAACCTCCAACCCTATTTAATTCTAATTTCTATTTTAGGACATCCTTATGTCTATCCCAAGCATGTTTAAATTGCTCTACTGTATTAGCTTCTACCACCTCTGATGGGAGGCTATTCCACTTATCCACTACCCTTTCTGTGAAGTAGTTTTTCCTCATATTTCCTCTGAACCTACTTCCCCCCAGTGTCTCATGTTCTAATACTTCTCTTCCTTTGTAGAATGTTCCCCTCCTGTACCTTGTTATAACCCTTGATATATTTGAAAGTTTCTATCATGTCCCCCCGTTCCCTTCTCTGCTCCAAACTATACATATTAAGATCTTTTAGTCTTTCTGGGTAAGTTTTGTGCTGTAGGCCACGCACAATTTTAGTTGCCCTTCTTTGTACAGTTTCTAATGTATTTATATCCTTCTGGAGATATGGCCTCCAGAACTGAACACAGTATTCTAGATGAGGCCGAACCAATGACCTATACAGTGGTATTATTACTTCTTTCTTTCTGCTACTGGTTCCTCTCCCTATACAACCAAGCATCTGACTTGCCTTCCTCATTGCTCTGTTACATTGATTGCTGTCTTTAAGTCACATGAAATAGTGACTCCTAGATCCCTAAACTCCTCAGTAGTTTTCACTATAGTACCTTTAATACCATATTTAGCCTTTAATTTTTTGAGACCCAATTTTTTAAACTGCAATTGTCACTCTCTTGACCATTCCTCTAGTCTATAAATCATTTGTTTTACCCCTTCTGGTGTGTCTGGTAACTAGTATACAAAACTGAACCTAATCTGGTAGCTGCCATAGAATACAGAGTTAATTTGCTGACAATTAAGTACTTAATTCAGTAGTGGCTATTATATATGATAGGGCCCAATGTCTGGTGTCTGTTGTGTACAACGGAAAGCCCATTCCCTAGTAGCTGGAATACAATACATTCTACAACTCCACTGGTGGCTAGTATACAATACAGAGTGCATTCTCTGGTGACTAGAGTTCAATACAAACTCTATTCTCTGGTGGCTATGGCACAATACAAAGCCAATTTACTTGACTAGCCGCTAGTATACTCACCTCCTCTTGTGGAGGTGCTACTCCTTCATGCTCCCGCCAAGTCTCACAACTTGCGATAATATTGGCTGATAGTTCTGTTTCGTATCTTGCATTGAGTTCTTATTTGCTGCTAATATTAAAAAAGGCTGATAGAAGCTCAAGAACCCAGCGAGAGGGATTTCTTACTTCTGGCTGCTCCAGGTAGTCTGCATCATAACTTCGGCTTAGCCAAGCCTTTGGCGTGTCCTTGTCTAGAGGTGCATCACAGGTTCCATGGCAGAAGCAGTCTCTGATAAGCCAGTCTGGACCTACAGGATTTTCACTCAAGATTTGTTGATACCATCATCATCATCATCATCTATTTATTTATATAGCGCCACAAAATCCACAGCGCTGTACAGAGAACTCATTCACAGTTCCTGCCCCATTGGAGCTTACAGTCTGAATTCCCTAACATACACACACAGACACAGACAGAGAGACTAAGGACAATTTAATAGCAGCCAATTAACCTACCAGTATGTTTTTGGAGTGTGGGAGGAAACCGGAGCACCAGAACTGTCATTGTTGCTAAAGGAGTTACTAAATGTTAAGATTTGCATATGTTTTACAACAAAAACAGTGGAGGTCACTTATAACGCACATAATCATCATCATCATCTATTTATATAGCGCCACCACTAATTCCGCAGGGCTGTACAGAGAACTCATTTGCATCAGTCCCTGCCCCATTGGAGCTTACAGTCTAAATCCCCTAATTTACATACACACAGACAGAGAGAGACTAAGGGCAATTTAATAGCAGCCAATTAACCTACCAGTATGTCTTTGGAGTGTGGGAGGAAACCGGAGCACCCAGAGGAAACCCACGCAAACACGGGGAGAACATACAAACTCCACACAGATAAGGCCATTACTGATGCTATTCCTCGGTTGACCTGGATGTGTGCTTTGGATCGTTATCATGTTAGAAGGTGAAATTCCTCTTTATCTTCAGCTTTCTAATAGTGGTCAAAAGGTTTTGTGCCGAAATACATTGATATTTGGAGCTATTCATTATGCCCCATATGCTAACTAGAGCCCCTCTCCAAGCTAAAGAGAGGCAGCCCCAAGGCATCACGCTGCTACCACCATGTGTCACAGTTGGTATGGTGCTCTTTGGGTGATGAGCGGTGTTGTCCTATATGATTTGAAATGATTACATGTATTTATCTGCAAAATGTAGATGGGCTTGAATATTCCTTGCCACCCACCCTCATCATCATCATCATTTATTTATATAGCGCCACTAATTCCGCAGCTCTGTACAGAGAACTCACTCACATAAGTTCCTGCTCCATTGGGGCTCACAGTCTAAATTCCCTAATACACACACACACACACACACACACACACATACACACACACACACACACACACACACACAGACTAGGGTCCTATAACCCAATTGTGCAGAATACGGGAGATTGTTGTCTCACACAGGGAGTGACCAGTTCCTGACAGGCATTCCTTCAGCTCCTTAAATGTTACTGTAGGCCTCTCAATAGTCTCCCTGATGTTACGACCTGAGGGTGAAAGACCTGTAATATTCCTGATTAGCACTGGCAGACCAGGGGTGCGGAGTCTAACGAGTTCCCCGGTGTTCACCAAGAACCACCACAAGGAGGGATGGACTTCACTGCCAGGAGTCCAGGTCGCGGGCCCTGCATAAACTTAATGTAAATGTCAATAAAAGCCTTTGACACTTATGAAATGCTTGTATTTCTACTTCAGTATAACATAGCAACATCTGATAAAAAGGTCTAAAAACACTGAAGCAGCAAACGTTGTGAAAATCATTACTTATGTAATTCTAAATTTTTTTTAGACATGACACACACATATATATATATATATATATATATATATATATATATATATATATATATATATATTTAAATTTCACTTACAATTTCCATACCGCCACTTCTAAATTTCCAAGTCTATATCATCATCATCATCATCATTTATTTATATAGCGCCAACATATTCCGTAGCGCTTTACAATTGGGGACAAACGTAATAAACTAATAAACAAACTGGGTAAAACAGACAAAGAGGTGAGAAGGCCCTGCTCGCAAGCTTACAATCTATGGGACAATGGGAGATTGACACATGAGGTTAAGTATACATTTTGCATCTTGGCCCAGCCAGACTGCAAAGGTAACGTGACTCATAAGCTAAATGATCCTGTCACACAACAATGTTGGTCCGGGGGTAGTTGTCTTGTGTGAAATTGTGTAACAGGCTAAAGGTAGTGAGGTTAAGATGGTGGTTGAGGAATATTATAAGCTTGTCTGAATAGGTAGGTTTTCAGAGAACGCTTGAAAGTTTGTAGAACAGAGGAGAGTCTTATTGTGCGAGGGAGAGAGTTCCATAGAGTGGGTGCAGCCCGAAAAAAGTCCTGTAACCGGGAATGGGAGGATGTAATGAGGGTGGATGAGAGACGCAGATCTTTTGCAGAACGGAGTTGCCGAGTTGGGAGATATTTTGAGACAAGAGAGGAGATGTATGTTGGTGCAGCTTTGTTGATGGCCTTGTAGGTTAGTAAAAGTATTTTATATTGGATTCGGTAGAAGACAGGCAGCCAGTGTAGAGACATACAGAGTGATTCAACAGAGGAATAGCTATTTGCAAGGAAAATCAGTCTTGCCGAAGCATGCAAAATAGATTTTAGGGGTTTGAGTCTGTTTTTGGGAAGACCAGTAAGGAGGGAATTGCAATAGTCAATGCGGGAGATGATTAGTGCATGAATTAAGGTTTTAGCAGTGTCTTGTGTGAGATATGTGCGGATTCTGGAAATGTTCTTTAGATGTATGTAACATGATTTAGATATAGAGTCAATGTGGGGAACAAAGGATAGGCGTGAATCAAGGATTACACCTAGGCAGCGAGCTTGTGGGGTGGGATTTATGGTCATGTTATCAACAGAGATAGAAATGTCAGGTATGCTCTTGTTGGCGGGTGGGAATATTATTAACTCTGTTTTAGAAAGATTAAGTTTGAGTTGACGAGAGGACATCCAAGATGAAATGGCAGAAAGACAGTCAGTTACACGGGACAACACAGATGTCGAGATATCAGGAGAGGATAGATAGATTTGGGTATCATCCGCATAGAGATGATACTGAAAGCCAAAGGAACTTATTAGATTTCCAAGAGAAGCGGTATAGATAGAGAACAGCAGAGGACCTAGCACCGAGCCTTGTGGTACTCCAACTGATAGGGGAAGCGGAGCAGAGGTGGCTCCAGAGAAATTAACAGTGAAAGAGCGATTAGAGAGGTAAGATGAGAACCAGGATAGAACTGTGTCTTGAAGACCTAGGGATTGCAGCGTTTGTATGAGAAGAGAGTGGTCAACGGTGTCAAATGCAGCCGAGAGATCAAGGAGAATTAGGAGAGAGTAATGGCGTTCAGTCTTAGCAGTGATCAGATCATTAACAACCTTGGTCAGCGCAGTCTCTGTGGAGTGTTGAGAACGAAAGCCAGACTGAAGAGGATCCAACAGGTTGTTTGCGGAAAGAAAGCGTGTGAGGCGAGTGTAGGCAAGTCTCTCTAGAAGCTTGGAGGGGCAAGGGAGCTGAGAGATGGGACGGTAATTTGAGAGAGAGTTTGGGTCGGAGTTTTGTTTTTTTAGAATAGGAGTAATCACTGCATGCTTGTATAGTGATGGAAAGATGCCAGTATAAATATATATATATATATATATATAGTAGCAAGAGTACCCACTTGTGACATGGGCACCCTGCAAACATCAGTCACACGGACAACTTTTTGTCAAATCAAACAGCACTTTATTGTTGGTATCACAACAGCAGTTACATCAAATGTGAGGACAACCAGGCAACCTACCACTTACTATTCCCAGTTTCCCACCGGACACTAACTGGCATCGGTTACAATGCACACATGCTCAGTTCAGTCTGTTATATTTGTGACTCCTCCCACAACCTTGGCTTGATGGACTGGTGACACTCCCACCTTGCCTTTATGAGGAAGTCTCCTCAGGTGCTCTGTAACCACTGTTGATTGCAGGCTAACCTTACCAGCTTTGCTGTGGAAAAGACTGTGAAATCGTGTAAGTAAAAATCACCTATACTTCAGCTTAATGTCACAGGTCTCACACCTGTATATCTCTGAACCTAGGTGCACTGCTATGCCTGTGTGCAACCTGGTCTCTAGGCATTACCTGCAGCTGCAAAGCTGATTTCACTCTTAGAGGCCTCTGGCAAGCCACTCCCTTTGCCACTATATTTATATGTATGTATATATATTATACATACAGCTGGTACCATATATAATGTGGGATATATCGAGCGCAGGCTTATTTTTCTCTGGTTTTGTTTCAAAATATTGCCTTTTTGTCATAGCAGCTGTCCATCAAGCCTATTTAAGGCACATTTGGGTGTGGCTCACAGGCCAGCCCTTGCTAGATGTAAACCCCTATACCTGGGAGGTGAGTGCATCTGATTTTAACTGCATTTTAATATTGTTTAAAGCATATAGGTCAGTGTAGGACCTGCATATAATGAGGTACCCTTGACCTTGGGATGCAGGCTTAAGTCTTTTAATCAAAATATGAACTAATACCTCATGTTTTAATTTTGCTAGACACACACAGATATGCAGTTTAAAGGATAAGCGCAGACAACTTTCTTTTTGTTTTGTATACATATATGGCCATTTATATTGCCACGCAGCTGGTACCACATACAATATGGGATATACTGAGAGCGGACTTATTGCATACTTGCCAACATTTCATTTTTTTTTTCCGGGAGCTGCTAGTAGGAGGTAGGCGTGTAGGGGGCGGGGCCCCAAAAATCGCGTAATTTTTGCCCCGCCCCCATTATGTAATGACGCAAATCGCGTCATTTTACAGTGGGGGCGGCGTTTGAACCGTATTCTGCCCACTTCTGGGCAGATCATGGAGATTGCCACACTCTTTTAGGAGTCCTGGAGACTCACGCAAAATGCGGGAGTCTCCCGGACGTTCCGGGAGAGTTGGCAAGTATGACTTATTGTAAAGTAATTGGTTTACACCGCACTAGGTTGACCATTAATACTCCTACCTATCTTAACAGAATATTACCTTCTTGACACTCATCCAACTTTCACATTTTAAACATTTCGCTATGGGCCCTCATGGAACTCAAGATATTGAGGATTTCTATTAAAATAAACTAATAAAATGTAAGCTTTAACTTTTTGACCATTAGAGTGCCTCTTTGTTCGGACACACTTTTTCTTTCTTTTTCTCAATAAGTATGACTTATTGCCAAGCAGCTGGTACCATATATAATGTGGGATATATCGAGCGCGGGCTTATTTTTCTCTGGTTTTGTGTGTATATATATATATATATATATATATATATATATATATATATATATATATATATATATATTATATAGAGAGAGAGAGAGAGAGAGATGCTTGTTTATATATATACAAACATATAACTGCCTGGAACTATTATAGTGTTGCCTGTAAATTTGTTTCATGAGAAATGCTGTAAATGAATAACTATTTTGAGTCTTACTTACTTTTCATTAGTATGAATTCACTTTTAAATTCTGCTCTTTCTTCGTCTTTCTTTTATGTCTTTTTAAAATATGAGCTTGATCCTCACCAGGGAAACGGTACAATTTGATCCATATGTGTTCCGTATGACATACTTTTCTCATAATTTGTATGCTGAAAAGAAAAAAGAAATTAAATATTTTACTTATTACTGCACTTCTATACCTTATGTTGTAATGGCAGACTTGTGGGTTGTATAAAGTGCTACGTATATAGCGCTACAATTAAAATATATATTACCATAGAGCTGCAGACCATAAAAATGTTATAATCCATGTGTTCAGGTTTATTAATAAGATTGAAACAAAAGCTTTTAATAATACATATTGAAAGTGGAAAAATCTAATTTATGAGCGATCTCAAAAAACGAGAAGTTGTAGGACATGGCTTAAAATGAATGTTGTGTCAACGATAGGGGTGTCGCAGTGCACAATTTTAAACAGATACATGAATATCTTGTTTGCAGGGAATTGCAAGTGTTATAAATTACTGTCCTCTTTCGGAAGTTTACCTGCTGCTCCTATGTAACATTTTTCTGGCGTTTCCCAGACAATCATCATCATCATTTATTTATATAGCGCCAACATATTCCGTAGCGCTTTACAATTGGGGACAAACATAATAAACTAATAAACAAACTGGGTAAAACAGACAAAGAGGTGAGAAGGCGGAGCCCCTCCCTTGCACATACGCGACTTGACATTCCAGATTGCGCATTAGAACTGGAACCCCCGACTTCAAGTTCCAGATTCCATTAGGAAAAATAAAGTTATGGAATAAATAATTAAAAAAAAGGTAAAGTAAACTTAATTAAATAAAAGGACAAATGCTTTATTTTCATAATAAAACAGCGTTTGTATAGCTGCCCCCCCACCTAGCAATCGGCGTTATCGATCAGAGAACAGCGGCTGTACTTGTAAAGCTGCTGTCCATGATGTTCATGCCTGAAGTGAAGTGGGCGGGATGGGAGTCTCAATGACGCGTTTCACTGCAAATCCCATAATTTTGGCTCCACCCTCCACGATGAAATTACGCAGTCGGCGCTCCCTCCCCCTCCACACTGCCAATTCACCATCCTGGAGAGGAAAACTAAAAAGTTGGCAAATATATTCTTGACACCACCCATATTGTGTTTCAAAGCATTGTGTGTTGTTTACTAGTTTTCTAATTTCACTGAAATTCACAGGGGTTACATTAAAATTAATTCACGCTTCGGCACAGCTTGGAGACTACACACACATTGAACACTTTATTGCCTATGGCGATGACAAACGTTCACAAACATTCATACATGGTCGGTGCGATTGCTCAGAAAATGGATTATTCGGGTTGGAAAATTTTGCTGCAAAAATGGATTCATCTCTACTGGTGACCATAAGACTCTTTTCCATGTCGGACCTTCTAGGAATCATAAAAGTAATCGGTGAACTCTTTGGCATTTGCTCGGCACACGTCCTTTTGTTTGCATGCTGTTTTTTTTGTTTTTGTTTTATGAAAGTGTTTGGGAAAGGCGTTACCGTTTCCCTTGTCACTATTTCTGAACCGTTGTGTGCCCTATTGGCTAAGCAAAGAGTGGAGGACACAAGAGGAAGCAATCAAGTAGCCTTTGCATTCAGAAGATACTTCAATCCGGTATCTGGCATCCACAGTACATATTGAGTTAGGAGGGCGCAGGAAGGACGTCTGTAATCACGAGGGGAGGGGGACTAATTAGCCGAATCAGTCTCAGAGGAAAGAGAGAAGCCTTAGGGGAATATTTGAGAGTTGGGAAAGAATATTTTTGTTTGTTGAAAAGCAGAGCAGGCTGAAGAGAGTCATATGTTGAATAAAGAGGAAGTTTCAACCAGGGAGGATGTTTTTGTAAGGCTGACACATGTGACTTGTGGAGACTAAAATCCATATCACTACTATAACATTGTAACAAACACATTGCATGTAGGAGAGCAATAATTTGCTTTATTTTAATTGCCCATAATAAACTCTTTCACTAAGAGACATACCTCAGATAGACAAAAGGGCTTTGGTTTACATTGTGGAGGCGCTGAAACATATTGCCAATTTGGCTTTCTGTAACCATCTAAAAATACTATGATAAAAACACATTTTACAAAAATCCACAAAATGAATACTTTGATATTGAATTTCCCAGGCAGACGCTTTTGGCTCATTGTAAAACATCAGCCTTTGTAGCTATGGCATATGTGTATGTCCACTCAATTGTCCTGAGAACCAGCAGACACGATCTATGTCCAATTTATCTTAACAAATTAGGCATTTTGGACTTTTTTGCGGCTGTGCGACATGTTTAAGTGTACGGGTCAATGATCCCTAGCGTCCAGCAATTATAAAAGTGCTCTACATACATCTGCGTACAATTGATATGTGTTAGCACTCTATGGGGTATATTC
The DNA here is from genome assembly GCF_038048845.1 of Mixophyes fleayi. NCBI lineage: Eukaryota > Metazoa > Chordata > Amphibia > Anura > Limnodynastidae > Mixophyes > Mixophyes fleayi. Next base: position 28,684,174 of record NC_134411.1, read on the forward strand.
AGTTGTTGGCGTTACTGCATAAAGTAACGCGGCACGCGCACTATTACCGTCATTAAGGTAATAGTGCGCATAAATACTGTTATTACGGTACTTTTCTCGCTGGATTTCAGCTCGCGGCTCAGGGAGCTGCGAGCTGAAATCCAGCTTAGTATTACCGTAATAATGGTAATACATTTAATGCCGCAGGCATATTCAACAATTGAATATGCCCCTATAAGGTGGAGATTAAATTCGGTGATGTGTCTCTGGTCCACATAGATACATCGCACCAATGTTGCGGATGGAATCATTGCTTTTTTTTCCACGCTCCTGTCAAGGTTCCTTACCGTAATGGCTCGCAAAGTGCGCAGTCGGACGTCGGCACATCGCAGCCAATTGAATCTCCCCCTAAATGTCCAAATACAGCTCTTCAGGAGAGACGGACTGTGTAGAGTTTTTTATTGTCCAAAAAAAGTGAGAGTTTGCCAAGATAAATATGTTTTTTTTTCATTCTGGAAAATACTGAAAATATAAATTGCCTTATCTTGTTCACATATTCCCATAATATAAAGCAAACATCTGTCACTCTTCAAACTTACTAATATGATAACAACTCACAGAGAGGGGTCTTTGCAAAGTATCTTAGGCTACTCTGATATATATTGGCTGAAGATCTCAGTGTCACATGGAATCTGCTTATTCTATGGGACCCTCAAGCTGTTTTGCGCAATGTTGTTCATTGATTCCCAGTCAATGTGACTGAATTATATTAACCAAAATATGGTGATCAATTCTGTCCTAGATTTACATGGCACTTAGCCCTATCTCTATCTGTTATTCACAAGGACTTTTGACAGCAGCTGCTTATCACTGTGTTAATTGGGCAATGCTATCGACACTCGGACTGAAATCCTTTTCCGCTCTAAAGATTATAGATTGAAGCATTAAGTGCTCAGTTTTAAATCAAAAATCAAATCATTGTGGGCCAAGCTGTATGTTCTTTTCAATCAACCCTGCATTAACATAATGGGCTTTTCCTATTATAGTTCCAGTAATATGCCATCTAACATAATATCAGAGGAATATGGTGTATTAATGTCTGAAATTACATTATATCTAAGTTTGATATATGGCTCTACATATCTGCCTGACTCTAAAGCTGGGTACACACTACAGGATTTTCACCCAATTATCGTGCCAATCAAACGAAAAAAGACCGTTAGGTCCAATATCGTGTTAGTGTGTGCACTCCAAAGATCATGTTTTATCGTTCCAAAGCACATTGTATCGTTTGATTTGATGTTATAAACAGTCTAAAATTCTCTATAAACAATGGAACGATGTTTGGCAAATTCTTGCACTCAGGACCAGCAGTGTAGGCAGATCTCCATAGAGTTTACAGAGTCACGATCTTTCATCATCATCATCATCATCATCATTTATTTATATAGCGCCACTGATTCCGCAGCGCTGTACAGAGAACTCATTCACATCAGTCCCTGCCACATTGGAGCTTACAGTCTAAATTCTCTAACACACACACACAGACAGAGAGAGAAAGAGAGACTACGGTCAATTTTGATAGCAGCCAAGTAACCTACCAGTATGTTTTTGGAATGTGGGAGGAAACCGGAGCACCTGGAGGAAACCCACGCAACCACTGGGAGAACATACAAACTCCACACAGATAAGGCCATGGTTGGGAATTGAACTTATGACCCCAGCGCTGTGAGGCAGAAGTGCTAACCACTGAGCCACCGTGCTGCCCATCTTTTCAGCAGATGGTTATGACAGCTGAAAAGCACAGATCTGAAGGTAAATTGTGTACACATGAATCAGCATGCTGATCGGGACTTTCAGTCATTGGTAAAATTGTTAACGATATCGCATCGTGAGAAGTTTTCTGTAGTGTGTACCCAGCATAAGCTGTTTAATCAGCAGTTCTGGATGGATAGTTGGTCCAAAGGAGATTTGCATATCTCCACCAACAATTCTTTAGGTGAGGTCGAATCCTTATTTTTTTTGTTTTGTGGACTCTAAAGTGTTTTATTTTATGTTCTATAAGCTCAAGTAAGACTGTATTGTCTGTAACGTTTTGTTTAGCTGAAACCTCTGAAGTAATGATTGTCTCTCTCTCATAAAAGCATAATGCAGTTCTTAACCTATTTCCTAGTTTCTTTTTTCTTTATAAAATATCCTAATTTTTGAAGACAGTTTATGCAGATGAAGCCAATGTCACTCCCAGGTATAAGATGTTCGAAAGATAATGTTATACAAGCATTAGGCACGTTATGATCATTAAGCCTATAGGCATTGTTCTATTGTAATCTATTAGAGATACATCATGACGGCTTCACAAAGCAATCAATGGCAGCTCCCATTCATGCGAAAAAGGGAGAGAAATGAGGTCTGCCAAGTAGAGACGTTAAATAGCAACGTTGTGTGTCTGCAGGCAAGTTCATCAGATGTTTCATGTTCTACGCCCATGGGTGTCCTTCAGGAATCATGGTCATGGATGCAGAATTAGGACATGGGTTGATAAGACCGAAGAACCCTGAGTTCAGGCAGAGGAGTTTAGTACTTGTGAACGTTCCATTTCACCCCAAAACCACAAATGATTTTCTAGCCTAGTTTGGAGCATGCTGCTTGAATTAAGCACTTCACAAGCTTATAAAAAAAATATTTCCCTGCAGCTTTCAAAAACAATTTTGTTTTTTACATGGAAAAGGGGCATACCACGCAATTAATTGTACGATTTTGCTATATTGCAAGATGGAAATAATAAGGTATCTTTCCGCTGGTTTTATAATGTATACATCTGAGGTCACAAGTTACGCTTCCACTAGGATCCAAAGCTAGCTAACACTGACTTCTTGTCCGCAAACACTGGCTCAATTCACTCTCACCCTGTATTTAACCTCCTACATCCTGGCTTTAGGGGAAAGGCACAATAAGACACATAGAAAACATATCTTCAAAATCTAATAACTGTAGTGTGCGAGGAAATCTATCAATTTCACTGATACACTTCTAAATTGGCGTTGTTGAACGTCATAAATCTATTTTGAGAATGACACCAACATAACATTTTACACCGTTCCTATTTCCATAAGGCTATACTTTGTTAGTTAAGATCTGACTTAATATCAGGGGCAAAAGCAGGGTTTCTAGAGTCCGGTGGGAGTTCCAAACGGTTTCTAAAAAAAAGCAAAACAAAAACAAAAAAACACTTGCTGCAATAATAATGCAAGTAGACAAGTACAATGTATGTAAATGTAATGTATGCTTAATAAAAAAAAAAAGAGGCAGAAAGCAAGCTGACCATTAAAAAAAACCCACGTTAATATTACCGCCATTAAATAAATTAATTTTGACCATCTTACCAAAATAATATAATGTAATAGTTTTATAGTAATGCAATAAAATAAATACTAATCTCACACTCACATCCAATTAAATAATAAAAAAAAATTACAATTACTCACCTAATGCTTCAAATCACTCTCTGCAGACTATTGCAAGTAACTTAAGTTTACTGCATTTTCCTTTTCTCTAAAGTCACAGAAACACTAGAGCCTACAGTGAGAACAATCATGGCAGCCATTTTGTTGAAGCCAAAGTTCATTAAAACATAGGCAGATCTCCACAAAAATGGATCTTATACTGCATCCTGTTATTTGTTGTTTAATGCAGACAGGAGGAGAAGGTTCCTAGAAGTTGAGGTGTAAGGGGGTTTCTGGCCAACTGGTACCCCTTCTAAGGGTGCACATGTAATATGATGCAATGCTATATACAAAGGCGTCAGGCATACAGACTATTAGCCATCTTTGTTTAGCAATAAATACTTTGCTCTAAACAACAATTACTATATATTCATAAATGCATGAATTTGCTTCGGGTTCATATCTTGTGTGGAAACCAACCGCTTGTTGCTTTGCAGGAATTGTCCCTTCAGACCTTAGTGTCTTGGTATATAGCTCGTTCTATTGGTACCATTAATTATATTATAATAATGACAGAACAGGGAGGAGAAGCCACAGATTTCTACAAAGATTATAATAATAAAAAGAAAGAGCAGAGATGGATAAACATTTAGGGCCTCGTGTAGATTTGGACGCAATTTCCGTCAAAAATACAGGCATCCAAAATAAATAAACATTCTACATAGTATGTGGAGTCGATACCCCTCAGCTGATCTCATCATTATCAATTCGTAACTTACACAAGAGGTGGAGCACCCGCAACAGATACGTTACCTGACAGGTGCCTGCGTCCAGGTCTACATTGGTTGTGTTTACCTGAATGCGCCTTTATTGTACGTTGCCTATGCTTGTACTTCTAAGGATGCACTTAATGGACTATTATTCTAGAAATGGAAATTTTTGTAGAAAATCATCTACATAGAACAGAGGCAGAAATTTTGTGAGCTGAATGAATATTCATGATACAGCAGCCAATCAGTTCACCAGGAAAAAGTACCTCATGAATACAAGGCAGGCCTCATGCATATTAGTCAGGCCAGTTCCTCTGTGATGTCACTGGTTCCTAACAAATATATAGTGTAGACCGCATTTAGGCTTAGCCAACAAAATGGCTGCCCCCACTGGGTGTAGATGGCTCTTTATGTAGAATTAGCCTTAGTGTCTTTCATTACCAATCTGCTCAATCCTTTTATTGTGACCAACGTGTATTACATTTATTTTCTTTCTTTCATATTCTATTGTAGCTTACTCATGGTAGTAATATTACTTGCTATTTTTACTAATAAAAGATCTGACATAGAAAAAACACCGGCTGTCCTGACTAGACCTATTACGCCTGTAGTTGTCAGCCAAAGAGTTATCCAGGACTCTGATAATTGGGGATTTAATGGGCTACACTGAGTTTCATTGGCCAGTAGACTAGACAATGTAGACCACTGACAGAATATAATAATAATGACATGGGCCTGCTTTTTAGAGCAAACAAACACTGTGGCTTCAGGCAGTGCTTCAAGGTGTGAGCAATCATTTGATACCTGAGTTTTGTAAATCTTGGGTGCCTAGTGCCAGTGGGTTAGGGATTGATTGAGGGAATGAGGCGCTAGTAGCTTTTTTTCAAATCGCAGAACAGAGCGTGTACGGCAACCCTTAAAGGATCACACTCTCCAAACTGGAACCTGTCTGGGGAGAGATTTATTTTAACTGTGCATCTTCCTGAAGGATTGTGCTTTAGACATAATCTGGGACAAAAGTTTGAAATGAAGCATAAAAAAACAACACTGAAACATCTGAAGCCCAACACATTCCTAAGGATAGAGTCCCATACAGCAACTTTCAACTGGAGCAAAAAAAAAAGCCCTGCCTTCCAGGTAGTAAATGCCATAGAACTGCATCACCAATCATGTGACATAGGAGCAACACCTCTGTGGACTTTACTTGCTTAAAGTAAATCCTAGAAAAATTAGCACTGCAAGTTTGTATCAGTTTAAATAAAATGCCACCGTGCTTACTTTTGGCTAGTATGGTTATTTACATCAGTGGGATTTAATTTCCCTTTCTTTTCTGGGCTAATTATTCCTATGCTATTAACTGTACTCTAATTAGGCTTTATGAGTTTTCTGTTCATACTAGTCTGTGTTTTCTGATTTTCATCAAAGGCTAAGTGCATAATTTCCAAATGTACCTGTCATGCAGAGGCAGTAAAAGTTTGTAGGTGCCCTAGGGTAAGAGTGCCTGTTGTATTCATTCTTCAAAACTGGTTACACGTGAATATGCGGATGAAGTAGACAGGTCTAGAACTACCTACAGACAATCAGAACAGTACAATATTTATATTTACAGCAGCAGAGAATATTTCAGATCACCCAAGCATCATGTTGTGTTTATTTGTATGTTACCTTTCCCCTTTTGTATCCAACAATGAAATAAATGTAGGCATTCTCAAATGCATAGTTATTGAAATTTTAATTTGCGAAATTACGGTGGCTCTTGCTTACATCAGCACATGTATTCCCGTCTTTTTCTGATGCACTTCTTATTCAGATTCACATTAAACTTTCCCCCATGTAATTTGTTTCCTTAAAGAGTACGGTAATCCCAGCCGCATTGTGTTAATTATTACCGTTGACTGGGGAACTGCAGGATATTATTTCCATTATTTGTTAAAGAGCACAACCTGCTTCATATATGGAAAAGAGATTTACTTAAGGAGATGTCTTGGTCAAACCGGCCAACGTGATTTGCATGTGTGAGGGCTGCATAAAACTCTTCACCATTTTGTGTGTGATTTTTCTTTGTTCTGTTCGTCTGAATCGCACTCTCAAATAAACCGGAATGAGACCATTTACCGTAGGTTCAACCCTTACTTTATACTCTTTCCATAAAGGACAACAAAATATTAAAACATTTTTATCATCCCAATAGTTACCCAGTTAACCCAGGGTGGAGTTCCTCTTTTATAATCAATTTTGTAATGACTTCCAGTGTTCAGAAAATCATTTCTCGTTGGTCACTTAAAGTGGCATGTGAGGTCAATCAATGCAAATCTGGATTAAGGAGTTATCTAGAAACCGACAAATCATAATAGGGGCACCCTTGGAGCATGGCTATAGTGAGTCTTGTTCAAAGAGTGTTGCATGTTCTTTTCCAAACCAACGTTTTAGGTTGGGGTGAGAGGCTTGCTGGATGCTCCAATGGACTCAGAGAGATGATATTGCTCTTTACTGACATTTAGGAGGCACCTAGTGATGGAACGATTTTAATGTAATGTTGACCAGTACAGATTTACCTTATGTATTACCCTATATCCTGTATAGTTGCTACACTCTCTCCATTTGCAGCAAGACAGTGATTTGCAGTCAGTTATTGTGTCTAGCATGGTTGTATGCAAAAGTTTGGTACCACTGGTCAAACATGCAGGTTTCACTGAATCTTTAAGTGAAAAGAAGCTAACACAACTACTGCAGGGTTATTTCTTTTCTCACAGGATTGAAGAGTGTAGTAGACCATTATGGGCTCCATGTTCCCCGAGATCTGGAGGGGCAGTGTTGCCCTGAGATTCCCCACCCCAAAAAGGGCATTATAGTTCTGAGGCTAAGGGACAGAGGGGACCTTGCTCATTTGAAGAGGGCCTACAGTTGACTGCACCCTTGTGCACGTTTTTGTGCTGTTTTGCACTTTTTTTAGACACTTGGAGCTTTCTTTAAAAATAAATAATTTTTATGTAAGTAGTGCTGTACTTTGGATGTTTGGACCACTATTCTGGTGCAAGTTAAACCTTTCTGCAGCTACTTTGCAAGTCATATGTGGCTGATATTTTTCTGGGTCTTCCAGATCTTGCTATGAACAGTCCCCCTTAACTTCCATTTCTTAATGAGGTTTCTGACAGTGAAAATCCAAAGCTGGAAGCATTTAGAGATCTTTTTATAGCCCTTTCCTGCTTTGTAACAGCAATTATCTTTATTTGCAAGACCTCAGTCAGCTGCCTAGAGGAGCTCATGGTTGTTGAGAGTGGGCAAAACTTCTGAGAGGTCAGAAAGGTCAGAATATTTACTCAACTCTAGAATTGTCACCATATGGCTTAATTTAAGGCCTAACAAGTCAATCAATTTTTGAGGCCTTAAAAACTAATGCATTAATGAATAGACTGGGTGTCCAAACCTTTACACAACCAAATAAACTGTTATTGTGCATTAAAATGTGCAGAAATATGTAATGAAAACATACATATGTTCCAACATGTTATGTTTGTGAACAGGGGCACTACCACAAAAAGGGGGCATGACATCATCCCATAGGATGTGGTCACATCACGTTGGAAGCATACCACACCCTACTCAGACATGTCTATCACTTTAGCGCTTGGCGATACACCTCTGAATTGCCGCATTTACTAGTGGCAAGTGGCTTAATGGTCATACCTTCCAATAGTCCTGGCAAACAGGAGAAAAGTCCTGGCAGATGGGACAGTGGAGTATCCCATTTCAATCGGGACTATCCCGCACGGACAGTAGGAAGGTATGAACAAGCACCCCACCCATTTAACCCAGACCAAGTGCTAGCTATGCATGGCTCCTTCTTCTTCATCATCTGCCTGTCTCCCGAATGTCCCTGAAACCAGGACAAAATGTACAGGACAATCCCCCGAAATCATATTTTGTCATTCCGCTCCCTTTACATTTCCCTGTTATTCATCTCCTGCCGTAGTTTATTCCTTGCACATTACCCTTCCCATCTATTCATGTCTTCACCACGACTCTACCAGATCTGATCCCATACCAAATTCACCTGGGTTAGGTAAGGTAAATGTTTAGTACAATCTAGCAATCAATTGTATATAGAATACTGATAGACGATCTTGGTGAGAAGGTGTCAGTTGCAGAGTTATTGCAACACGTTTTCTTGCTTTGCTCCGGAATCATCGGGCATTTGGAAATCCCCTTGTAGAAATCCTGTGTTTGTCACTGCTATCACTGTAAGACAAGGGCACGTATCCTAGGTTTGCATTTGTGTTCTACCTATAGAGCAAACCCAAGTAGCACAATATGGATTATATTTATCAACGAAAGACTTATAAGTCTAATTTTTTATTGCTGCAAATTAACATTAATTTATTGACATGGCAGGGGAGTGATACTTAGGTAGCAAGATGAAATTATCCACAGTGATGAGGGTTACTAATTGCTTTGGAGTTCCCTGTTCTGCTTTGCCAAGTATGTGTGGTACATGCGTGGAACTGAATGCATATTTTAAATATACGAGTACACTGTATGATAGATATAATATATGTTATACTATATCTAACTTTTTCCCCATCTCCCAGAAAATAATATTAATATTTTTGGCTACTGAAGCACCATTCAGGCGAACCAGCAGGCAGTGATTTCAGCTTGAATCCCCTAAAGCTACGTCTATCTCAATACATCATTCCTAGTCCAAGCTATGGAACCTCTCCCAGATGAATTATGGTTGGGGGGGATTTTTATCTGTGCTACATGCTATTTAAGCATTGTATTTAACAAAAGAGGAGTGGATAGGTTCTTTTTAAAGGCATACCTCACAACTTTTATAATCTCCCCTCTGGGATATCCCGTGGGAAAGGTCATATGACAAGTGCGGGCGGGGATGTGGCAATGTCATTGTGTCACTATGGCTTACCGCCCTGCTATGTCATGCCGAAATTCACGGCAATGCATAGTGTGTGTGTGGGGGGGCTGATGACGCTAATCACCTTCACCAGGATCTGGGAGGGTGCCTACTCTTCTGAGGATCTGGGAGGATTCCCAGAAATTCAGGAGCCTCACGGAAATTTCGGGAGAGTAGCCAAGTGTGTTTCAAGGAGAACCCCAGTTTTCCAACAAGTTTTTCCATAATTTCTCTCTCCTCTTTGGGGCTATTAAGTTACTCAACAGTACCCTAGCATTGCTCAATCTATTCTCAGGGTTGCTCTGTCAGGGGAATTCTAAAAATTAGCCAGATTTGTGCAGGTTGATAAGATGCTGCTGACTAGACAAGCCATGAAGGAAGTATCTTGAAAACCTGAACAAGCTATGTTTATGTTCAAATGTTTCTCCAGCTGCACTGACCTGGAGAGAATACCTAGATCGAGGCTGAGTCTTGGGGGGGAAGGAACCCCTATGGTTTTAGTAGTTGGGTGGTATGGAAGGAATTTTGTAAAAATGTGTTAGCGGACTGGAGCTTTAAATGAAAAATACTTTTTCATCAAGATGGTCCACGAGAAACTTCAGATGTATACCATTTAAAGCACAGGGCTAAAGCTTCCAAAACAGAGCCCCCAATGCTAGTTCCGTTCCGCTGAGGCCACCGCACAGCCACGAAGAAGTTAATCTTACTTAAGTAGGCGTCAGATATTCGATGAGGTAACTGCACACAGGATGCAGGCCGGAGGCACAGAAAAGAATACTGCTCTGAAACCCAGCCAGAGAGGCTTGAAAATGCATTTCTTTTTCATACAAACTATTTTAGTTAGAAAGCAACATGTGAAACTGATCCGAAGCTTGCAGTGCGGCTGGATAACAGCTCAGTGTTATCTTCCTGCTCCAAGTGTGTGGGAGACTCTCTGGTTTCCTCTGACATATTATGGAATCTTTTCAAAGATTCCTCTGGAAGCCGGGAACGGCTCCCAAATCCTGGAGAGCTTCTATTAGAAACATAAATACGTCTGCAACCCTTTGTATGAATGGGACTTTGCTTATTCGCGTGACATAAACAACAAATTACCCTTTGTCCACAGCATGGAGGCATTTTTCCCTTCTTTGGGTATTGTAGCGATTTTCATTTATTCATTCCATGCCATAAGTAATGCCGGACATGGTGGACTGCAAAAAATGCGAAAACAGTAAGTCTGTCCGTTGTTACTGTAGATGGACATGGGGATGGCTCAGGGGTTAGCACTTTTATCTTGCAGCGCTGGGGTCATGAGTTAGATTCCCAACCAGGGCCCTATCTGTGTGGAGTTTGTATGTTCTCCTATGTTTGCATGGGATTCCTCCCAGCATCCATAACCATACCAGTTGTTGACAAAAATAACCCTAGTGTGTGTATAGCAGGGAATTTATACTGTAAACTCCATTGGGGCAGGGACTGATGCGAATGAGAAAAAATATTCTTTGTACAGTGCTCCGGAATTGGTGGCGCTATATAAATAAATGATGGTTACTCGTTATAGGAAATGTGGAACATGAATATAATGTGTATTTGTCATGACATTCAGGATGGTCCTGAATAGAAAATGTGGGCTCAGGACAATGAAGTAATGTTACATAACAAAGGAAGCAATAACAAGCATTGATTAGACAAATTTAAATGCCTACTCTCTGTTGTGTGTTACACTTGTGATATTTACAGGAAATGTCCAGATTTTGTAGTGAAAGTACAAACGCTAAGCTTGCCCCTGTACCTGCGCATCACTTTTCAGCGATGAATGCAATCATTGATTGATATCACTTGTGATAGCTGCACTTAGTAGGGCGGAGGAATTTTTCCATGCATCTGTATAGTTTGACGGTTTTAGAGGACTGTTTTCAAAACACATAACAAAGGCAACTATTTGGTACCAATATTTATAATAATGCAGTACAATCAGTTCACTAGGCACCATTGATCTCACTGGCATACACCCACTGATGGTGCCAACAAGTTGGATGTGTGAACTGTGTTGATAACATATTCTCCCTACAACAGTACAAAAGGAGCTTCGCATAAGGACTTTGTGCTGTTGGGGGACCCTGATCCTTCCACTGTCTAACTCTCAATCTGTGGCTTCCTCTATTCCCCTCCTCACAACACTACATTGCCCCTGTCATATGCAGCCCTGCCTTCACTTACATAATCACAGAGAGAGGATCTTGCCTCCCACAAGAACAGCAGAGTTATCCCCTGAAATTATCTGTGCTTCTGTGAACAATGGTGCTATTAGCTAGAGGTTCTATCCCCACCCACTTCAAAACTCGGGACACACAGAAATGCAGAAGAGTGATAATGAGTGATAATGAAAAGGTCATCTGTTTCTATTTAAGTAGCAGACTTTATATAATGCTTAACGGTTGATAACATAATCATAGAACTTTAGGCTTAACCTTAACACTTATGTTATGTAGTAACAGACACCTCACCTACTTATTGGCAATTAGCTCTTCTTTATTGAAATAACCATTCACTGGTATGGTGATGGAGGAACACTGTACTTGGCCTTGCCTATAACCTAAACACACCCTTGTAGTTTATCCTTAACTGGTACTACAATCCCCAGGCATTCCGGAACCCGAACCCTTCTGGGCTAATCATAACACACCACAAGCCAGCCCAAAGCGGCTGTACTTGCACAGAACCTAGAAGGTAACGGGTTCCAAACGCAGCACTACCATCAATGTTCGCTTCATCAACCTTGCTTATCCTGTATAGTGTTCTCCTGCCCTAAAGGTTGATCCAGCCTCAGGACCCTAGTCCTGACAGTGAGCCCGTGCACCAACCGGCTCCAAATACCTCTGGGGCTTAACCAGCACACCCGTACCATACCACGGCCTGCACACCATGTGGCCCACCATACCTCCCGGACTGTACTAGCACACCCATACTTTACTTAGAGCCTGCACACCAAGTAGCTCATCATACCACTGGGCATGTACCAGTACCTGTACTTCGAGTACCAGGCCCATCCAAAGACTTAGAAACTACAACTCTTAACACAAGGCACATCGCAAGAAGGTTGCATACCACAACCAGCTAATGAACACCGGATCCAGAAGTTGTAAATGAGAGGAATGGACGCTTTCCTGGAACCAAGAGAGCTAAATGACTCCTACCTGTTCTTTTAAAACCTGTTCCCTTGTTCCTGCCCCCTTATGACACTTGCCTAGATATTATTACCACACCTTCTTTGCTTTGAAACCTTTAGAGATCTAATCAAGCAGGGTCCTTCATACCATTTGTTTTCATGTTGGTGTTTATTTTGTCTACCTTGTATGTCCCTGTTTTATGTATGTACTCTTTTCCCTACTGTACGGCACTGCGGCGCACTGTGGGGCGTTACAAATCTACGATAATAATAGTTATGCACACAAACCTCAGCTTTTAATCTCCCCTGGGCTTACTCCAACCCTCAGTTCTAATTTTTAGTGGAATTTCTGTAAAGGCTCATCCACAAAGTAGAATACTCACAAGTATACTGCCGGATAAGTACCCCTGGCAGGGCATTTTTATTAATCACGAAGCCATGTATGTGTGGACGTACAAGGACAACGTATGTCCACACAGACAGCAATGATTATGTGGCATGGGCGAGAACGTGACACCTGGCTTCATTCCATTTGATTGGTGCCAGTGTGAGCAGCATATGTGACATGGCATAAATAGATTTCAGGTTGGCATTATTTACCCGGTGGTATACTTGGGTCACCTTCCATTTGGAATACAATGCGAGTTTTCTGCTGTTTTTCATAAGGACTATATATTACTCTGCAGCACAAATGCGGGTTTGGAACCATGGTGCAGCTCGGTTTATGCAAATGCACCTATATTTTCTGCATAGCCTTGCAAAGAAAGATAGATGGATTTGCGGTGGAGAAGCAGTTTGCCTGCACAGGGGAGGATATAGTCAGTTTGAAGGTGTTCCTAACAAAGTACAAAGTAGGTGATAACCTCAATTTCTCACTCTCAGAACAGGCAGAGGTCCTAAACTTTTATTGGGGCCAATTTTGCACCTGCTTGTCAAAGAAGGACATACCCAAGCGCATGCAGAATAATGTAATAAAACACGTTGGGCCTGATTCATATTAGGACATACAAGTCTTTGCGTAGAGTATCTTGTGTAAAATTGTTCTGTGCATGCCCAGTAATGGACTTTATGCCATTGAACACAATTACATGCAATTCATGTCCGGACGCAATTGACACGACTGTCTACAAGTTGAGAGGCTAAACGGAGGGAGAGAAGGGGTGGACTAACATAGGCCATGTGCAGTAAGGGTGTTCCAACACAGATGTGACTACTAGCGATCATTTTGTAGAATGTACTAAATAAATGATAGCTAGAATCTGATTGGTTTATCAAACCCACCAGAAAACTCTCAGCTTGATACACACCTAATAGTGAACACTGACACAGCATAGTCTTTGATTTAAAATTTACACGTATGTGTGCCACTCGCTATCACAGAATAACTCTATGCAACTAAGATATTATATACGATTAAAAAGAATTGTATGTATTGTAAGCATAGAATTCATTTTAGCTATGTAATTAAGGTATAACTTTTTTTTTTATTATATTGGAAAATAAATATTTATATACATGATTATACTGCAAACAGTGATTTTATTATACTTGCTGCAGTCTGCTCTGGGTGGGTTACGTACGGCAAGTACTGTTTAGACAGAGCGTACTCCAACCCTGATTCAAATAAAAACATATCTTTAGATACCTTTGGACTTGAAGTAGGCAGAGTTTTTAAAAACGCAACTTACATGCAAGTTGCGTTTGGACACGAATCAGGCCCTTCATGCAAACAATCGCCACCTGCAATGAAGACATTCCCCATGCATACTGCACTGTTTAAAGTAAAAATAAATAATTAAAAAATTAACTGCATGCCCTCAGAACTAGACATCACAGGTTGGTTTTCACTATAACATGGAAACTGGGGTCCCCCTGCTATAGAGAAAACCAGTCCCAGGCTGGCATAAAAATGGCCACTGACTGGCTGAGTCTCCTTGCCACCTCCGAAGAGAGCACCAGAAATATGGCACAGAGGCCACATGAGGCCCTCTTATCTCATTTGCTCGTATGCCCCACACACCCTACACCTATTATAGATACAGCACAGGTCCAGGGGCAAATATAGAGGAAACAATGGAAAGGCTCCATTCTTTCCTCCATTGCTGTGATAAATTGAACCCAATGTTTTAAATCAGCCCTTCATCATCATCATCATCATCATTTATTTATATAGTGCCACTAATTCTGCAGCGCTGTACAGAGAACATATTCACATCAGTCACTGTCCCATTGGAGCTTACAGTCTAAATTCCCTAACATACACATACACACACAGACTAGGGTCAATTTGTTAGCAGCCAATTAACCTACTAGTATATTTTTGGAGTGTGGGAGGAAACCGGAGCACCCGGAGGAAACCCACGCAAACACGGGGAGAACACAGATAAGGCCATGGTTGGGAATTGAACTCATGACCCCAGTGCTGTGAGGCAGAAGTGCTAACCACTAAGCCACCATGCTGCCCCAGCCCTTAATGTGTTGTAATGAAACAGACAAGGACTGTCAGTGGTAGATGCTGTAAGTATTGCCTCACTAGGAACTGATGAGCGCAAGACAAATTACTTCCCACATAGAGACCGTTAAAATAAGTCGATAATGCAAATTTTGCTAAAATATTTTTCCTCTTTCATGAAACAGGAACTTGCTTTAATAAACCAGAATAATGGCCAATTCCGGAATGACAGTAGTATCGCAAACATACGACTATGGAAACAAATTTCTCCCTCGATAGAGTGAGTTGTTTGCAGCTTTATTGCAGTCCTAGGCGCTGTCCCAGAAATAAGAATTTTGACACAGCTTTCCTTCCTCCCTGGTCGCTCATCACACAGCGGTCACATGACATCCATCTGCGCATCGCTCATCTCCTGCATGTTCCCATGATGACGAAGCCAAGAGACAATAGGATGGGAATAGCAGAGACTGAGAAGGATGAATGAGTTACATACTGACCATTGGCCTCAGCTCTGCAGTATCTGGGTTTGCAATAATAGGATTGAATGCGTTGACTCATGTTTCATTACAGAGAAACAGGAACAGGCTTTTTGAAATGAATCTACTGAGAAAGCACGATCAGTTAGTGTGGAGAGAACGGAAATACTGTTAGCTGTAGACCTTACTAGTTTAAAGTAGTTGCCCAGTCCAACAAAACATTTGAAATACATAATACCAAACAATATACGTTCTGTATTCAATCCTAATATTACACTCCGCACTGACATACCCCTTCCTAAATAATACCCAACACTGCTAAGTGCATCTTTAGCCATCTGCCACAGGTGCCTGAATTATATATACATTCCTTTTATCCTCAGTAACTATTGGATCTGATTGTAGCTCTTATACATATATACTGAGTCCTACTTTGCTGATCCCCATAACAGTTGCATTTGGTAAAGTTACACTATGCCTCTCAATATACCTGATTTTGGCAGGACTTTCTCGATTTGTTGCCAACTTTCTGACTCTGAGATCAAGTGGCTAATGCGGAGGGAGGCACGGTGCAGCAAATCGTGACATTTGACTCACTCCTATTATTATTATTATTATTATTATTACTACCATTTATTTATATAGCGCCACGAATTCCACAGCGCTGTACAGAGAACTCACTCACATCAGTCCCTGCCCCATTGGGGCTTAAAGTCTAAATTCCCTAACACACACACACACAGACTAGGACCAATTTGTTAGCAGCCAATTAGCCTACTAGTATGGTTTTGGAGTGTGGTAGGAAACTGGAGCACCTGGAGGAAACCCACGCAAACACGGGGAGAACATACATACTCCTCACAGATAAGGCAATAGTTGGGAATTGAACTCATGACCCCAGCGCTGTGAGGCAGAAGTGCTAACCACTTAGCCTCTGTGCTGCCCCCGATAACTGTCACTCCTGTGACATATAGCTGGGGCTGGAACAAAAGGACATGATTTGTTGCAAATCGCGTTATTGAGGGATGACAGCCTGCTTTCCCCAGAGTCTGGGAGAGGTACCCAGAAATTGGGAAGTATGAGATGCTGAAAAGGTTGAGCAAATTTGGGCTTGGTTAGGTGGATCGCAGTAGGGTGGATTAGAGACGTTGTTTGGGTAGATAGAGTCCCAATTTTGCATTTTTAAGTGCTGTGAGTTATACTCCTATCTTCAGATTTGTCAACTGGAATTAGGGAGGTAAATAGCCTAATGCCTAACAGATTTTTGAAGAAAATGATGAACATCACATTCTCTTCAATTGCAAATTATTTGGAAATAACAATTCTCATAGGGCTGACTGCTCTAAGTATCTAAAGTGAAAATAATTTGTAGTCAGTGTGTTTGCTCCTCACGTAGAGGGGTAGATTTACTAAAATTTCTAAAAAGGAAAAGTGAAGTTATTGCCCATAGCATCCAATCAGATTCTAGCTATTATTTATCTAGATACATTCTAGAAAATTATAGCATATCAAATATTATAAACATCTGATTGGTTGTAATGGGCAACACCTCCACTTATCCTTTTTAGAAGTTTTAATAAGTCTATGCCAAAGTGGTATGTTGGTAGCCGTGTCTACTTATCTATCAGGTTTTTGTCATTTAAAGTTGGGTTTGATTGAAAAAGTTAAGTTAACTGTTGACAGATGAAGTCGAATTAGTCCATCTCATCCGATCATTGCATGCTAAGATGATCTACCATTTGGGCCTATCACCTACCTTCCAGTGCTGGAAACAGAGAAAACCCTGGTAACGGAGACTCCTTTCACCCTCTAACCTATAGCACTGCAGTCCCTGTTAAGCGAAGTGCAAACATAGTACGAACTGTGAGTTGTCCCTGGATCAACCTGTCTTGAAAAATTGAAAACATAGCATTAGCAGAGCTTGTAGACCAGTGATGGGCAACCGGATACACTTCAGGGGCCCCATGGGTGGCTCTCTAACCTTCAGAAGGGCCTAAGATCACCCTTAATCTCAGTAACAAAAACAACACATTTAATAAAAAAATCAGACACCGACAAGTGTTCTAAGCTATATCAAATCAAACCTGAAAAAAGCAAGAATGAGCTGAGGGCCGCATTTGAAGGCTAGGAGGACCAGGGGCCACCCTACTGCCCACCCCTGTTGTAGATCCACTACAATTGAGAGCTACAGATTACCTCTAAAGAATGATCTGAGACACCGCACACCAGCTTTGTTTACAACTTGGTATAGTTTAATCCAAAATTCCGACGGATGCGGCCTAGAAAGGACACAGTTATGAAAGCATCCGAGTAAATAACCGCTGCTGACCAAGCCAAATTAAAGCCTCTAGTTCATATACGCTGAGAAAACTGTAACATCTCTCTCTTTATTGTGAACCTGCTCTTCAGACTGTCTGACTTTTAATGGCAGGCAGTGAAAAGCTTGGAACAGGATTTCTCAGACAGAAAAACAGACGGCGTGAATAGCCGTAATGTGTATCGCTAAAAAAAGGCCTGTGACGCCCATGAATCATGCCTGTTGTTGTAGATTGAGGATGGTAAAGGAAATGTATGGTTTCCTTTAAGTAAAGAGGAGGTCATGGTGAGTTGAACCTAATTCACCATTGCTAAAAGAGCAGGTTCCTACTTAAAATTGACTCTCAGAACTGGCTTTTAGGCTGGCCTGACCGTGCTTTATGGAATGAATACTTTGATCTTAGGCTGGGGATTTGAACGTGTTTTAAACTCTCCTGTCTTTTCATGAAATAAATGAAAATCATCTAAAAATAGACGGCTTGCATGCGCTTTTAATTACAAAATGCTGAACATTACACGGAAGGATTCTTTCCCAGGAGCCCACATATTGATAGTCTACTCTATCCATCCTAGTCTTTCGTTCACTATATCTGGCTGTTAAGAGGAAGAGATAGAGGACTTTTATTGTATAGTAGGTCATACCTCCTAATATAATTACATTAATTAAACCACGTTAATCATGCCCACATTATTGCCAGGCAATATGTCTTTCTGTGTCTGCCAAAACAGGGACCGTTAGTAAGTATGTTTGATCAATATGAAAAATAGAGAAATTTCTAAGGGAAAAGTTTCCTTTAATGTCCTTGACCTAAGACAGGGATTTCATCTACCTCTATGTCCAAACCATTACTGAAACAATAGACATGACACCAAGCAGTGGAGCGAAAATGGCCACAGACTTTTATTAAAATCTCAGATTTTGCACTGGCTTAAAGGGAGGGACTTCATCATCATCATCATCATCATTTATTTATTAAATTAATTAATTTAATAAATTCATATTATTAAATATATTAATAAATTATAATTAATTTATTTATTAATTTATTATTTGCCACTAATTCCGCAGCACTGTACAGAGAACTCACTCACATCAGTCCCTGCCCCATTGGGGCTTACAGTCTAAATTCCCTAACACACAGACACAGACAGAGACAGACACAGACAGCCAGACACACAGACTAGGGCCAATTTTGATAACAGCCAATTAACCTACCTTTATGTTTTTGGAGTGTGGGAGAAAACCAGAGCACCCGGAGGAAACCCACGCAAACACGGGGAGAGCATACAAACTCCACACAGATAAGGCCAAGGTTGGGAATTGAACTCATGACCCCTTACATGGCTGTAAGGCAGAACTGCTAACCACTAAGCCACCGTACTGCCCAAAGACAAACCTATTGCCCACTAGGCCATATTTGTGCCGGATTAAAATACGTGTTTTTGCCAGAGATAGGGCTTCTCCCTATGTATCAAACCCTCCCTACTGATGATAGAATTTGCCAGCTATCGTTGGCGATAGCTTTCGCCAGGTCTGTTAGCCAATATCTGCCAACTTAACGAGGACATGTACCGCTGTCGTCCCACCAGCGCTATTGCCATTTCAGAACGAAGATAACGAGATAATAGGTGGCGAAATACTTTATGTATATACATAAAGCATTTTTCTTATGTTAACTTTATTAAATTATTACATTTTTTAATGTTTCATTTATTTATTTATTTTTAAACATTTGAAAGTGGAACAGGAGACCCAAGTCTCACTGCGCATGTGATGTGATAGACAGCTAGTCCTATCGCTAAATACTAATAAAGAGTGCCCTACAAGAGTAAACACACAAGTGATTAATTTCAATCTACAAGAACGCTGCACATTTTCCTCTCTATGATGACTGCAGGACGCACTAAATACTGTAATATTCTCTGCAAGTTTCAAAAACGTGGCTTCTCCTCTGTGTGTTTCCAGCAGGAAGGATGTCAGTTCCTTAAATAATCTCAATAAGAATAGAATTCTTTCACAAAGGGTTGGGTGCAGGGCTGCCGGTTCCACTCCTTTAACCCTTTAACCTCCAGAAATTACTGCTGCAAAAGGCGCTGACCAAAATTTGCTAATGTTTACTTGTAAACATTAAGTCTTTTTTTTAGGACTATCATAAGATTTGCTGCCTGGATATAACATTGTTACATCCCACAGCAGGGAAACGTTGGACAGTATTGTTTTCAACATGGTGCTTGACTGTGGAGGAGGCAGCCACGTGCCCCCCAGATGTGTACACAGCGCTTTAAGAGCGTTAGACCACCCCAACCCCTTTCTTTTCACCTAAAAAGACCCTTTCAAAGCTGTATACACCTGCTGCAGATGTTCTTGGCGCTCGGTAGCGGGACACATCTCTCAATTGTCCTGGAAGTGGGACAAAAGGCCTGTACGGCGGACTGAAGGGACAGTCCCTTCAAATTGGGACCCTCTAAACTAATAGGTTGCATGCTCATGAATTTTGGCCTAGCCCATAATATATCTGTCTCCACTGCATGTAACTGATGGGTGTGCTATAACCAAAATATGCTGCCCTGTACACTGCCCCTCCATGTTTCTCTAGAGTGCTAAGACAAATTATACTTGATACCTTTTAATACTGCCTTCCGGGAGACCATGGTTCACGTCATTGCGGACTCCCTCCCCCCCACACACACACAACACCACCGTTGCACATTGCAGTGATTGGCATCATCAGATTGGCATCTACTCTTCCAGGAGTCTGGGAGACCACTACTTTGGCCTAATGTATCCAGATGCATATTTAGTGCGTGTCTGAAAGATTCTGGTGTTAATTGTTTCTGTTGTTATCTATATATATAAATGAACTAACCGTTTCCAAATGCCCAGCGATGAGATAGGTAAGTGATACAAGGAGAAGAGGTGATACAGTGGCTGTCTGCTGGCTGATGTGTAGTTAAAGTGTAACTAAACAACCTTATGAAATGATTCCATGTAGAAGATATCTATCCATACTGGTTTACATCAGTTCTACAACCTCAGCATGATCTGTACGCGAGGCTGGTACCGAGAACCGTGAGGACAATAGCGGAATTCTGAGCTGTGTCCGCTGCTATATGGAGGCAGGTTAAGGAGCAGACATTATTGCAGATCACTTTGTTGCTGAGGCTGGTTATCCAGCCACGTATGACATGTGGTATGTAACTACCGCTTACCCCATGTGGTCGGGGAGACTCAGTCAATGGAGGACACTTGTGTTTCACTTGCAGTGAACATGAGTGAATAGAGCAATCAGTGTCCAAAAGCAAGTACTGACTGATTGATTGGGAAACTGGCAACTATGGCGCAACATGTATTTTTTTCTTTTGCAATGCATCAGTAACACACAACTTTCTATTACATTTTTGGTCTACCTGACTGTAATTTATAATGTCTTATCAGGACAGATGAATAATCCTTTATGATAGAATAAATATATTTATATTTTAAGAATATTCTCTATTTTAAGAAGTTCTCTGAAAACTCAGGCAAGCTTATAATATTCCTCAACCACCTTCTTACCCTCACTAGATTACCACCCATTACACAATTCACACAAGACAACAACTTTCTGACAAGCATTGCTGTGTGACTGGATCATATAGCATATTAATCCCTTTTGTTTAGTTTTTTAGCTTGGCAATCTGGCTGAACCAAAATGCAACATGTAGACTTAACCTCAGATATCGAACTCCCATTGTCCTATAGATTATAAGCTTGCGAGCAGGGCCTTCTTACCTCTCTGTCTGTATTACCTAGTATTGTTTTACTACTGTGTTTGTCCCCAATTGTAAAGCGCTACAGAATTTGTTGGTGCTATATAAATAAATGTTGATAATGATATGTAGAAAGTGCTTAGTGAGTTATATGATCCAGTTACGCAGTAATGTTCGGTAGGGGGTCAGAGGGTTGATTCTGTTTTATTCACCTTGTATAGCTTTAAATTATATCTTGTTTTTTAAAATAAGTAAAATAAGTTACTTATAATATGCAGATACAATATATACGCACTGTTATATAGTAAAATAATGTCCCTTATACTATTATTATCATTTATTTATTAAGCGTTGACATATAATGTAGTGCAGTACATGGAGGGGATCATAACACAAACTACATACAACGACATGAAACGTGAAATATAAAACTATGCAGTTAAAATAAATACAATAACGTTACTTGCAGATCAAAAAATAAATAAAAAATGATACTTATAATATAAACTGGTATAGATAATTTAACATATAATATCCAGATTATTATTCAGTAAGGTGCGCATGTAAATAAAATACACATTTACACTCAATAAACTGAGTTCATGAATATAATTGTCATTAATCTGTACGGTATTTTCTGAAATAGGATAGTCTGAGAAAAGCAAACACAGCTAATTTATTTTCAGCACGTCCCAGCAAAACTGTTTATAAGACGTGGGCAATCTTTCACTGGCACTAATTTTCCACGTCCGTCTACGTGATTTTCTAACATGACTTAAAATACAATGCAATTTATGAATAACAATGGGATATCTGAAGAGACAGTAATTATTGCATTCTGATGCCCTTTAAAGTCATCGCAAACAAAGCATGGACTGAAGTCTACAGGACTCTTACAAGATGTTCAGCAAAAAGATGTTTATTTAATGAGGAGCAAGTATCCAGGCCCGGCATTTTATAACATGACATTACAGTGCCCTTTGCCGGAGAGATGGCTTCTGCAGAGAGTGTCTATAAAGTGGTTTGAGACCTCCTATGGGGTCATAACCTCTCTACAATGGAAAAAATAAGATAAGATAAAAACTTACAGAACGACATGATGTACAGCGATCAGACCAGCATACGCAAGGGTGGGGGATGTGGTCTGCACATGTTCCCAATAACTTATTGTAGATCGGATGGCGCTAATCTGAGCTTCATGTGGGGTAATAGAGCCAATGTAAATTGTAACCTATCCTGTGACACACTATTATTTTAGTGTATTTTTGTGACTGCAGATATATGTAAGGTACCTCTGTTCCATTATATAGTGTTATGGTTTTTAAGAAGTAAGCAAGTTACTGCAATTAATCTTCTCCGCCTACTCATCTAGGATATCCTCAGTTTTGGAGTGGGTGGGAATAGACAATCTATAGACAATTGGATTATCATAATGATCACGGCAGCACAGAGTCATTGAACTTATGATCTTTTGGGAGGCAATGACCTCCCGTGTGTGTGAATATGTGAGAACAGGGTTGCCTGCGACAGAGGGCAGAATCATCATTTGAAATGGAGGTAAGTGGGAAGTCACAGACTGAACGTTAGACAGTGGAAGGAGCAGGGTCCTCCAGCAGCACAGAGTATATCAGAAGATGAGTGATGTCTTAGTGAGGACAGGGCTGCATGTGACAGGGGCAGTGACATGATGTGAGGAGGAGAATGGAGGCAGCAGGAAGCCACAGACTGAGAGTTATATAGTGGAAGGAGCAAGGTCCTCCAGCAGCACAGGGTATATCAGGAGATTAGTGATGTCTTAGTGAGGACAAAGCTGCTTGTGACAGGGGCAGTGACATGATGTGAGGAGGAGAATGGAGGCAGCAGGAAGCCACAGACTGAGAGTTATATAGTGGAAGGGGCAGGATCCTCCAGCAGCACAGAGTATATCAGGAGATTAGTGATGTCTTAGTGAGGACAAAGCTGCTTGTGACAGGGGCAGTGACATGATGTGATGAGGAAAATGGAGGCAGCAGGAAGCCACAGACTGAGAGTTATATAGTGGAAGGGGCAGGATCCTCCAGCAGCACAGAGTTGTATTCTGAGTCTCTACTGGTACTAAAGATTGTGGTGCTAAATCAGTGATGGGCAACAGGCTTGTTCAAGTTTGTTTGTTATAGCTTGTAACATTTGTTTATCCTGAATTAAAATGTCTGCTTTTAAATTGACTAGGGGTAGCAATAAAGGGGGTATTACGCTCTGGTGCCAACAATCGACTTGTCTTTCTGACGTACCCAAACATGCTTCCTAGTGCCAATGGGAATCAGACCTCAACATTTCTCTCTCCTCAGCCAAATGGGAAATAATTTATGGTAACCTCTCTAAAGTGTCCAAATGTGTCAACAATTTGTAAATGCTGCTTAAACTTTTATATAGGACCTACCTCACCCCAGCTCCTCTGCAGAAGATATGGGGCAGACTATTCAAAGCTCTGTTGGCGCAACTGTGGTCCCATGGGGGATATGTTCTGGATGTGCCCTGTTATCCAGATGCTTTGGTTAAAGTTCTGTCACCTCGCAAAGGTCATGTCAATATCCTTAGCTCCATCTACGCTTATTGCCCTCTTCCATCTCTACCTGGATCACCTACCTTCCACCTCTACCTGGATCACCTACCTACCCAACATCATAGATATATTTGGGGACATATTTTGATAGCCACTAAAGCGGCAATAGCTCAGCTATGGAAACACCCCTCCCCTCATACTATCCACACAACTTTAGCTATTGAATGGAGATGTTGTTCGCTACTTATTCTATTGCAGCATTCTCTCCCTTTGTTAAATGGATGTCATGGCATGAGTTCACTGCAGATAGGTTCTGCAATTCATTCTTAGCTGCCTCCTCCATCCCAGACCTAGTTGCATTACATTACATACCTAACTAACTATCCAATGACCAAGTCTGCTTCTGCTTCTTCTATATGACCGTATGGCTTTTTATCTAATATACTAATTTATGTTGCTCGGTGTACATTGTTTTGTCTGCTTCCCAAAATGTACCCCCCCCCCGCATTCCCACTTTTTCTTTTTTCTTTACCCATTTGCCCTTGCATTAAAACCTTTAATAAATATAATAATGAAAAAAATATCTGCTTTTATGTAATTACAGATAAGTGTATTTGTCTTTAATTAAATGTAGTTTACTTTATTACTGAGATGTGTGGCCCTTTTGAAGGTTAGAGGGCCGCCCATGTGGCCCCCGACGTGTATATCAGGTTGTAGAACACTGTGTTAAATGCAACTCAGTATGAAACTACATTCAGTACACGTCTAGTTCTCAGTCGTGAATGAGGAGCTTCATCTCATTAGTGAACACCATCCAATTGCAGCTAGAATTCTTAAATTTTTGGCAAATCCTGACAACTAATATTTGGAAAGTACTTGGTCTGTAGGAAGAATAAAAAAGGAGCATAAGGCCTTTAGTCCTGTCCTTTGGTTTGTATAGTCTGCAGGGGCTGGTTGGCAAATTTTAAGATGGGGAGAACGAGACACTACCCAGCAGCCTATTATGAACAATTTAAAGAAAACAAAATGTAGGTGGCCCACTGTCCTGGTCCAAGGCAGCCCAATATGGGACCGGCCCAGGGGGGACAGATGCTCCCCTCCCCCCCCCCCCACAGCCCAGCCAACTCCTGATAGTCACTTGATCATTAGTTTACATCCATAAATGATTACTCTCTGAAGTTGCATAACCAAAGTGATTCCTACCCCTCTCTTTTAACCCTTGAGCTGCTGGAATGGTGAACTGAGGTATTGGCAAGTCGTGGGACCGTGTCTGGGATCCCCCAGCCCGTTGTAGGAAAGGCCAGTCCCAAACATGCTAACATCTCCCTCTTTGTTAATGTTACCTAATCCCTGTGATCAGTGAAGGAGTACACTGTCAGTCCATATAAGGCAGAGGAAGTATGTTCTCTAGTTGTGTACACATGAGATTTACACCGGGAGACACATTCTGCTTGATCCGGCCTTGACATTTATTATTAAACTAACCAGGCTAAAATCCACAGCGAGGAGAACCATCAGTGAGAAAAGTTATCATGCAGGCAGACATCTTTAAAAGGTCCCTGCCATCTAAACTTTTAGCATAGAGAAAGCTGATAATCTAGCTAGGCTTGTTCCTGGGTCCTTTCTTCCTTGCTGAAAAAAAAAAGAAGGTTTTACTATTATTATGTCTGGTGGTTGATTTTCTGGGCTTCAGCCCTTTTGAAGTAGGTGGCAGCTGCAGCCAAAGAATAAAAACTCCCAATAGCGCCAATGACCTTGGAAATCCAAGTCCTCACCACTTGAAGTGCCCCCTCCCCTTGACGGCCCATGCTCTTTATACCCCCACAAAGCACAAACCACAGAGTGCGGGGAATGTGCTACTTAGCATATCACTGCCGCCTTGGAACATCATGATATTTTGGAAGAAAATGAGGTCATATTGAGTGATGTCATTGTCATTCTGCTCCAGCCTTCCCCTCACAAAGCTTCTCTCTTTGTGTCGGTGACATGGTGGCCTCACATTCCCCTCGCATATTTGCAGCCCACACCACACAGCGGTACAAAGACAGGCTTCTGTCAGTCTCCTGCACAGCTCGTGTGAAAGAGCCTTGTTGACAACTGCGCCTGGGCTCACGCTTCAGGAATCCAAAGAATCGCTCGGCATAAAGGCAGCCTGTGACTTAGGACGGACGTTGACGGCAATTCATTTTGTATGATATTGTAATCCTCATTATTATTGTAATTCCTCGGGGCCATCGATGAAGCAGGAGGCTCGGGTTGTTGATGCAACTTTAATTTGTCAGGCATTATTTATGGGCCCCCGTTGAGACGAGCTCGGTATATAACATGCAAAGGCTCTACAGCAGCCATTATTAGTTAGATGTTGCTGCCTAGTTGGCTTCTCAACCCTATTCAAACCAGAAGAATCAGAACGAGCTAACCCTACACAGTATGATGTACCCATGGTTCTGTAGGAGAGAGGCTAATGCTCTCTATGTGATTGGAATTTCAAGTATAACACGCGGAGCCAATCTCTTACTCAACACAACAAAATTCTTTCAGTTTAAAGTCAAAGAAAACAATGGACTTCTTTTAAAACCAAATGTTAAATGGACAGTATATAGAATGTAGTAAAGGATGATTTTTATGGTTTTACTATTCCTTGAATATCAGAAGATTCAACAAGTAGTGCTCATTCACTGTTGTAACGTGAACGAGCATAGGTACATGAGCCAAGATGGCAATATCTGTGGCCTTGCAGCATTTTAGAGCTTCTAATGGGAGGATTCCTGTGGATTGAGGCTGTTGATTGGTGATTGGGGGCCAGGCACCCACATGCAAAAACAGGATTTTTTTTTTGCAGTTATTTAAATAAGGGTGTGGTTCACCATATTTTTATCTTTGCAAAAAGACTTACATTTTTACAGGTACTCAGGAGCTGATGACACAATCAGGAGTCATTCTATACTTTAACGAGGGACACGTTTTGTGCAGGTATATGGGAAAGATTATAATAAATAGCTTTAAGCACATACAAGTGACACAGCCCAGGTGTCCCCTCACTCTCCCGAGTCATTTAAGACATAAATTATAATAAATTGAGCAGTATTTTAGGAGAATAAAAGTAGTTTATATAAATGAAAGGTGTAAAGGGTTTATATTAATGAAGGACTTTGCTACAGAACTTAGCGGTAGATTTTTCAGACCTTCTAAAAAAGAAAAGCTGAGGTGTTGTCCATAGCAACCATTCAGATTTTGTCTAGGAAATGATAGCTAGGATCTGATTGGTGGCTATGGGCAACACCTCCCCTTTTCCCTTTAGAAGGTTTGATAGCTCCGCCCCGCACACAGTAAGGATGTACTCCTTCCCCCCATGCACATTTGCAGTCATACCCCCAGTCCCACCAAGGTAGAAGCAGGTTGATTTTCCGGAGGCAGTTTCAAATACTGAGATGTGGATACGCTTCCTATGAATGCATTAGGTGGATAATTAGACACATTTGCATAAATAGAAAAGCTACGACTATGTGACTTAATGAAGGTTATTGCACGTCAACATTGTCCACTCTGCAAAAAATGTTATCATTTACAAATACTGATATACAGGTCGCAATTTAAATTTACGTCAAAACAGGCTGCCATTCTTACTGCTGATCGTCATTTGGTAGCACACTGTCGGGGACTTGTTTTGTCATTATTAAGGTCAGTCATCATTTATTAGGAGTCGGGCAAGTGAGTTTTGTTTTTTTGGCTTCGTCCTACTGCCTGTCGTTTACAGCACCTCTGGAAATTCGTACCCCACCCGTCCTAAATACTGACCTACCTCTTAGTTATTGTCCCAAACTGGGCTCTGCTGACCCAAATTGTAACTGCTGCTACTGACATTAAAATCATTTCTAGTTTAATACATTAGTTATGATCCCAAGTGGGAGGTTTCTCACATCCAATCACCCTGTGGCTGTACTTTACAGACTGTTATTGATTAGTTTCACATGGAGATAGATTAGTATAGCAGACCCATCTCTGGCTTCATTTGGACTAATACTCCCTTGAGATGAGCACCATTTAATCCACTTTTAAGGCCAAAATCAATTCATGCATATTTGCATTACATGGTTCGTTGGATAAATAATTGCCAATAATCTTATATTAGGCCAATCCTAGTATTGATCACAACAGTGTAAATACATATTGATTCCCTTGGGTTTGGGACACAATTATTGATATTATTTTAAGCTGACAGTTCCAAAAGGCAGTCAATCAGAGGCGTCTGCAGATTTGTTTATAGAGTCCCTGCAGTGTTTGCATGTAAGTAATGCTCACAGTAGAGGCTTCGGTGATATTCTGTAATGTCCCATACCAGAAGGACTGATGTTGTGGGATATGGAATTTTGCTTTTTTACTGGAGGAACTTGTTAGGTATATTGTTGGTTAACATGGTGGAACTCTGCCGCTATGATAAAGATACAACTGTAACAAGATTGCCTTTAAATAAAGTAGAAGATGATAAACACGATCGTTGTGCTTTGCGCTAGTGACCATTTTCCGAGCACTCTGTTCTTCTACAAACTTAGGTGTTTATTTATGAAGTCAAAAATTTGACAAAAGTGCCGGTAAAAGTTTCTTCCACCACATTGTACCCAAATTTAACAAAGGCTCAATCTCTAATTTTTCCAGCCTCAAGTTGCCTTCAGCTATTTAGCACCGCTCCCTATAGACCTCTATAGGACAGCAACCTGAACCTATTCATCATAACTGCTTGTCACTTCTAGCCCTCAAAACTTAATGCAGTATGAGGATGGCGTTACTTAATGGAGTGTGACCCCGCTGGAGAGGATACTCCTTACTGGTTGCATGCTTCTCCCATCCTTAGCCCAGAGTTGACTTTACTGAGCATGCATGACGAAACATCGATGCATGCGCAGTAAGTCAACCAATGGAGCCATTCTCTTTCGCAAGGATAAAGGAGTTTGGTTGCAGAAAGGAATTTTCACCAAGGATTACCGGGCATGTCAGTATTCTTATATACCGGCAGTACAACTTGCGATCAGCGGTTATGTAGATCCTTAATTGCTGCCGCACACTGCCCTCCCATGTTAAATAGATTTATCAAGGCACGTTTCTGCCACTTTTATGCGTATCATACGTAAAATCACTCTGTGCCCAGAACTGGGAGATATGGATGTGATCGCAGCAATGTTCACTGCATCTACATATGCAAAAGACACTTACTACAGCCTATAACTTCTGGGAGTGAATGGGCCAGGGGGGCGTTTTCCCGTAGTCAATGTACAGAAAGGGCATGCCAAACTCGAAAACATGCAGCCACGTCCGATTCAAGATTTGGGCATCTCAAATTTCCGTGTTTTTCTGCCCTATCTCTTGCTCCAGCTAGTCTAAGTCCTGCGTACTGGTAATGACAGTTGTGTTTGCATGCTATAACATGTGTTTGCAATCCGGAACAACTGTAAAAATGTATTTTCTTTTCAGTAGACATTAAGATCATCCTAATAAATGTATTTCATGGAAGAAGAAATATAAGGAAAAATATTTTATTTATTTTTAACAGTAGTTCAATAGTTTTTCTTTTCTGTGAGTTATTTTGTAAATGCATATTCCACATAGGCGTTAGATGCATCCTGCACTGTCTTGTGCAGTAGAGCAGAGTGAACCTAGTCCCAAATTCAACAGCGCACGTGTCTTCATATACATTCCGTGTTGAATTCAGGAGTGCGCAGAGCCGATTTACATGTGTTTTAAAACAAACGCACTTTGCACTCAGTATGCGTTCCTTGATGATTCAGGCCCCCAAAGTGCAACCAGATGTGTAATTCAACTTTTTATTGTACATTTTAATGTAGATTAACATGTTTCCCGATAACATGCGGGTATTGGGAAACAAATAATGTTAATTATTCTTTGTCATTTGCGTTCCCACATCACACAACAGCAAGTGTGGTGCTTGTGACAATCTTACTGACCTCGAGCTGTTTTTGAGAACATTTTACACTTTGCAGCTAATTAAAGTGACCATCTCATATGCCTCATGCTTGAGAACATCCTGTAGTCCTTATGTCCAGTTGTTGTGAAAATCTTCTGCCCTCATTGTTCACTGCTTGTAAATTCACTGTATTCTCCAAGCACAGTCCTCGTGAACACGTTGTATCCTCTATGCTCTGTGTAAACATCCTGCACCCCAATTAGAAGCACTTTACTGATTTATACAATGACCAGGATACAAACTGATACCAAGGCAATCTGGTCAAAAACTTGGGCAGCGTGGCAAAATGACATAACTTCCCTTGTAGACCCAGAAAGAATGTTAGATCTTGTAGCTAAAGCAATGAAAGCCCTACGTTCCGATATGATGCCAGAAATCCACTTAATATAGTGTATGTAAGACAAACTTAACGGGAACGCATAACGGAAGACGAGATTGGCGTCTGCCCATTGCAAACAGACAATAGGACAACTCCTGAGTCAGAACTTATGGGGCTGTAGAAAAATCATAACATTTTGGAATAAAATGGTTGCTTATATTAACAACAGCTTTAAATTAACTTGAAAAGAAAACAAAGTACCAGAGCCCAGCCCTGCCTGGTGTGTGTGTTTTGTCAGCGGGCACCATGAACACCTGCCAATGGCGTTTCTCAAGCGCTAGACATGCCCTCAAGGAGGTGCAGCCAAACCCCCAAGTGATGTGGCCACACCCCCAACTCAAAGTGACCATGCCCCCTTTGCCAGCACAAACTCTGCCCTAAGCATCTATGGAGAGTGCCCCCAAGAAGTTGCTGTACAGGGGGCCGGAATTCCTCTTGGCAGCCCTGTGCCAAGTATTATGCAAATACATGCATGTTAAATAGGTGTGCACATGTATACACTTTAAAGACTTCTATTCGTTAAGTCAGTACGAGAAGATCACGTTCTTTAAATATCTTCATAATAATAATAATTAAGAGCACGTGGTACTATCATAAGGCTTCTACTGTGGCCTGGACTGAGTGTTCCCTTTACACATAGACCTCAATCATTATTTTATGTACAAGCGTCAACAAAAGATTAGAGTGATTTGACATATAGCATTCTATTAAGCATAACTCACAAGAGTGATCACCAATCTCTGCCTACTTTAATCCATCAAATTCAGATACATAAATTAAATATATTTCTTAAATGGACACTAGTCTCCATGGAACATAGGAAATAGAGCAAAACAAATACAGTTTATAAAAGAATCTATAAGAGTTTAAGATAACAAATTCATTTATTTATAGTTCCTCAGTTTGTAATCATTTCCTGTACTAACCCCAGTCCTTCCTTTATCAGGGTTTGGCTTTGTTTGTGGTATAGATAATAGCCAGGTAATCTCATTTCAGGTACTTGGGCTTGGCTGCAATATTGAGCCCATAGCAGGGGGGCGTCGACCATAAAATTGCTGTATGGGGCGTATACATAAAAACAGAATTTGACAGCAGATAAGAACCACTTGGCCTATCTAGTCTGCCCATTTTTAACCTCAGGTAACCTTAAGCCCTCATTGATTCTTAGTTCTTTGTAAGGATATCATTATGTCTATTCCAAGCATGTTTAAAATGCTCTACTGTATTAGCCTCTGCCACCTCTGATGGGAGGCTATTCCACTTATCCACTACCCTTTCTGTGAAGTAGTTTTTCCTCACATTTCCTTAATTACATCCCTGTACCCACTGGTACCTTCTCATCATCTGATCCCAGAAATGAAGATGATATTTCTGCCCTCTTTTTTTCTTCCCTCTCTACCACCTGTCCACTTGATCCTATCACCTTACAAAATGTGTTATCTCCTGTAATCATCCTAACTTTAACTATAACCTCACCCTCTCCACTCGCATCTTTTCATCATTATTCAAGCACATGATTATTATTCTTATTGTGAAAAAAAAATTATACAGACCAAAATTTTACTTCAATATACTGTTCCATCTCTCAACTCCCATGCCACGCCAAGCATCTTGAAAGGCTTGCTCTCACTTTTATTATTATTATTATTATTATTATTATTATTATTATTATCATTATTAATTTTAATTTATAGGGCGCCACAAAGTATCCGTAGCACCGTACAAGGACAAACAATGGCACAGTACAAGGTGAAACAGCACAGTACAAGTAACAGTAAGCACTATAACTCTGGGGGTTCAGTCACAGCAAGAAAGAGAGAGAGGGGAAAAGTGAGTACAGGCAGGTAGCTATCGCCCAAGAGGGTGGGCACGGGTGACAGGTAAAGAGTCACTGAGGGGAGCGGAGAGAAGCGAGAGGAGGCAGAGGGACAGAGAGGAGGTGAACAGAGTAGCTGGAGAGCGCAGTTAAAAGTGATGGAAACAGGAGGTAGGAGAGCCCTGCTCAAAGGAGCGTACAATCTAGAAGGAGGGGAAGACAGACAGACACATGGATGAGACGGGAGAGACGGAGACGGAGTCGAGGAAGGGGGAGAAGGGAAGAAGGGATGAGAAAGAGAGGAAGCCGACCAGTGGGAGTTTAGGCATGCTTCCTTATCTCACTCAAACTATTGAGCCATCTTCAGTCAGGTTTTCATTCCCAATACTCCACAGAGATTGCACAGACTTTGGTGGTCAATTATTTGATCATTGTTAAATCTAAAGGTTACTATTCTATTCTAATTCTCTTTGACCTCTCTACTGTATTTAACACTGTAGACCAATCACAACAAATGCTGCATTCCATAGGTCTTGAGGACATTGTCCTATCCTGGTTCTCATCTTACCTATCAAACTTCTCCTTCAGTGTTTCTCTGGATCTACTTCTTCTCTGCTTCCTCTATCAGTCGGAGTACCACAAGGCTCAGTCGTAGGCCCTCTGCTCTTCTTTATCTATAATACTTCTCTTGGAGAACTAATAAGCTCTTTGGGTTTCAGGGTCACCTCTATGCAAGTGACACCCAAATGTATCTATCTTCTCTGGATCTTTCACAATGTTTGTTGACCTGCATTATTAAATGTCTTTGTGCCATTTAATTTTCCTCTTGCCACCTCAAAGTCAAGTTTTCCAAATAAATCTATTATTCTTATCACCAACCATCAGAAGATTGCCATCTCCATATCTGTTGGCAATATGACAATAAGCCCTCTCATGCTTGCTACCCAAGTGTCATCTTTGACTCAGAACTGTCCTTTGTTATTCATTGTATCTCCAAATCCTGTAACATGCATTAAGGAAGCAACCTCAGAAGATGCGTATATCTCACACAACATACTGCAAAACCTTGCACTCATAATCTCCCGCACTGACTATTCATAATCATTACTTGCTCCCATTCTAAGTTTTAGACATTTCCTGGGCTACACAAACTCTTTGGAATTCCTTCCCTCAACAAGACCTTTCCCTAGGCCAGTGGTTCCCAAACTGTGTGCCGCGGCTCCCTGGGGTGCCGCAGTGATCTCACAGGAATGCCATGGTCAGGGCGGGTGGTAACCAAGGCGGGGGGCTACTTGATAATTATTTTGGCTTAAGGGTGCCTTGAAAAATATATGGAGACCATAAGGGTGCCTCGAACTGAGACAGTTTGTGTTCCACTGCCCTAGGCTTCAAGCTAAGTGTTCACTTAAAACACAGCTGTTTTAGACAAGCTTATCAAATTCTTGAACCAGCATTCTACCCATCTGCCTACTTTCCTTCTATACTCAAACAACCTACTGGCCCCCAAACACTTACCGTTGTGACCAATGATTCTTGAGCCACGTGCATTATTTATAGGTCAAGTCAAAATTTTGAAATGTTATTTACGTCAACTGTGAGGCACAATAGTAAAATGCACAGTCGTATCCTGAAAGCTTCACTAATCTGTATAGCATATTTGTAGATTGATGTAAAATAGAAAAGGTCCATCTTCCTAAAATAGCTACTGTCAGCATAGAGATGGGAGGGATTACATGATGGACAGATTTTACTAAGTATAAGCACTTCAGGTATGTTATTTTAATCCGACGGTCGTGGGAAGGAACAACGGGCACGTGGCCTGATATTTAGGGGGGGAACCATTGGCTGCCACACATCCTGCAACGGCGGTAGCCCCTTCACCTGCCTGTAGTCTATTAAAACAGGGCTTCACTGTGCTTGCACAAGCCCTTACTCATGCTCAGGAGAGCAGAGTGGGGGCAGCAGGAGGACGGACTGCTTCGCTGGCCCCCCCCCACCCCCAAATTTTGTTATGGTGCCTAGTGATATAATGTACTGCCCCTGATACATCTATACAAAATCAATTTTGAAATATATATATATATATATATATATATATATATATATATATATATATATATATATATGATCCCTTTAGTTTATTCCTAGAAGTGGGATGGTTAAATTTGAATTTATTTCATTATTTTTTTTCCGCTCAAAGTCACCTGTTCTTAGCATGTACGAATAGCGGGCCGGGCACGGATCCCAGTGTAATTTATGGAGTCCTACAGTCTCACTTATCACTCTAGGCGCTGAGACATTATTTTATCTTGCTGGTTCCAGTTTACAAGGCACTGGCTTCCTGCCACGCAGAGTCCTTGGTATGGGCACACGAGTTCCCAGCTGTTGACTTGTGGCATCCTCCCCTTAAACAAATGAAACTCGCAATTCCTTGGAGCCAGCCTCGCTGTTTGGCAGGATGCAAAATCCCTAAAAATAAAGGCACAATGGAAAACTCTTTAATTCCACGAAACACAGATACAGAGCTCATTACTGAGAAATAAATGTGTAAGCATTAGTTCTTGGATGGTGCCCGTCCTGAGATAAACGTCCTAACAGCTGCCCCGGTGAAGACAGCGGTACACAGGGCTGCATTCTATTAGAAATATGCAGGCACAACTGGTGCAATTATTATGGCCCAATGTTTAAAAAGCAGCAATTCATGTCAGGGGAAAATATACTCTTCCTCCTGGATGGTGCAGTGAAACTATGTTAACCATGACAATACGCTACTCGCAAATCATTCTGTGTTTGCAGCATCAGCCCCAGCTATGCACTTCCACATTCCAGGATCATTCTTACAAACAAGAATAATTAAAGGCGTTTTTTAGAGTCATTACAGTGACTTAGCTGTGTTAAAGGATAATTCCACCTTTATACTGAAAATGGTAAAAAAGTAATCCCCCCAACATTTGGGTATCTGGAATTGGGACAGGGGGCATGGTCATGTGACCATGGGGGTGTGAAATCACTATCTCCTAGTGAACAGTAGCTCAGCCCACAAAGGGCTGCCTTCATGGTGTGTCAGTGATAGGTTCAGTTAAATGCACAACACAGTGCCACTGATTGCTCACAAGCCCTTGTCAACAAGTTGTTTGTAATACAGAGGAACATAATTTAAATTGGATCATTTGTACCCAAAGTTGTAAATCTAAACTTTTTACAAAATGTTAAGAGTAAACGTCTGCTCCACTATAACATGTAAAAAAACAATGTGTTTTGTGCATATATATAGCCTGTTCTCAGCAACCAAGAGTTGGCAAAGGTGCTGGCCAGTAACGTTGAATTTAAGTCCTGGCCTCTTACAGTAAGTGAATTTGGGTTAGCTGCTGTAAGCAGTGTTGCTAGCCTGTAAACACTTTGTTGCCGTGGTAATCTGAAAACACTTTGAAAATATTAGGGATGTTGAAACGTTAACTTAGTATCTTCCCTGAAATATATTTACCACATCGAATATTTTGTGGACCCAATGTAGTCTCTATTACTCAAAACAATCTGCACAGCTTGTCAGTAAGAAACAAGTTACCGCTTTTTGCATTTCCCAAGCCACACAGACACAGCTTGACTTTTTTTTTCTGCATTGCAAAATAGCTGTACTATTTAGAACAAAAATGAGAAGTTTACTACCAGCAATGAAACCGCTCTTCTTGATTCCACAATACTTTTTACATTTCGGCTACAAGTCAATATGCGATTTCGGAATGTTTAAATTTTATATTAGACATGTATTTTACAGGTTTGGGAAGGCAGGGTGATTTTGCTTTCAGTGGTCCTTAAATGATACTAACATCAGAGAGTGAGAATTAATTTTTGGGTGATGTTTGCCTCAATGTGGTGAAGGACTGTACACGCCTACCTGTATGTATAAAACTAGCTAGGTTGAGTGGAATGCCAGAAACCAAGTAAGTAATATTCTGTATTAATGTTTAAATCAGGCCTGGCCAACCTGTGACTTTGCAGGTATTGTTAAACCACAAGTCCCAGGATGACCTGCCAGTTTGCAGCTGGCTATCTACTGGCAAAGCATGCTGGAGCTTGTAGTTTCACAACATTTGGAGAGCCACAGGTTGACCAGTCCTGGTTTAACTTAATGAACTCTACCCCGTCCAAGTAAACCATACAAATTCACCTGAAAACATGTATAATGGTAATATGTTTATAGCTCTTTGTTAAACAAATGAAGGGAAGCATCAGGCGTAGAGGGTCAGAAGCCGCTGGGGCAGGTTGTAACTTATCCTAACGCTGTCCCTAAAGTCCAGAAGCAATCCGCTGTAGATACAAAACTGTAGGTTCCAACAAGACAGTACACTCCAATGGTGGAACGCATGTGGACCGCAAACCGGAAGTGGATGGATCGCGGCCAGGGAAAAATATGTACAAGTGTGCAAGTTGTATGTAATTAGTCTGTGTGCATGTGGAATTTATTCTCTGCACAGCGCTGTATAATTGGTGGTGCTATATAAATAAAATTAAATTAATGAGTAATCTATGTTTCCTGGTGAGATATTAGGAGGGTTTAGATCAGACTTGGGCTACCTGTGCAGGCAGGTAACAGGTGTGGAACTACAAGTCACAGGGTACCCTGTCAAACTTAGTGTAAATTAAATATTTTGCATGCTGGGTAGGGCAAGGCAGCAAGTACTGTGCACATCACTATGTAACACCCAGTACAATACAAATCAAACATACATAATTGACACATTTACATGGCCATGTAATTTTAGCGCTGTGAGTTCACTATGAAGAATTACGTATCGAGCAGAAGCAATAACAAGCCAGATGTGCTGGAATTAGCATCTGATTTGTTCGTGGGAGAAGATCACTTGTCATGCGCCTATGGAGGAGAACTATCTCAACGTATGGGTCCCATTCAGGGAACAAGTGCCATGAGAGGTCTGTGGCTTACTATATCTGTGATTAAACAAATAACTCTATCCATTTAGAGCCTTTGTTATAATGTGACACAGCACTATTTGATGCCCCTTGTGTCATTTATCAAAACAAGGACAGGAAGGGTTGAATCTCTAACGAGAGTGAGTTTTTAAAAATCTATGGATTTTCCAGGTATGAATGAGTATTTTGTAAAAATGTGTGTTTGATCTGAAGTTACACTGTGCCCCAAGAGATCGTCATAGAACCCTTTGTGATAAAGACCAGGCGCCACTGCTCTTTGAGCGGGGTCTTAGTAATACTACTGTAGAGTGAAGTCAATTCCTCGTTCATGCCGCCAATGCAGCTAAGTATTCTTCTAGCCTTACTTGGTGACTTGTTACGTTGTTAATTTGCTTTACGATTCTCCAAAATAACTTCCTTTGATGTTAATATCAAACTTTCTGCGTGAAGCCTGTCGGGACGTTCGTTGTGGGATATTCCTATATTGACTTTTTGTTTAGGATTTTGCCGGAGGTTGACTGGCTATAGGGCTTTATGCGCTGTTGCTGGATTTCTGGCTTTGTCACCACAACAAGTCAGGGAAACGTTCCAGTATTTCTTTTTGGTGCCAGGAAAATAGAAAACACTGACAAAAAAAGAAGTGGTTCCAAGAACGATTAGAAAGTTGCATGACGGCACTGTGGCTGCTTCCAGAAATAAAAACGTGAACTGAAAATGAAAAGACAGAGAGTATTACTTCATTTAGATTATAACGTTACAGATGACCACGCTAGATCAGGACCAGGTTATGTTCCATGTGAGGGTCTCGGATATCTAGGATTCCTTCTTCTCTGACCTATCTTGGATGGAGTATCTCTTCTGGTCTTGCTACCCTTTTTTATCCACAATTCTTTTTCTATTGTCCTGCACAAATAGTCGTCCTCCCATCAAATAAGCCTGTAACCCAGACCTCCCAATATTTGGATAGATGGCATCAGGACAGGGGGCTTGGCTAAGGCACTGTGGAGGCTTTTGAAGTGTTAGGCTGCCAGTACTCTGCTCCCCTCCAATCATCATCATCATTGTTTATTTATATAGTGCCACTAATTCCGCAGCGCTGTACAGAGAACTCACTCACATCAGTCCCTGCCCCATTGGAGCTTACAGTCTAAATTCCCTAACATACACACACACAGACAGAAACAAAGACTAGGGTCAATTTTGATAGCAGCCAATTAACCTACCAGTATGTTTTGGAGTGTGGAAGGAAACCAGAGCACCCGGAGGAAACCCACGCAAACACGGGGAGAACATACAAGCTCCACACAGATAAGGCCATGGTCGGGAATTGAACTCATGACCCCAGTGGTGAGAGGCAGAAATGCTAACCACTAAGCCACCGTGCTGCCCCAATCCAATCACTTTCATTGCCATGGAGAGCAGCAATGAACAGACAATACTTCTCACCCCCGGGACAAAGTTGTCACGATTGGGATGGCGGGAGACAACCTGCAAAGCGGGACTGCCCCGTCTAAGTCGGAGTGGTTGGGAGGTATGCTCTAACCATATGTTTCTGGATGCCCATTTTTGGTCACACAATATCTCACTTTGAACTACACCAAAAACCTTATACACAACGCTGGAGTCGCAATTAGTACTATACAAAAGAAAGTCTGATTCTGTGGAAAAAAATAAAACTGAAATTAGATCTGATAAAACATCAATAAACTATATAAAAACACACATAGTCTACACACCAATTCCCTCCTTGAATTGTGTCAATTGACCCACACAGAGATTGAATATTTGTCTCATTATATTATATATATGCACAGTCTTCTAAAACATTTTAATAGACCTCCATAATCTATGGAATGAATGATCTGTAAGTTTGCATTAAACTTCTATGAGAATGACTATCCCTTATAATAAGTTGCAAGAGGCAATTAGGAAGGAATAGGTAAGATTTTTTTACCCTGAGCTACTCAGAGACAAGGGTCTCTGATTGTAATTTAATTGAACTACGTTCCGCCTGATGGAAGACAGAGAAGCACCAGTCAACTACGCAGTCAGTTTAAGTATAACACTTAAGTATCACCACAGTATGAATATTGTTTAGCTCAGTAAAACTTCATCATCAGTTATTTATATATCGCTTTATATTCATATATTTCCACTTCCCGCTCTTATCAGACTTTAGCAGCAAAAGGGAACAGATGTGATATGATTTTTTTCTTATTTCCCCCACCCAAGTACAATTTGGGTGAAACTTTATGGTCTCAATTTTGTAAATTGAAGAAAGTACAATGTGATAGCAACTACCTAATCTTGTAGAGCTTTTATCAGTTATTTAGTAATTGCACTTATATAGCACAATATATCATAAAGTAGATATGTACAAGCTTAGAGCAGAAATGACATGAGATAAGAGAGCTTGGACACAATGATACTAGGTAATCCCCAACATATACAGCCTGATTCATGTTTGGATGTAAGTCCATTTTCGTAGCGAATCTTTTGTGAATTAGCTCAGCGCATGGTCAGATATGGACCTTAAATCAATGAACGCAATTGCATGCAATTCATGTCCCGAACACAAATGACACGATAGCCTACAACTTGAGAGGTGGAACGGGGGTGGGAAGGACTGGGTTAACGTAGCCCATGTACAGTAAGGGAAGATGTGGCTGGTTCACGTAAGATTGACTATAAAAACTAGAGACGTTCACTGACCCCCGTGTTCTGGTTTTGGGTTTGGTTTTGGATCTGGATTAACTTCGTGCTTTGGTTTTGGCAAAACCGCCCTTTTGGTTTTGGTTTGGATCCCGTTTTTTTTCCCTCTAAAATCCCATTTTTTTTTTTGCTAAAATCACATATTTATGCTTTTTTTCCCCCCTACATTATTATTAACCTCAATAACACTAATTTCAAGTCATTTGCAGTCAATTTTGACCAACTCACACGTCAAAATATTATTTTCATACACTTTCAAACAAAGACTGCAGATTTAGAAGACCAAGCCTGCCAGACCTATTATTTGTATTTCAGCAATACCAATTAGCAATGGAGCAATGGAGCTCTCCTCTTTGTGTGTTACCTATCTAACACAGTACAATGTGACTGCAGATTTTGAAGACCAACTCTGCCAGACCTATTAATTCTTTCTATTTCAGCAATGACAATTAGCAATGGAGCAATGGAGCTCTCCTGAATGTCACTGGTGACTTTGAAGAACACTGCTACCCCTCCTCTTTCTATTCTGCCTATGACACTACCCAACTCCACTACAGACTGCCAAGAACTGTGCTACCCCTTCTGTGTCCCTCAATGAAATGGCGCTGGATCATTGTGGAGGGCGGTACTTATAGAATCCAAAACTTGCGAGATCCGACAAGGTAACTATGACGTTTTGCCTCATTTTCAGTTCCGAGGGTGCGCGAAAGTACTCAGA
The DNA here is from genome assembly GCF_038048845.1 of Mixophyes fleayi. Lineage (NCBI taxonomy): Eukaryota > Metazoa > Chordata > Amphibia > Anura > Limnodynastidae > Mixophyes > Mixophyes fleayi. The sequence goes on from NC_134411.1 coordinate 28,724,502, forward strand.
TCTGCTACGTTCGGGTGTGTTCGGACTTGGGGAATCGAGCCTGAGCATCTCTAATAAAAACACATTGGGCTTGATTCATTAAGGGAAATAAGGAAAAAAATGAATACGTTTTTCCTGGACAAAACCATGTTACAATGCAAGGGGTGCAAATTAGCTTATTATTTTGTTAAATACTGGCTGTTTTTTCATGTAGCACACAAATACTTGATAGCTTAATATTTCCACTGAATTTTAAAGTTGATGTAGGACATGCCCTACCCCAACTATAAATATGCCATTGCATTGTAAATTTACCTCCCCCTCCAATGCCACATGGTTTTGCTCAGGTGCAAAGTTACTCATTTTTTTTTGCTTTCCTTTCCTTAATGAATTAGCCCCATTGTATGTACAGTATGGATTAAAAACATCTTGATTTATGTATTTAATCTAGAAAAAAATAAGTAAATAACAAAAAAATGTATTTGAAAATCCTTATTTATATTAATGTTTATACTGTTAATAGTTGTTAATTTATTTTATAGTGTAATGTTTTTTTGTATGCAGTCTTATATTGCACATACGCTTGTGGGTATACTGAAGTCTCTTCTGTGTGTCTATGTTTAGGATGAGCGTACTTACACCCACATTCATACTGAAATGCATCTTGAGATCCGTTTTGATTTGAATACGGCCGGAATGAGACTCAACTTCCGGCTCTTTTTTAAAACGCAACTTGTGTCCAAACATGAGTCAGGTCCATAATATTTAATAATGAGCAGCATAACATTTAATTCTGCTACTTTCGTCTATTTAATACGGAGAGCAGTAACCCAGGTTATTCATCGTATGTTATTAGAAGGAATGATATAATGTCAGCTGGTGCTTATGTCAGCACTGTGTTCCCACACTCGTCTAAAGTGTTTCTCCACAAAAATGTAAAATGAACTATTAAGTGCCCGTGGGCGGTACATAAAATTCTAATACTGGCTTCCAGCCACCACCTCCGGCCAACCCCAGCATTCATCCAGACGTCGGTGCCTGGTCCTTATGCTTTTCTTCCCCTATGTTGCGCTCACCTACCATTTTCATCCATCTCTTCTTAACTCACCCCATGTTTTATGTATGCCTCCTTTATTTCACTGCCTGTGTCCTTGACTGTCTTCATTCTTTGCCACCAGAGCTGTTATCCGCCCCCTACATGATTGCTTATTGTTATTTGACTTATGGGTAGCACAGTGGCTAAGTGGTTAGCACTTCTGCTTCACAGCACTGGGGTCATGAGTTCAATTCCCGACCATGGCCTTATCTGTGTGAAGTTTGTATGTTCTCCCCGTGTTTGCGTGGGTTTCCTCTGGGTGCTCCGGTTTCCTCCCACACTCCAAAAACATACTGGTAGGTTAATTGGCTGTTAACAAATTGAACCTAGTCTGTGTGTGTTAGGAAATTTATACAGTAAGCTCCAATGGGGCAGGGACTGATTTGAGTGAGTTCTCTGTACAGCGCTGAGGAATCAGTGGCGCTATATAAATAACTGATGATGATGATGTCTGTATGTGCTGTGTCTCTCTGTTCCCCAACCTCTTCTCTGATCCTGCTCATAAAAGAAGACGACGTGATGTCTTTGCACTACCTTTTTGTAATGCACCCAGGGTGTCTCCTCTCATGAACAAGACTGTTCACTTGACCCCATATCTGCACGTCAGATCTTTGGATATCACTTACTGTCTACCTTCTATTATCCTATTGCAGACAGCTATCTGCCCAGGTGGATATGCAATCAAACTACATTGGTGGTCATGGCAGCCCCTCCCTTCCCACTCTTCCAATCATGGTCCTGTACCATGGCCCACCACTTGAAAAGGGTGTGGGTGAATCACGATCAATAAGGAGTCTCCACTCTCAACACTGCACTGCTGGAGCAGGGTAGGAAACAGAGGCCTCTCATTTTATCTGCACACTGTACAAATCCCCTACACAAACAATAAATTGTCACCAATTACCCCTCAACCCTACTATAGCCTAAAAAGAGCTGCATTGCCGCACAAAAACACCACATGGACAGGGCCTGCAGATCCGCAGACCTCCTCCCTAACTCAGCTCTAGAAGCCTGTCTGTCTCCTCTGGCAGGTCCTCTCCTTTCCTCGTTCCTTTGTATTTGTCTAATGTATATAATAACATGAATGTATATATTTTTGTTTGATCAATGTATCAAGTGTCGCTGGGCATTCTAAACTTTGCAGTCCATTACAGATGTTTATTTAAAGGGATAACTCAGGGGTGGATTGGATGTAGACTTTTCTGGGCGATTTCCCGATAGGCCAATTGCCCGGCAACATCATGGGTTCACTTGAGGCATCTTTATCATTTTCTATTGTTTTTTGGGTGCCTAATTTATATGTTTTTTTAACCCGGTGGGGCTGATAAAATGGATGCATTAAGGCCGCCCCAGGCAGTGGACAACCAATGAGAGGCAGCCTAGCGGAAAATCAGGAGTCAGCTGCATTCTTATTGGCTGTAAGACTGTCTCAGTACATAGTGTGTGAGATGAGGGAATTCTCATCTTTCAAGACTATCAGCGAAATCGGACCTCTGCTCGTTCTGTAGGAGCCATCCTCATGGGCTTGGATCCATTGAACAAATAGAAGGGAAAATTAAGGGGGGGCATGAATTTGAGAGAGGTCATAATATGAGGGAGCATGATATGGGGGGGGGGGCGCATTGTATGGGAGAGTCTCAATATTTAGCTTTGAGTGAGATTAATTAGGAAATGGAATAATATAACGTTATACTCCCAATCCATGCATCATTACCTCCATCTGCTCCCCCAATGGCCCTTCTCACTCCTTCCCAAGTGCCCCCTCTTGGTCTTAACGGGAAGTTCACATGGCATCAACAACACTAAAGCCTTCTCCATGGAGCGCTATTAGGAGAGAATGGAGCCTTCCAGCAGACTGGCTGGATAGATCTCATCTAACACTACATTGAAGATAATTAGAACTTTGCATTTCTTCATATTTGAATGAACTTTGCTCAAAACTAAAGATTTTTTTTTAAGACATGAATATGTATTCTTTGCTGCTGTTATAAAATAATATTGTGGAAAATATCAGTACTTTATAAACAGCAGATAATAAGAGTAGTAATTGATTACATAAATGAAATCTAAGGACCATGTTCATTTTTCGGATTGTGCTACGAACATAGAATTGGAGCATGTATACAAACTAATGCAGTTTTCCATGCATTCCAGATTCATTTTGGAGCATTCAGTTCCATCGTTTGTTACTTGGCAACATATCCAAACACAAATATAATAACAATAAAAGTGCAGTGGCGAATGGCTGTCTATGAAGTACTCCTTTTAGAAAGAGTCAACACAAACCTCAATCACGTAAGATAATGTTCAGTATGGGCCCTTGGATGTGTTTTTCTAATCATTATTACTCTTTAGTTTTATATCGCCAACATATTATTCAGCGCTGTACAAGGAATGTTTATTCGTTCAAGTCAATCTCCGCCCCAGTGGAGGATTCAATTCTTCCGCCTGCTCCAAATATCGGGTGAATATGGAAACTCTACACGACATCGCGCTTTTTGAATTTAAGAGCCTGAGCCCCCAGTACTGTGAGGTAGCCATATACCGCTCACAAAGCACTCATCCAAACCATCTTTCTGTATCTACGGACAGTTAGTGAAAGTGATACACTAGCGTTAGCTATAAGGTCAACTCTTATAGAGTAGATATATTAAACCTTTTCAAAAAGGAAAAGTCGAGGGACTAGATTTACTAAACTGTGGGTTTGAAAAAGTGGAGATGTTGCCTATAGCAACCAATCAGATTCTAGCTTTCATTTATTTACCGCATTCTACAAAGTGACAGCTAGAATCTGATTGGTTCCTATAGGCATCATCTCCACATTTTCAAACCGTAGTTTAGTAAATATACCCGAGGTGTTACCCATAGCAACCAATCAGGTTCTAGCTTTCATTCTCTGATATATTTTTGAAAATGATAGCTAGAATCTGATTGGTTGCTATGGGTAACACCTTCATTTTCCTTTTGAGAAGTTTTGATAAATCTACTCTATTAAAGACTTATTTCAGGGTGAAAAAAAGGGAAAGACCAGGAAGGGTAGGGAAACTGCGGAAGATCCAGTGATTTATATTTCTCTAGATGAGCTTTTTAGACTGACACTTTGGTGCTACAAACAACCCAGTCTTTCAACAAGTTGGTGTCTTGCAAACTTTCACACATAGATATTCCAGGTCTTGGTCCTAATCACAGACCACATTTACATAGACTAACCCTCAAACATGAGCCGAATCAAAGGCTTCTGAGAAGAATTCTCCACTCTGCCTAATTTAGTTGCAACAACTGCTGCTTTAGCACAGACGCCATTCAGATGGTAAAATGCTTCCTTGCTAACAAATGAACAGACTCCAGAAATGCATAAATTGTCGCCACAGTGAAAACATTTTCACCTCCACAAAGAGGATCCTCTGCTCTTCATTTGTTGTTATACAGGGGAGAGTGCCATTCTGAACAAAAGCTCCCCTGTCATAAGAGATCTATAGAAGCCCCAGGCTGACCATTTGCTGGGTTACTGCTTAGCACCAGGGGTGCAGGGTTCATTAACTCTTTAGTGGTCTCAGCCTTCCAGCAGGCATCAGCAACTCTTTAGGCACAGTGGGGGGTGTCTGGGGTGATAGGTGCATTGTAATATGCAAGCCTCCAATTCTTTAATGAGGAATACATGAATTGGAGCTCAACTTCCATGCTGAAGTTTGAGATGTACTTAAACGTTGACATTAATAAAAGAAAAAGGTTTGAAACTACATATAAGAGCATACCTCCCAACTGTCCCGATTTGAGCGGGACAGTCTCAATTTAGGGCCCTGTCCCGCTGTGAACCCGGTTTCTTGGTGCTTGAACATGTCTGTCAGCGGATGGGTACGTTGGGGGAGAGGGAAGTATGTAATGGGCAGTCTAGCGCTTTACAGCGCTAGGCCGCCCTATGGGTGTGTGGCCATGTCCCATCACTATGCGACCACACCCCTATTGTGCCGTGACCACGCACCCTGTCCCCTAGCCGGGGACAGACATGTTGGGAGGTGCGTATAAGAGGCATCTATGTGTAGCTCTGAAACGGATAAATTCAAATTTTATTCAGTTTGATAAATTCAGCTTTGGCCAAAGTGATATCTCTTAAAGTGGTTTGTACTAGGCTGTAATAATAATAATTATTGTTTATTTATAAGTGTCCAATAAAATCTGCTGCTCTGGGAAGTAGAACATATTACAAAGGCACGGAGGACCAACAGGCAAGATAAAAGACATTCAAAAAACATAAATGCAACTATAGTGAGAAAATAAGCCTAAAACTGTACATAAAACAGACTAGGTAATCTATATAACAAGCCAGTTTTTGTTTTGTGTGTTTTACTCTCAGAACTACTGAGAGTAAAACAAATGATATCAGGATGGAAATGCTTTGATCTGGTAGCATGGTTTAACGTGCTGTTATTTTATAGAGCAAAGTCAGGATAGTGACTTGGGATAAAGGATAGCTCTGAAATATGGCAGAGTACGATGAACAACTTCTGAATGATCGCGGGAATGAACAATTTTATTTATTTGTCATTTAAATGAAAAAGATGAAAGCTATCCCCTACACAACCTGTGTGCCCATGTGTAAGCAAGGAGTAAACCCACCATGTGGGTTTCCAAATCCGGGTTTCTTGGTGCTCGGACCAAACAGCAGAATCGGCCAATGTCCCAGCTTTAGGACTGAGCCAGGCAGCGTCGACTTTTCTTGTGCTTTCTGATTCCAGGATTTTGCATAAGCCTATGCTCCAGTTGTGGTACGGTGTGAGCCAAACCCACACCATACCAGAAAGCACAGGATGTAATAATGCATTATGGGTAGTCATTTACCAACAATCAGCCTTTCCTGTTTGCTTGCATTGGTTTTATGCAGAGTAATAACACAATATACCTATTTAGCATAGATACAAACTGTCTGTGACATGGAAGGTGAATGGCCTAAAACAGACACAATATGTAAAGCCATTGTTCCAACTATTCCCATAATGTTTTAACTTCCCTCCCTGTTCTAGATTTCCTGCTCTGTACATCCCCTACAATCATGGCCAAAACTTCAGACGTATCGCCTAACATACATATTTCGATTCTGTTGAACACATCGATAATGTATAACAGTATAGATAAACAATTATATTTTGTGAAAAATATATTTGCATTTATTTCATCAAAGTCCACGAGGGTACACCGCAGAGTTAAATTTGTAAATATATTTTATAAACTTTCCTTGAGTTTAAGAACTACAGTGATAGCCGCTATCTCTGCAAGGTTAAGTTTTGCCCACAGATCTGGAATTCACATCCTTTAGATGGCTGAACTTTGGTCCATGGATGCAAGCCACCCACACTGTACACGAGGACCCCCAGAAATAGCCCTGGCCTCACAGATTTCTCAGGAACCAGAATAGACACATTTCCGCTGGTCTTTATTGAGATATAGATTTGGCTCAATGTGAACACGTCAGCTGCAGAAACATCTGTCCGTATAAACTTGTTTCCATGAAACCTTCAGCTCACGTTCATCTCAATTCATCTCCAAATCATCTTCCAATATTTGTTTTCCTGCAAAGATGTTGATGTAGTGTTTAGAACACAAAATCGTAGACGCAATGATTTATATGTAACAGGGTAATGCAAACTACATCTCTAAAGCCGTGGGGAACTACATGAGACAGCATGCCCTGCCAGCCAGGTGGCAAAGCGTGCTTCGACTTCTAGTTGTCAAATAGTTTACAAAGAACATATATAACATAGTTGCCTACTCTCCCGACTCACGGATTTCTGGGAGTCCTCCCAGGAGAGTGAGGCAAGCTCCCGGTTCCTAATTGCCGCAATAGTAAAGTGACGGGGGGTGGGGCTCAGGACGCGTATTGTGCACCGTCGTAGCCCCACCCCCTGCTGTAATTGGCCGGAAACCATGATTGATGTCTCAGGGGCAGGGCCAAATGACGTGCCCCGTCGCCCCACCCCCCCAACATGCCCACCCCCCACTGATCTTCCGGAGGAGTCCTTGCCAATGTAGGCAAAGTATGATATATAAAGGATACCAAATCCTCAGCAATACCTAGGGCCACAATAAAACAGGGCAGAGCGATAATTTATATTTTATTTATTATTTATATTAATAATTCAAAGCAGACACAAAGTAATAATAGAGATAATGAACACTTCCTGTACATTTCTATAGTTTATAACCTATAACTACAGTAAATAATGTCAGTGAATTACTCATGGTTACACACAAGGCCTGATCAACCATTAGGCTAATTTTTGTATACTTTTTTCCCTTCAAATTATGTGATCTGTGGCTGTCTGGCACCAGGGCCGCCCCTGGTCCAAAAGGGGCGGCCCCGACTGTCACTTTAGAGACAGGTAGCCTGACAGCAAATCCCATGCTGTGAGCTGCCTGTCAGTGCAGCCACAGAGCTCCTAGTCAAGTCTCGCAAGATTTCCACATCCCATGAGACTGGACTAAGCATTCTCTGCCCCTGCACTGACAGGCAAGTGGGTTTCCTGCAGGCTGCCTGTGGTAGAAGAGGATGACTGCTGTAATGAGGTAAGTGAGTGCGTTGGGGAGTATGGCTGCAAGGGAGGAGGTGTAGTGTAGAAGGGAGATGTCTCCACCTGGCACTGTCTCTTGTCATTCCAACCATACTACACCACAAGAAGCTCCACAAAAATTCATATGATTGCTTTAATATTGGTGGCTGATTACGCTTTTGAGTTACGGCAGATGCCGTGTATCTAGGTGCAAAGTGAAGTGCAGAACAAAGGTGTTTTTATTTGACGATGGACTTTTTCAGTGGTTTCTGTTTAGCTTTCCGTTGATGCTCGGGCATGCTGATGTTTGTAGTTCTACCAGGCCCTGCATACCCTAATGCATTAGACATAACAAGGCTTGCTTTACCCTACACCCACCGCACTATGGGTATTTGTAAAGCCCTAGTGCTTTCAGCAGGAGGCCGGTATTTCACAGGGGGGTGGGAACCATTTTTTTAATGGGCCCCATTCTCCAGGGGCATTTCCCTGATATAGAGTCGCCAACCCAGCGTCTAATGGCCTAGTGCTGGTAGCTTCTATTTAGGGAGGACCCCATGCTGTTTCCCACTCACTGATTTTGCTGCTATGAGTGCTGGTGCTGGTTAGTCTTTCATGTGGCGAGAGGCGGGCACGCTGTTTAAAACAAAAATGATTTATTTATTTTTTATCAGACACAAAACGCCAGTCCTCATTATCAACTTGATGATGGTAACGGGCGTCTCTATCGCATGATGATAGGCTTCACTCATGCCTTCATTGAGTAGTAGCCTTTAACGTTGTATGCTGAGTCCCACATATTTTAATATACACGTAACTCTAGATGATGTACAAAAGTTTTTTTCTTTCAGACACAATTTTTATGTCTTTTTTTTTTACGTAAATTGTGTCCAATTGTAGATCAGACGCCTAATGCTTTATCGCTAGATAAAAAGATAGAAAATATAGTTACAGAAAACATTGATAAGTTGCTGACATTTGCAGCAGTATAATCTTTTTTGGTACCTCTGATGAAATCACCACCTGGTGATGAAACGCGTCAGGTCACGTGACCAGCTGAACTAACTCACTCGAGAAGTGTCTATTGAGCGGTGTGCTGTTAGCAACGAGAGACCGAGGTGTCTCCAACTTTTCACTATCCTGGATGTGTTCCAATATTAACATCTATAGACCGGGACCAATCTTTTACTTCTAAGGAGTTTTTTGGACTGAGACATCTGAATTCCAACGGTCCGATGGTGAAGCATTTACATAACCCATAGGAACTATTACGGAGATCCACTACAACACGGTATCGTACTGCTTATTTGCTAAATACTGGATAAAGTTGTTAAACCTATTATATCTATAGCGACTGATTCGCTTATCCAGGAACCCTTTGTTTGGGTTTGATGCAGTGGAGACTCTACTGGTTTATACATCGGATGAATTGCAGTAACATCTATGTGTATTATATATCACCATCTTTCATCTTGATGAGTTATTGTAGCCAGCTGTATAGATCTACCATTACACTGGCTAGTTTACATTTTTGGTTGATTCGTCTATATAGAATCACTATCGGTCTACCAGGCACATCTGCTACATAGACTTCAGGAGGGCTCCATTGATGAACATTATCAGCTCGAGTCCGATTATTTGAAACACTTTTGATATAGAGTCTTTCTAGGAGTGATATATTGGCCAATATATATTTTTATAACACTCCGTGTTGGACCATCATCGATTATTGACTCATTAGAGCACTGTTATTTTTGTATCAGCTGGTCATCTTAGGATAAATGTGTTATCCGTTTTTTATACATGTTTATTAAATGTAATTTTTTATATTAATCCATGTGTTATTGGTGAGGAATTGCCGAATCACACTCAGCGCTGATTGTTTTAGTTTGTATTAATCTTTTTTGGTATATGCTACTGTAAGGCCCCTGCGGGGAGAAGTGCCACACAGGCGACAAACTCCTAATGCTCCTAATTTACCACAATTCCCGTGAATGACCGTGAAATGCCCTCTGCCCATGTCCCAAAGGGGAAATCTCTGTCAACTCGCTGGTCTTGCCCCTGGGTAAAAAAACAGGCACGGGTTTAATTCTCTATCAGGAATAGGATGTCCGAGAACACGGCAAGGAGCAGAGACTTGTGCCCCTAACTGTTGCCACAGGCCTAGTGCCCGACAGTGCCCAGGGCCTTATGCCGTTAGTGGAGACAGTGTGGTGCGGGCGGGGGCCCGGTAGAGGTGGTGCCCAGAAGGGCCTTACCTGCTTCCCTGGTCTTCGTGAATCTTCTCCTCGCCTTTTCCCCACTGCCACCGGTTCCAGGCTCAGCCGCAATCTTCTTTTCTTGATCCCGGTGATGTTCCGGTGGCAGAGGCGCTCTTAGCCCTGACAAGGACTCTCTGCTGCCACTGGTGCTCTCCGCTGCCTTCTTTTCTTCTAATGTTGATTGTGACGAGCTCCGGTTCACGTCTTCTCTCTTCAAGCTCCGCTGATGAACTGAACATGGCAGCGCTCGCGCCGCCTTAAATAGCCCGGATTGGCCCACTGCCGCGCCACAGATTCAAATGGCCGGAAGGTGAGCCCCAATTGGCTCACCAACCCGGCCGAACGGAGAAGACCGCCGCCGCCCTGAGTACGACAACAGCCCACGGGGAATCGCCGTACAGGTGAGTCATCCACACTACAATAGATAGAAATGACATTAGACAATAAGTAAAACACACCTTTAGAAGCCAACCAATAAGCATATTTAGCTTCAATGGGGCAGGGACTGATGTGAATGAGTTCTTTGTACAGCGTTGCGGAATTAGTGGCGCTATATAAATAAATGGTGATGACGATGATGACATTACCCATCCCCCATTATAATACAGATGGACCATTTATAGATTTGTCAGTGTCATGTATTCACTTTTCTTAAATGCAGCTTTGAGTTAAGACAATGCACACAAAACATGGCACAAAGGAAGATTGAGATGACAGGAAGTTTAGCATGATCAGGATATCCCGAGATGATGTTGAAAATATGACTGGAATGGTTAATTAGCATGTCAGGAGCAGAGGAAATGATATCTCGGCTCTCGGCCACTGTGTTTCTGTCACTTTGTGCTGCCATTTGCCTCTTATCTGCAGGAAACTGTCTCACAGCTTGGGCCGGAGATTGTGACTCATAGCTGGGCTATTTGGATACGAAATTTCCACATTAATGGCAGTTAATGTCAAAGTGAATGTACTTGATGGGAGCCCAGAGCTTTCAGTGTGGACCACAAATGCAGACAGTGAAAGTTCTGTCATGCAAACTATCCGGACAGCATCCAGATTACACATGGCCCTCCGTAGAGTCACTTAGCTGCTTCTCACAACAATATGACGATAAAAGATCATTTGATATTGATGTCGCATGTACGAGCTCAACACTTAATGAACAATTTTTAGAATGAAACAAGTTACGTGTAAAAGGTGACCATTATGTTTCAATGTGTTTTGCCGCAATATGGAACAATATGATATTGTGTGATGACACAGAAGTGGGTGTGGCCTGATTACTTAGAATCAAAGACTGCAAAACAGTTCCAGCGATATCTTATATATAGAATGCATACAGTCATGTATCTAGTGTCTGTCCTGCAACATTTTAATGACACACAAAACAGACCACGGGGTAAATGTATCAAGCTGCGAGTTTCTGGTGGGTTTGAAAAATGGAAACGTTGCCTATAGTAACCAATCATTTCTAGAATGTAGTAAATAAATGATATCTAGAATCTGATTGGTTGCTATAGGCAACGACTCCACTTTTCAAACCCGCTGGAAACTCGCAGCTTGATGCCATATGGCTTATGCTTAACTGCCTGGCAGCTCCCACTACGTGTGGAGACAACTTACTGCAGAAGGTGCTTTTTTTCTTTCACCCCCTGCTAGTTGCCTTAAGTGGCATGCATGTGATTTAATGGCTCTGCAACATTGTCAGTGGAGAGGAGACGAGCGGAACCATGGCGCTACCTGGCCTCAAGCTAAGTAAAGTACTCAAAGTCGGATTATGACCCCATGGAGCCCAAAGCAAGATACTGCTTCAAGGGACTTCTCAATATCCCCCCCTCCCCGTATAAACACACACACACACACACACACACACATATATATATATATATATATATATATATATATATATATATATATATATATATATATATATATATATATATATATATATATATATATGGGAAATGGGGCGGAGATGTACCAGATTCCATACTCTCTCCACTTGTGCATATAAAAAGAGATACATTTATCTTGGTTTTGTATTGTGTTTTTATTTAAGTATTAATTTTTCCTACTACTGGTGGCAGAAAACAGGTTGTAAAGGGAAAAAAGATCCAATACGCAATGGAACATGCTTGATATGAGGAATGCTTTCTACTATCTTCTACAATGGAGCAGGAGACAGACATGCAAGAAGAAAGTGCAGTGACTGACAGAGGGGGAGGTAGAAGCTGAGCACCAAGAGAAGAAAATAAGTCAGGCAGCGGCATTGAGAATGGACTGAAGTGGGGAGAAGTGCGTGACAGGTAGTTCAGAGAGGAGGAAATTACGGCAGCTGAGGTGAGAGATAACAAGAGAGTTTTGGCTGCTTCCAAGATGAGAAAGGGCTTGAACCTTTAGAAATTAGGAAGGTGGTAGGAGCAGGATTGGGAGAGGGGCTGAATGTGGGGAGTGAAGAAACAGGAGTCAAGTATGACACCAAGGCAGCGGACTTGAAGAACAAAGGGGAGGGTGGTGTTGTCATCGAATAGGGAAGTGAGGGGACCCTGGAGATGAGGAGGGAAATGATTTCCGTTTTTGACATATTATGTTTGAGAAAGTGCTTGGACATCCAAGAGGAGATGGCCGATAGTCAACTGAGAAAGGAGCAAAGGGGAGTGGTCAGGAAAGGAGAGCTTTATTTGGGTATTAACAATGTAGAGGTGATATTGGAGGCCAATGGAGCTAAGAAGATCATCAAAGGAGGAAGTGTATAGGGACAGGAGTAGGGGTCGAGAATGGACCCTTGGGGTTTGCCAACAGGTAGGAGGAGTATGGGAGGTGGATCCAGGCATAGCAATAGAGAAGGAGCGGTTGGTAAGGTAGGAGGTAAACCAGGAGAGGACAGTGCCAGTTTGGAATGCTACGGATGAGGTGGGGACCGTCAAGCAGTGAAGAGCTTGCAGCATTTATTGACACTTTAATGGTTTTCTCTGTTTATCATCTGTCATGTGGACAACGGGGACAAAGTGGCTCCATCTTTCTTTACCAATATTCCTTGTTAAAATGAAACTGGGCCCGGCTCGGTCATATCTAGAGTTCAGAGCCAGCACCATTACATTCCTCTGAATGACAACCTAGCGGAGCTCTGAAAGATGGTTTAACAATATTAAAGAATGATAGACATAATCTCTTACTGCAACCCTTCATTCAAGGGCTTGTTGAAGAGCAGATACAGAGCAGACAAACTGACAATTCTTAACAGGAGTGATCTGCCACCTTGTCAACCTTGTTCTATGTGACAGATTCATTCATGACAATGTGGTAACTGGGGTCAGTTTAGGGTCAATAATCCCATTAGTCTACCCTGCCAGGATACATGTACTGTCACCTACATTGCCTAAGAGACACTGTGATAAATAATTGCAGGAAGAATGATTTTAGAAGACGGAGGGCCTCCGTCAGGTCCATAAATAGGCCTGGGTTTAACTGCCTAGTGTTTATTAGAATAAAGGTTAAATAAAATAATGATCATGTACCATATATAGAAACTGTTGTTATGGTATACAAGCCTTAGGATACCCTTAAAGCTGTCTTCTAAAGTGTATTCTATATAGTGTAGGATCATGAATGTTTATGTCAATACTGGTAGGACAGTGGTATAATGTAAATCGGAGGTTCTTAACCTACTGGTCAGGTCCAAAACATAAGTTGTGATGCTAATTTAAAAAACATTACTATCACCTAGTAAAGTAAGTATGAACCATATTTAATGCCTTCTTGACTTTTTGTTTTATGTAATTTCATAAAATTTGTGTTTAGAAGTTTCCCTTAATGCACAGAGCAACATAAAATGTTGATGCTTTCTAAATGAAGTATACAAATTACAATAAAGAACATTAATAATTCAAAGTGGACCATGGACCACACTAATTCACATATTCAATATGGATCCCAAATTACTAAAAGATGAACCATAGTTCAAACCAAAAATGAAAAATCTGTTTTCAGTGGAAAACCAGAAGTTTTACCTCATCCCAAAAGTTTACTTATCTGTGTCCAAGCGTTCATGAGGTTCAGTGGGTATCCAAATATCTTGCATGCTTGTCTCCTGCTCAACTTGGTGCCTTTGAAAAATGATCTAGAGTAACAAGGAGAGTCTGGTGATATCCGTGGCACTTTCCTTTCTTCTACCAAACCTTTTTCCAGATAGGAAGCATCTTGTCGGTGTGAGGAGATACAATTATGAAATATTTGTGGAACGAATGGCAAGTTTTATATTTTCTATTTTCGTTTTAGAAAATGTTAACTATATAATTAAAGAAGCTAATTTGGCTCTCATTATTTCTATTCACTGTATTTTTCCACATTATTTCCCTGTAATGACATTACATAGGTTTAATGATTCCGTTATACGCAATCTAGGGGGCAGCCATCTCAAAAATACATTTGGGGACATTTATGAAGTCTGTTGCACACAGGGCCTAATTAATGGTTCAGGCAGCCCTAGGCTAATACTCTTGTAGCGCCCACTTACCTTCCACGCCAGCCCAATACACGGTAGGTAAAAACGAACCTGTTCTTAATTTAAAATCTTGCTTCCTTCACCCTTCTCCAGACAACGTTTATGTTCCCGTGGTTTGGAAACTCATCTCCACTTTAAAAGGACCACAACAAATGTTCACCTTCCTCCTCCTCAAGCCTTGTAACTGTCAGGTACTGAAGCTATCTGCTGATATTAGCACAGTCCTATCTGGAGTTGTGGAGTCTAACATGCCTCTGGTCTCCACCAGAGACCCCCCCAAGGGAGTTTGGGTTTAGCTCCAAGAGTCACGCAGGTCGCGAGGACTATCAGCGAGATAGATGAAGGTGAACGGATCGTCAGGAAAGCTGAAGTCAAGCCGTGCAGGCTGTGCAGTACTCAAGGAGGATCTAAAAAGAGTAGTCAAACAGGCCAGGGTCAAATAGCAGAGAGATCTTGGAGAGTCCAAGGGAGAATCCAGAAGGAGAGTCAGGCAAACCGAGTCAGGAACCGTGGAGTCAAACCAAAAGGAGCGCAATAACATAAGTTTCTGGCAGCCAGAGTCCTCCTCCTCATCATCATCAGTTATTTATATAGCACCACTAATTACGCAGCGCTGTACAGAGAACTCATTCACATCAGCTCCTGCCCCATTGGAGCTTACAGTCTAAATTCCCTAACATACACACAGACTAGGGTCAATTTTGATAGCAGCCAATTAACCTACTAGTATGTTTTTGGAGTGTGGGAGGAAACTGGGGCACCCGGAGGAAATCCACGCAAACACAGGGAGAACATACAAACTCCACACAGATAAGGCCATGGTCGGGATTCAAACTCACGGCCCCAGTGCTATGAGGCAGAATTGCTAACCACTGAGCCACTGTGCTGTCCTCCTTCTATAGTTCAGGGAGAAGGGAGTTTAACGTTGTCAGCAGCCGCCGCCGGGACTCAGTATAGTGTCCTGTTGCTAGGCCTGACGGCCGGCCGGACTTCGTGCGTCTGGTAGCCTGGCAGTAGGAGTTTAACAGGAAAGTGGGTGGATTTTTAACAAAATTGGCTCCATTTATGGGCAGAGTTGGGGCGGAATGGTGTGAGGCTTTTTCGTGATTCTAAATGTTGGGAGGTATGCTATTGACTGTGTGTGGACAGTGCATTTTGGTTATCCCATTATAGTCTACCTGCCCCCTGTCCATTTGTACCCTCAGTTAGGCCCTCATTGAAGATAGGCTAGGGTGATCTCCCATTGTATTTGACTGTTCTTCACTTTGATTGTTGGCTGTTGTATTCCTGCACCTGACCCTGTTGTATTGTTCTGGATTTGTTGCATTACAAAAGTAGTTAGGAAAGTCACTACACCTAGTGTGTAGTTGTTAGTTGCACAGAATAGTGACCACACAGTTGTTGTTAGGGTCATTGCACTTGTAAGGCTAGCGGTGGGGGTATACACCATCTCAGTAGGTAGCTTAGCACACTGTGAGAGAAATTGCTGTTGCATGTGAAACAGTCGAGATTGTAAACTTCAATCTAGCAGAACTGGTGCAGATTATGGTGAATAACACTGTTCCGTGCGGTGGTGTGGTTCTATCCTCTCACTTGTGCTGATAAGGTATCCAGGCGTTTCCATGATGGACGCCTGTTAATTCCCAATCCCAGGCTTGCACAACTGGGACAGTAGCAATGGGGTGTAGCCAAGGCCTTATCCCAGATATACAGTATATCCCATACACACACACCCACTTCCTCTCCCGTTGGATATGACTGTTTCTCTTCGGCAGGTGAAGGATTCCGTGGTCGCAGAGAGCCCATAGGTCGGGATGGGAATTTTCCACAGGTCAATGCCATTAGGAGAAAATTTTGCTTCTTTTTCACAGACTTTCTCTAAAGTTTAACAACTCTGACGTGCACAGAGATAAATAATCCTTGTTTATGTTTCGTCTCAGCCAACACTGCCTTGTGTGACAAAATTAAATTCAACTTTAAAATTGGCTTTTATTCTAACTTAAAGGAAGCAACTAAGAATAGTTACTTTCGCACCAATTGTTTTTGCCAAATCATCCTGTACCTCTTACCCCTTTTAAATTCAATACCACTTCTCAAACCTGGCTAAACAATTTCATGCGAATACATTCCAAAGTGCGGAAACCTTTTCAAACTGTTTGGTTTGTTATTTTCTGAAGAAATGTAGCACATCACATAGCTGTTGTGGGTTTACTACATAAGGACATGTTAATACACGAGAGGCCTGTTTATTACACTGTGCAGACAGAAAGGGAAATTCCGCTCATGTCTGTGAAAGCCGTATACACAATACAATGGACATTAACACACAGGCTTCTCATCCGTTGCAATCAGCAATCCCTAATTTCCAGGGACAGTCCCAGGTTTTAAAAATGTGTCCTTATAAATTTCCCTATTTTCAATATTTTTTACCAACTGTACACTAAAATTCCTATCGTTCTGTATGTTAGATGCAATGCATTCCATCTGTTCTTATTCAGTTTAAATAAGTCTCTGCGTTCTGAAAACAGGATACAATTCCTCATGCCTGGTGGTCCAGTGCAGCGGCTGAAGAGCACAAGGGGCTAGACACTGGTCTTTAGCCCCAGATGGTAGCCATAGAGCAGCGGCATCGGAAAAACGTCTAATCACAACTCCTGGATTCACATAACTCCAGGAGACGCACTGCCTCTTGGGTAATCCAGGAGGTAAAGTCCCACACTGAGGACCTGAAAGCTTCAGAAGTGGCAGTAGGGAGACCGCTACCCCAGGGTCTGGCTACCATTATGGTTTGGAGGAGGCTCTAGAGACCAGAGCAGGGATCATGGAAGTTAGTTTGGGCAGTTTTAAAGTTAAATCTCGCAGCCCAGTTTTAGTGATGGGTGGAGAGGGATTATGTTTCCTCTAACCACCCACCCCCCCACCTGCAACTGAGTACAATGTTAAAAAGGCAGTTCGTGGTCCCGGCTGAGTTACATGCAAGATAAAAACAACAGTCAACCTGAACGGGTTAAAAAGCTGGGATGATCCCCTGCCAATATGTGCGTGAACATGGATTTTAAAGGTGAGAAATCATGTAAATTAGGTGATGTGTAACAGCACCAGCAGGAGTGGCCAGCAACAGTAGTTGAGAGGCACCCCAAAACAAATCTATAAATCCCTATCCCCCCCAACAAGGTGGAAAGTAAGTCCATCCTGTCAGAGATTTAACTGGCAAGAGATGGGATAATCTCAGATGACTGTTTGAAAAGAAGTTTGGGAGAGCAGTTACCCAGGGCATTAGTAACTGCAGCATCGGCAAGGACACAGAATTGTTAGGACTCTGCCTTTAGCTTGTATGTGGCTGCAGTACCTCAAAACCACCAGAGGTGCTGCTGTTTTTTCCTTCAACATTACACCTCGCCTGCAGGAGTTAATCTCCTTCCCTGATTACTGCCTGCACCTATTCCACTGCTCTATATACCTGCCTCAGTCAGTGTTCATTGCAGTTCATCGTTTGTTCCTGGCTGCTGCTGTTTGTCTGTTATCCTTCTTCATCATCATCATCATCATTTATTTATATAGCGCCAACATATTCCGTAGCGCTTCACAATTGGGGACAAACATACTAAACTAATAAACAAACTGGGTAAAACAGACAAAGAGGTGAGTAGGCCCTGCTCGCATGCTTACAATCTATGGGTATCCTTGTGAATACCTGCTCCAGTTTGCTACATCGTTTTGACCTCTGTCTGTTACCTGTCCATTCCTGATTGCTGCCCAGATTGACCCTTTGCCTGTGACCCCGACTATACATATTGATGCCTGGACCGACCCTTTGCCTGGTATTGGACTCTGCCTTCTGTCTGCTCCTTTGGATTCACCTGTGTTCACCGTGTCCCATCATCCTAATTTCCAGCTTGATCTGGCCTCTGCTTATTCTGTGTTGCTATAGACTGTACCACTAATTTCTCCCTGCATCCATGGCTCAAACCTGGATGACCTGCTACCTTGTACTGTGGTTAATCCTTCATATCCAGGAACTGTTTTTGCTATGAACTAACTTGCAATTTCTGATGTCTGAAACTTATTGCATCAACTGAATTGTTGTTTACAGATTTTCCACACCTTTTGTCTTCCTTGTATATTTGCATTAATAAACATACTTTGTTTTATTCAAACACTTCCGTTTTCTCTGGAATTCATACTAGGAATCATAATATGATGAACTGCCAGACAATCTGGGCCTGCAGATTGCATGCCCTCTGCTTTTGTTCTGGGAATCTTAGTTTTTGAATTGAACTTGATGGTTTGCTTGGAGACCACGTCAATAAACCCACAACTACAAATATTGCCTATTGGCTTCCTTGTATATTTGCATTAATAAACATACTTTGTTTTGTTCAAACACTTCCGTTTATTCTGGAGTTCATACTAAGACATCATACAGCTCCGTTGCCAAATCATACAGGTATCTACCTCACTTCAAGAACTGCTGAAAAACCTTCCTGCTTCTGTGTTGAGCAGTTACAACTTAAACACTGACAAATTCTTCTAAAGAAAGCATGCAGGCCGCAGAATATATTTCCGGAACTTTTTCTGATCACAAGGGCATTAATGGTGCTGCATCTGTGGTAGTGCCTGTATCCTCTACAATGAAGGATTCAAAACGGTCAAGCTACCTGAATTCCCATTTGACCGGAGAGAAGCGATGGCGCAGACGGTTTGGCAAGCTATGCCTTTACTGTGCCAGTAGTGAACATTACTTAAAGGACTGTCCACTCTGCAGACCATGACATTCTATAGAATAGTCTTCAGAGTGCTCCTCTCCTGGATTGGTTTGCACTCCACCTCCTGTTGCTACATTTCAACCTGATCTGTTCCCAGGAAAGGGTCCTGAGGTGCCAGTTACAGTCATCTGTCCTGAGGTGTCAATTCCATTCGCCTGTCCTCAGGTGCCAGTTCCAGTCACCTGTCCTAAGGTATCAGCTTCTGCCTCCAGCTCCAAGGTGCCAGCCTCTGCCTCCAGCTCCAAGGTGCCAGCCTCTGCCTCCAGCTCCAAGGTGCCAGCCTCTGCTAGAGAGGGGGAGGCTGCTCTTACAGTCCACTCCAGAAACATTGCTGACTGTTCAGCCCGATACCATCATCGTCAACATTTATTTATATAGCGCCAGCAGATTCCGTAGCACTTTACAATTGAGAACAAACAGTAATAAAACAATACTGGGTCTTACATACATACGTAGAGGTAAGAAGGCCCTGCTCGCAAGCTCACAATCTATGAAACAGTACGGTTCAGCCTGAGATGTCTTCCGCCCTTGACCAGTCCGAAGCTTCTCACAGTGCTGTCTGGTCCGAAGCTTCTCACAGTGCTGTCCGGTCCGAGGCTTCTCACAGTGCTGTCCGGTCCGAGGCTTCTCACAGTGCTGTCCGGTCCGAGGCTTCTCACAGTGCTGTCCGGTCCGAGGCTTCTCACAGTGCTGTCCGGTCCGAGGCTTCTCACAGAGCTGTCCGGTCCGAGGCTTCTCACAGAGCTGTCCGGTCCGAGGCTTCTCACAGAGCTGTCTGGTCCGAGGCTTCTCACAGAGCTGTCCGGTCCTAGGCTTCTCACAGTGCTGTCCGGTCCGAGGCTTCTCACAGTGCTGTCCGGTCCAAGTGGTGTGCCCAGTCCAGGCCTTTTGTCAAGTATGCCTGCTCTGCCGTTCCAGTTGGGGACTCCTCCTCTGCAGTCCCAGTAGGGAACTGTTGCTATAGACTGTACCACAAATCTCTCCCTGCATCCGTGGCTCAAACCCGGTTGACCTGCTACTTTGTACTGTGGTTAACCCTTCATATTCTGGAACTGTTGTTGCTATGAATGAACTTACAATTTCTGATGTCTGAAACATATCATTGCTTCAACTGAATTGTTTACAGATTTCCTACACCTATTGGCTTCCTTGTATATTTGCATTAATAAACATACTTTGTTTTATTCAAACACTTCCGTTAATTCTGGAGTTCATACTATGAATCGTAACAAGAATGATCTTCTTAATCAAATTAAAAAGGTTCAGCTCAAGGCCATGTGCTGGGAAATAGGCATATCTCTGGGCGCAGGGAGGACTTTTGGCATTGGCGCCATTATCCCAGCACTTAAATTGAGTGCTTGCACAACATGAAAACAAAAGTCTTCTCCAGAACTAGAACAGGAAGGATAGGCAGATAGACTCTGGTGGTTCAATAGGGATTGAAGCGTATTCAACAGTGTTATACTGGACTCCAAGCACTTAGTATAAGCAGTAAAGGACAGTGATGGTTGCCAGCAGTTGGCTGTCAAGATTTTGGCAATGACTACTTCATATTGTGACATAGGTGGATGCATTGATGGATATGAGATGGATGGATAAGCGATGGATGGATGTGAGATAGATGTGGGATGGATGGATGGATATGAGATGGATGGATTTGAGAGAGATGGATGGATGAATGGATGATAGATGGATGGATGAATAAGTGATGGATGGATGTGAGATGGATGGATATGAGATGGATGGATATGAGATGGATGGATATGAGATAGATTGATGGATGGATGTGAGATAGATTGATGTGAGATGGATGGATAATCGATGGATGGATGTGAGATTGATGGATGGATAAGGGATGGATGGATGGACATGAAATAGGTGGATGGATGGATAAGCGATGGATGGATGTGAGATGGATGGATGGATGGATAAGCGATGCATGGATGGATATGAAATAGGTGAATGTATGTGAGATGGATGGATGGATAAGCGATAGGTGGATGGATAAGCAATGAATGGATGTGAGATGGATGGATAAGCGATGGATGGATGGATATGAAATAGGTGGATGGATGTGAGATGGATGGATGGATAAGCGATAGGTGGATGGATTGATGATGGATGGATGTGAGATGGATGGATGAATAAGCAATAGATGCATGAATGGATGGATAGATAGATAGATATGAGATAAATATATATGAGATAGATAAATAAATGAGATAAATAGATAGATATGAGATAGATGAATGAATGGACTGATAAGCTATGGATAGATAGATATGAGATAGATCAATAGATATGAGATAGACAGTTACAAGACAGATGAAAAACATGAGATAGGGAAACATCTTGCAGTGCACCGGCTTGAGGTGCCATATTTGCACTGAACCACAGCAGCCAATAAGAAATTTGCTTTTATCAGTGCAAGTGAGACAATGAAAACAGGCGTCACATTGTTGTTCTGTTATTTCCCCCAAAAAATTGTAATTTTTTTTTTTATTGAAAGCCCGGGAACAGTGCTTTTGTGCCCTAATAAGCGGAAAAAAGTGTGAAACTTAAAAAACGTGTACTAGGGTGCGGTCCTTGGCCCTCCTCAAAAAAGGATATGCCCTAGTCCCCAACCCCCGGATCCTAATGGACCCTTAGGGGGCAAGGGTCTTCAGACCCCCTTCGCCACAAGACTAGCGGGATCCCTTTGACTCTGGGATCCACTGAGGCTTCACCCAGGGCTCGACAACTAGCTCACCCCCGGAAGGATGAGCCAACGATGGGGTTCATTGGGGCAGGAACCAAAAGGCCACACAACCCCCCCTAGATCTTAGGGGACACAGATCCCAAAAATCCGTGAAGCAATCAACATAAAAGTGAAAGTGACAAACAAGGAGTGTCATAAATAAAAATATTAAAGTGCCGAGTGGTTACGGCCCCAGCCTCATGGCTGGGCTATTATAAAAATTTTCTCGCCCAGCCATAAGGCCGGGGCAACAAATAAAAAGGCGGTGGGTATATTGAAAATGGTCCAACGTGCTTGGTGCCAACATAATCACATTGTATCTATTTCAAGGTGCTGCTGACCTGTGATTTTTTGGCACCCCCGGATCGCCACTCCGGGGGCACATTAGTCCCGGGCTTTCAACGCAGCTCACCCGGCCCCTGGCCAGAGGACCAGGTGCAGTCTGCCACAACTGCACTTGATCTTAGCCAAAAGGCCGAGAAGCAATAATCTGTTATTTCCAAATGTTGCACCTAATGCATTGCTAGTAAAAATTTACTAGCAATGCATTAGCCCTATTATGTGTAATATGCTCTACCAGGCAATGAGTGGAAGAATGGTAAGGGCAGCACGGGGATAGACTGTGGAGTTTTTTTTAAATTTGTAGCGAAAAAAATATATATAAGGCCCTTATTTAGAAAACCCAAAACTCTCGAAGTAAAATATTTTACCCTAAAGGTTAAGCAAAGGCCATGACATTTTTGTTCTTCACAAAATAAATTTTATGCATGTTTGGGAATGGGTGTAACACTGCTTATTCTGCAAAACTCAATTTACATTCCATCTTTAGACTCCAGTGAAACACTGCCCCTAGAGGACAAAGTAAAGGAAGATTATTTGCAGGCCATTAGCTAAGAATACAATTTGAATAAATTTAGATATTGGAGTACTCATCAGAACTGAAGATAAAAGTATAATTGTCGGTGGAGCATAAGATGTGTGAGCTCCTCTATAGTCTGTCTGTTATCTGCTGGACTGGGACAACCCCCTGGGATCACTTTTCAGTGTGGCCGAGGGATCCCCATGACCGTGGTCTCCCTATTGTAATGTAAACCAGCTTAAGCTGCCGGGTGCCAGGGTTAGTTAAGGAAATCAGGTAGGGGGCACTCTGCCCATTTTTTTTAGCAACCCCTATTTATCGCACTGGTACCGCTGGAGTGGTAAAGATGCCACTCCTAGAGTCCCAATCTTGTTTATTACCCCGGCTCACATACCCCAACCTGTGACTGGCTGGTGATTTTATTTGGGAATGAAGAACATGCTACTATTTTTTTAAAAAAATTGTACAATTTTGCAAATATAATAAAAGTTGTCGCCATTCATGAATTGTGAGCTGAAATTCAACTGAAATACAGCTAACAGAATTTCAAGCATTTGGGGGGCTTCTGGAAGCCAACCAGCACTTATTTATCATCCTATTCTCAATGCTATATCCCCATAGAGCTACAGCAGCAGGAACATATGTATATATACCTTCCAACATTTATACTCATGAAATGGGGACAAAACAAACCACACCCATGACCTGCCCCCAAAGCACTCACTTTTGGATGAAACCGCGCCCATTTTCCTGTAAGTTCCACCCCTTTCGAGGTCTGTTATTCAGGACTGTCCGGCCACAATTGGGACAGTTGGGAGGTACGTATAAGCGGCGCATTTAAACAGTCATGTGCTTGTGCCCAGCTTGTCATGCTGGGACTTCTAGTTCTACAATAGATGAAGCTTGAAAGGGAAGTCACAGGTTACCCATCTCTGAGAGGACAGATGTCAGATTTGAAAAATGGTTAAATAAACTAAACTAAAACTGCAATCTGTTACATGGTATTTTTGGTGCTTTTGTTTCCAACTTCTCATATCTACTTCAACCCACTCCTGCTAACAGAATAATAAACTGTCCATGTTCAGGAAAAGTGGGGGGGCAGAGGGATTGAAACCCCCCACGTCCCATTAACACACACTCCAGATATTGACTAGCGCTCCAAATGTGTTTGAAACACAATTTGACAGGCCGGACAGCACAGTTTAACACGTACTTGCCAACTTTTCCTCGTTGGCTTCAGGGAGATCCTGGGGAAGGTGGGTGTGCGCAGGCGGGGCTTGACAAATCGCATCATTTTTGACCCCGCCCCCATACACGGTTGTCACAATTTTGTCCAATTACAGCAGGGGGCGTGGCTAAGATGACGCTGTATTTGCATCATTAAGTCCCCCCCACCACTTATCTATTGCAGGGACGAGAACCAGGAGGTTGCCCTGCTCTCCCAGGAAGACTCCCAGAAATGCGGGAGTCTCCCGGACATTCCGGGAGAGTAGACAACTATGCGTTAAAGAAAAAGCAGCTAATGAATCTCTAGAGACTGAAGTGTCTTTTACATTTCTGTCTCCATTACTGAAGTCATGTTGTCTTACCTGTCAGTCTTTGATTAAATCTTGGTCACCATGAAAATGGCCACCTCCATAGGCATCAAAACATGGACATAGTACACAATTTCTGAACTGTGTCATCATGCCACAGATGGCGAAGCCAACCACGTCTTGTACTGGCTCAGCATCAGGGAGAATGCCAGACTCTTCAGGGAGTGAGGGAGATCACCCCTATTTCAGGGAGTCTCCCTGACATTCAGGGAGAGTTGGCAAGTATGTCTTTTACCTGTTCTGTAGCTGATGCAAATGACACTAGTAAATACACATACTTTAGAGAAACCCAACACTTGAAACGGTCACATCTGAATTGGCTCGCCCTCAGCGCGCCCTTACCGATTGTACACTGCTTACATTCATGCCACCCCTCACTCCCCCGTTCGCCTTTCAAGTCGTAGGCAGTCGTAAGTGTCAGTTTGTTCCGACATGAATTGTATGCAATTATATTCATTGGCGTAAGATTCCTTTCTGAGCCTGTGCAGGGCTATTTCACGCATGACAAGGCGTGCATAGGTCCATAGATGAATCAGGTCCTCTATATGTACGGGTCTACACTTAGGTCTCTATACGATACAACTGTACTAGCTACTTACAAGAAAGGCTGTCTTTAAATGTATAAGAATCTGGTTTCAATATGTACCCTAATGCCAGATAAAAATATGATGATCCCACCCAGAGATCTTGAGTTAATAATAATGCAAAACAAAATTCAATATGTAATAAAGGTTATGACCATATATGTATTATAACTATCCTAAGGGGAATGATCACGGTCAATCAGAAGGTGACTTAGTTGAGGTGACTCACTGCAGATGGTCATCTCCAGCCTACTGGAGACCGGGCCACCTCCATAGGCATCAATACATGGACATGGGACACAATTTCTGAACTGTGTCATCATGCCACAGATGGCGAAGCCATCCACGTCCTGTACTGGCTCAGCATTAGGGAGAATGCTAGACTCTTCAGGGAGTGAGGGAGATCACCCCTATTTCAGGGAGTCTCCCTGACATTCAGAGAGTTGGCAAGTATGGTCTAACTGCTTCTCAGTGGCCTGTTGCAGCCATGTTACTGCGTATTGTACTGCGCACACTGTCATAATGATTGGTGCAGCAGCATACTGATTGGTGCATGTCTGAAACTATCCACTAATCACAGTGCAGGATACTGTCACATGACCTGTGCAGCGCACAAAGAGACAGAGAGGGACAGCAGAAGGAGTAAGCAATTTAATTGGCTCACCCCACATATCAGGAGATTAGGGAGGTGTGTGTGTGTGTAGGGGGTGCTCTATATTATTATAATTCCACCAGTGATCTAAGGTCTGATTTTTATTACAACCAGGGGACGATCTAGACACCATAAAAGAAAAGTCTAGATCTGCCCTTGGCTCAGGGACCCGTCCTCTGCGGTTACCAAGAATCTTACACGTTGGTAATAGCATCTTGATCTGTTCAGGGTTTTGATGTGTTGGTGTAAAACGTTTCTTGCTTCATGGTTTACAACTGATAGTAAAAAAATTGTGAGAGAGATCTCTGTAGAATATATAATACATAAGGACCTTGAGAAGTCACCTGAGACTTCACCTATTTTCAGAATTAACAGATTAATTGCAAATTGGATGTAACAGTAACTAGTGCTGCAGTTATTATTAAACAGGGCATGCTGGGGCTTGTAGTTTCACAACATTCGGAGATCCACCGGTTGGCCAGGCCTGATCTACAGCCATTGTCGTCATGTGTTTAATGAAGTTGAGTTTTTTCTTTGCAAATGACCCCCTGAGCCTTTTATTTAAAGAGCTGCCAACTGTACAAAAATGATCAGATAGCTAAGAATCAGCGAAATAAGATATAAGCACCAGTACTTCCACATTGATAATGAACAGCACAGATGTGAGCACTGTTACAGTGAGATAACAGTCCGAGATAATTGCAGTTCAGACCAGTTTCAATAGAAGTTAATAGGAGTCGATAGAAGTTACGAAATAAAATAAGACGTGCGTTGCTGAGTTCAATCGCTGCATTCTTCCCCAAGCACAGTAATAAAATTGCAATCAATCATTTGGTTTAAACTGAAAGTGCTGTCTTTGTGTTCATCTGAACCTATAATCAGAATCAGACTTTTCTGCCTTAAGCCCCAGGAAAAGTCCATTTCATTATCAAAAGAACTGGAAACATATGATTTAAATCAGCAAAAAAAAAAAAAATAAGATAAAAACAAGGAGAGGAGTTATCTGTTATCATGTCACTGCGTCACTCAGCCTGCTGCATTTAGTTGCTGAAGTTGCAGTGAAAGAGTTAAAACTTCAGCCTGTGCTAAATGTGCCCTTGAGGCAGTGACAGGGTTAAAGAAATACAGGAATGTCTGAATGAGCCTTTGATGGCTGACTGATAACACAAGCCTTTGTCCCACTTCCTCCTCACATAACTAACAGTGCCATGCTGGCTTTTATGAATGGCCAGGTTGAGCCGGCAGCTGATTGGCTGAGCGCTTTGCAGCTTGGACAAATGAGAAGCCTAGTACACACCCTCCAGACTAGCTGTAGCTGACAGCAAATTCTGCTCCCATTAGTTAGGTCTTCCTAATGCCGCCATACGTAAACTGTGTGACTCTGCAGCCATTGTGGGGCTACAAATCTCAGCATGGGCTAGCTGGAACTTGTAGTCCCACGACAGCTAACAATCCATATCTTGCCTGCATCTAAGTTTCTCTTCACTGCATCAGTGTTCTATCTAGAATACATTATTTTATACATCAGTACACTGGGAGTTCATTCTTGCCAAATACCCCTTAAGAGTTCTATGGTATCTTATGATATCCCTCTCTGACCTCAGTCTGCTTATGTCTGGGTGGTTGGATCTTTCCTTCACATGTGGCTCTAGGTCAGATTTCAGCCAGCAAAGCTTCTCTCATGAAGCTGTCCCCACAGAACAGAGGAGGAGAGAGAAAGAGGCTTTTTTTTTCTTTCATACATTCTTTAAGGGAGTTTGAAAAAACTGCCTGCCGCAGGTAATCCAGCTTATTACATGACTGCTGTTCATTTTCTCCCCTTTGCTTCGTGCTCGAGCCAAACGCCATGTAATTGGCACTGTCTTAAGAGCAGCCTTGTTTAGTAAAACATGTTTTAAACAAATTCAGATGGGTTGTCTGAGAAGAAATGTTAGGACTGCACTTGGGAAACAAAATCGCATTTGAAAAACAATATATGCTGTTTTATCTACACTTGGGGGGAAGGGGGGGGGGGATTTAATTCAGCACCGTTCAATTCTCCAGAGCACTCCATGGAGACCCGTTACGTCGAAGTTGGGTCTGAAATCTCCTCTAAATTAGAGGTGCGGAGTAAAACGAGTGGATATTTTTTATTATTATTATTACCATTTATTTATATAGCGCCACTAATTCCGCAGCGCTGTACAGAGAACTCACTCACATCAGTCCCTGCCCCATTGGAGCTTACAGTCTAAATTCCCTAACACACACACAGACAGACAGTCACAGACTAGGGTCAATTTGTTAGCAGCCAATTAACCTACTTGTATGTTTTTGGAGTGTGGGAGGAAACTGGAGCACCCGCAGGAAACCAACGCAAACACGGGGAGAACATACAAACTCCAGACAGCTAAGGCCATGGTTGGGAATTGAACTCATGACCCCAGTGCTGTAAGGCAGAAGTGCTAACCACTGAGCCTCGGTGCTGGCCCAATGTGCGCAGGCAGCTGTACATCACGGTGATGTCCAGATGGCACATTGCGGCCAATTGAATCTCAATTTAGGTCTTGCTCCAGATAAAAAGAATAATAATCCCTTTATCTAGATAACAGTGTCTGCTCCTCATGTTTAAATCATGTTCACAGAAAAGACATGAAGAATCATTGCTATACGTTATCTTTCCAGCCCACTAACAAAGTCTGTCCACTACAGCAACAGATTGACCCTTATGGAGCGAGGTGTTGAGTATATCTTGAATGGCATAGTTCCCGCACATGGGATCCCTCTCATTCTCCTGATTTTTGGAAGAAAGGCTGGTTAACGTAAAATATTTATTTTAGGTGGTTTGTTCCTTTAAATTGTATTGAACACTAGGGGTATATTTACCAAACTGCGGGCTTGAAAAAGTGGAGATGTTGCCTATAGCAACCAGTCAGATTCTAACTCATTTATTTAGTGCATTCTACAAAATGACAGCTAGAATCTGATTGGTTGCCATAGGCAACATCTCCACTTTTTCAAACCCGCAATTTAGTAAATCTAGCCCTAGGGGTGATCATGTGTACTTGGAAGCATTCCGCCCCTAACGCATACAGGAAAAGCACATTTACGTACCTATATTCAGTCTCCAGATGCAACCAGGTGGGTGTCGGGAGTAACGTTTTGCCCCATAGCAGCACAGAGATAATGAAGACAAAACCATAGCGATGCGACTTAGCAGCAGTAAATGCAAAACATTTGTACATATAATAATGTAATAACGTGTCATATACACAACAGATAATAGTGTCTTAAGAAGTGGAAAAGTCGCATGTTCAACATAAAATGTAATTATATACAAACACAAATTAAATTAAATATAGCTCTTGTTTATCCCTTTAAAAATCCAATGTGAATGCCCTGCAGTAGTCCAAAAGGAAATGTCAATTAGATAATGTGATGGAGACGACTTCATATAATAAAGCCGCAACTCTGATGATTATGATGACAATGGCGAAGTATTATCAGCTGGAGAAGTCAATGAACAATCAGCCAATCAGAAGCTGCTAGATAGTTCCCCTGAAGCCATCATCAGCATTGTGTATTATCGCCTGCGTCCATGTCTACTTGAGAGGCGACCACATGAGCACGCCCTTACGGTACTCTGCCTATGCCTGGTCACCCCGAAATCATTGTCACTAACCGCAGGATATGGCAGTCAGCAGCACACTCAAATGTTGTGCAAATGCAACTATTTGGCCACTGAGCGCATGATAAAGACGGCGTCCACTTTCACTTTTGAATAGGGGATAGCCCCCACCCCCCGTGCTACTTGTATGCGTGATAAGATGGGAATGAGTATGCAGAAAAAAGTATGTCACTTCAAAATGCTGCCTACTATCACTCTTAGCTCGTCCTTTAATTATTGCAAGTTTAACATTTTTCTAATAAAATACTGCTTATTCCATCCTCATTAATGACTTAATAATATCTTAAGACTTAGGGGACATCTGGGGGTAAATGTATAAAAGAGCGATTTCTACAAGTCGCCGGAAATTGGCGACTTTGCAGAATTTGGGAAAATTTAAAGCGGCGATGGCTGGTAAAGGCAATTGCCTTTACAAGTGCTTTTCTTAGAGCAGCCGGGACCTGAGACTTCACAGTTTCAAAATGTTATACCATTGTCCTCATTCATCCTCGTGAGCACCATAGCTATAAACCATTCTTGCCAACTTTCCCAGAATAGCCAAGAGGCTTTTAAAATTGTGGGTGATCTCCCAGGCTCCCAAGAGAGACTGTCAATCTCCTTGAAGCCAGGCCAGGCAGGAAGGCGGTTGGCATAGCCCGGCGAGATGATGTCATTAAGTTCCGCCCACCACTGACATCACTGAGCTCACGTTCACGTCTCACGCGCATCAAAATGCGTGTGCTGGTTTCTGCTTGTCTGAGATGTCCCCGGTTTTGCAGACACAGCTGACCCCCGTATACTGCCTGGGAGTGGTACCAGCAAGGGTGACGTAAGGGTCCTGTCACATGGATGCAAGAATAATACAATGTCAAATGCACCTTTATACAAAACACGGTTTATACATCCAACTTGTTTCCTTTCAAAAATAAAGAACATTTTTCATCTGGACATTTGAACTTACGAGGAACTTCAGCAAAGATATGATAGGGAAACGGACACAGGATTTCCTCTTTTTCACACTAAAGTAACTATATATTTTTATCAGTGATAACAACACAAATCTTCTTTATGCTAAAATATGTACAGGAACATCAAACACAAGAGAAATCTAAGTTTAAAGTTTTTGTTTTTCGTCTGTTTAACTAGAATGTTTCTTGTTTTCTTCATAGTTTTATGTGCGACGCTGCGGAATATGTTGGTGTTATATATGTTAGGTAAAACCAAAGACTTTAAACTGCTTATATTCTGTTGATTTCTGGCCTTTAGATTATCTGTGTGTGTTTTGAACGGCTGTTTTGCTAAATCTAGTCTCAATATGAGGCACCAGTCTGGATGCTATTATGCTTAGATAAGAAGCCTCGGAATTTTGGTTTTGGCAATGTAAGGTCCAGGCATATTGAAAAGGGTATAATTATGATGCTTTACCATTTACTACCAGTGGATTGAAACTTCAAGAAAGAGTTTTGGGTTTAAGTGGCAAACATTTTTGAAGCAGAGACTTGGCTGTATTCCTTTGCCAACCATTTTTCCCAGCGTTGCGGTGAACATTTCTCAGAAAGCCAGCTACAGTTCTTCTCAGTGGACTATAAACGTTCTGTGACGCTGGTCTGCAATTTTCCACCACACCAAAGCAGATTTACATTGCATTTTGTTATCTTCATTTGCAAGACAACAAGTTGCAATTATCAAACCCTGGCACAAATCAGATGTTTGTTTATAACTGACCATTTTCAACATCATCATCATCATCACCATTTATTTATATAGCGCCACTAATTCCGCAGCGCTGTACACGTAAGTGTGTCACTAGATAACACAGAACATGTGTATGCAAGGAAGAGAGACTTTAGAAAGGCATAGTATGTACAGTATGCATTTGAAGCATCTTGATTTATGTATTTAATGTAAAAAAAATATACTAAAGATTATACTGTTAAGAGTTGTCTGTTTATTTTATAACATATATATTTTTAAATGCACTTTGATATGACCTTATATTGCGTGTGCGTATCCTGCGGTCTGTGGTGTGGATCTACATACGGCAAGTAACGTTTTGGCAGAGCGTAATTACATCCAGCTTCAAATGGAAACGTTTGGGTTCGAATGAGGTTGGAACTAATACCACTTTCATACTGCCACCCCTGCAATATCCCGGGTTTTTCAAGCCGGGTTTTTGAAGGGTCTCGGAGCGTCCCAGCTCAGAAAGACCATTCATACTGCACCTCGGACCCGGGAATTTCCCGGGTTGACCCCATTCATACTGCACAAGTCTGTGCCCTGGCAATTTGTGGGAGTCATCACCAGAGCACTTTTCATTGGCTGAAAGCTGGAATATGGGGAAAAACACACTCTCTCTCTCTCTCTCTCCCTCTCCCTCTCCCTCTCCCTCTCCCCCTCCCTCTCCCCGTCTCTCCCTCTCTCCCTCTCTCCCTCACCAAGACCCGGGTCGTTTGAGCTCGCCCCGAGAAAAACCCGGGATTTTGGTGCAGTATGAATGGGGTATTATTTCCGTGCTCTTCTATAACACGCAAGTGGTCTCCGACCATGAATCAGGTCCTGAGTGTTTTTTTTTTGTTTGTTTTTACTTATATATTTATATATAGGGGCCCCGGTGCACTGCTGTGCCCGGGGGCCCATACTGTTGTTAAGGTGGCCCTGGTGGGATGTACCAGCTTAGCGCAACACTCGCTATAGCGGGGTCCACTAGTGTGGCTGGTGGATCTGTTACATTGGCGCCACTCATTTGCCTGCACCAAAATTGATAAAGACCTTGTACTGATGCTTACTTGCTGCCGCAGTACCGTTCCTTGCTGGTTGTATTCAGTACAGCTGTGACCTTATTCACTACCAATCAAGGGAATGTATTGCCTGCTGAATTGTCTGGGATTAACAAAGGTGAGGCCATACAACATGATGGCGGAACCAATATTCGTGAGATCGCAGTCAGATGTCACTGAGGCAAAAATGCCTGAGCCAATTTTTATTAGAATTAATACCACTAGTCCAACTGGAGGGCTGCTGAGCTCTTGAATGAGTTCAGCTTACAAAATGGCTGCCTCCATTGTGTGTCAGTAAAAAAATGCACTGTAATGTAATGTTCTTTTCAAGTATTAGTTATTATTATTAGCAGTGTTTTATACAGCGAGCATATTAATCATTGATAACATGAGTGGAGCTTACAAACTATATTCCCTACCACACGGTCACACTAGGGTTAATTTTGGCGTAAACCAATTTACCTAACACTAAGTTTGGAAGAAAACTGGAGCACCCAAGGGAAACCCATACAAACATGTGGAGAGAACACAAATGCTACACATATAGGACTCAGGTAACAATTGAACCCATGACCACAGTCTGTAAGGCAGCAATACTAACCACCGTGTCACCATAGTCCCCCTTTACACTAACGTTATAAAATAAAAACAACCTATGTACAGTTGCTGCGGAACACTAGTGGCGCCTTATAAATAAAAGATAATAATAATAAAAAGAAAATACACGGTAGCTTCGTATTTCTTGTCCGAGCGACACCTCATTCTAAGGTTAGAGTTTTTACCATAGTTACCATATTATATTGAAAATCAGCATCGATTTGATTGAGCTGCTTAATGTTTGCAGATAAACATACAGAAATGAATAATCTAATAATTAGAGTAAATGGAGACCACCAGCACGCAGTCTGGGAAACAGCTGGATGGGGCACAAGATTTAAATGTCTTAAAAACACTGAGAATTCAACTTAATCATGTCTGCTAATTGTATTTCCATGATAATTACATATTTGAATGAACAAACTATTTCCTGACCCCAATTACTAGCTGTTCTTTTTAAATCAAGGATCCAGTCTGTCTTCAGCCTTCAGGAAATTTGGGCAGAGAAATTAGTGTGTGTATTGGATTTTAAGAAAATAGTTCATTAAGTTCCACAAGCAAGAACACTGCATATTGGTCATTGATCCTGCTGTGTGCCTCAGTTTGTGCCAATGGGTCTAGACGTCACATAGGTTTCTGGGACAAGATGGTAGCAGATGTCTGTACAGTCCGATGAAAGCAATTGGGTGTAGTAAGCATACCGCCCAATTGCCCCGATTTCGGTGACACAGTTCCAATTTGAGAGGACTGTCCCACCTTCCCGCATTCGGCAGATTTGTCTCGGCTCTTAGAAGTTGGGAGATGGCTTTTGTGAGTACGGCAATTCAAGGATGCGTGACTAGCCCCACTTCTCAGAAGCACTAGTTACTCCTCAGGGGTTGGCCATGTCAACGGTCATGTGCTCACATTCCTAATGTGATGCAGTTATGCCCCATTTTCAGAGAGGGGTGTTTGCTGTGTCCTGATATAGGATTTTTAATTGTTAGGAGCTATGAGTAAGAGTGGTCCTTGCAAATTACACGTGGTATAAAAAGTGGATTTTCTTTGCGGGTTGTGATTATTGTGATAAAGTGGTGGGAGAGGCATAATTTTAGGAACGTTCCTTGCAGTTCTCATCTGCTACTTTCAATGGGACTCATTTTGCAGCTCCGTCTTGTACTTCGGCGGAGCTGCACATTTCTATGTGCACTCCGAGCAATGTAATAAGTAGCTTCACACACACACACACACACACACACACACACAATAAAGTGACACGTAATACAAACAGCCCTGACACGCCCCCACTATGATTCATCTTATTTATAGATGAGGCTAAGCAACGGTATTTTAGGACAAAAGTGATGAAAGTGGTGGCAGTAGCGGGCTAGGATGATGTGTGTTGGAAGAGGATATAGAGGGCCTGAGTCATTAAGGAAAGTAAGGCAAAAAGAGGAGTAAATGTTCTCGGGACAAACCATGTTACAATGCAATGGGGTGCAAATTTGTTTATTATTTTGCACATAAGTGAAATACTGTCTGTTATTTCATGTAGCACACAAATACTTGATAGCTTTATTTTTACACACTGAAATGTAAGGTTGATCTAGGACATGTCCTACCCCAACTATAAATCTGTCCCCACATTTTAAATTTACCTCCCCCTACAATGCAACATGGTTTTGC
The DNA here is from genome assembly GCF_038048845.1 of Mixophyes fleayi. Taxonomy (NCBI): domain Eukaryota; kingdom Metazoa; phylum Chordata; class Amphibia; order Anura; family Limnodynastidae; genus Mixophyes; species Mixophyes fleayi. The sequence goes on from NC_134411.1 coordinate 28,758,759, forward strand.
CCAGGTGCAAAGTTACTCCTTTTTTATGCTTTGCTCTCCTTAATGACTCAGGCCCAGAGTATGCATTTTAAATGAGGACCATAGCATACCTCCCAACATTTAGAATCATTGGGTCAAATCAAGCCTCCACCCATTTTGTTAAGCCCCACCCCCTCAATTAGCTCCTTGTTTTTATTCAGGAATCTCCGTTGGCAATTATTGGATGATATGTATTATACATTATAATGACACGTTTGTTATTACACATTCTTGAACCCATCCATGTCCTTAAACAACATGGGCTTTATATAATCTGTAGTTCAGTACAGATAGTGTCACCTTGCAGTCTATTTTAAGTGAGGTGAGATTTAGAAGGATTCACGGAGGTCAATGGCAAATGTGGAGGGGGAGTGGCGTGATACACCAAATAGTGTCATTTTCTCCCCACCCCCCGCAACACAATGACGCGATCATGGCACTCCGCCAATGGGGGTGTGGTCAAAAAGACATGATTTTCTGCAAATCGCATCACTGTGGCTACAGTTCCACCCACTTGGGAGAAATACCTGTTCTTCCGGGTGTCTTGGATAGTTCCCTGAAATTCGGGAGTCTCCCAAAAATTCCAGGAGGGTAGACAAGTACCTTATAGACAATGGGAAATCTAAAGAGTTGGTTTGAAGGATGCAAATAGAGGAAGAACGTGATCATCATTATCAGCTATTTATAAAGCGCCACTAATTCCACAGTGCTGCAGAGAGAACTCACTCATATCAGTCCCTGCCCACTGGAGCTTACGAGAGAGAGAGAGAGAGAGAGAGAGAAAGAGAGAGAGACTAGGGTCAATTTGATAGCAGCCAATTAACCTACTTGTATGGTTTTGGAGTGTGGGAAGGACACCAGAACACCCGGAGGAAACCCATGCAAACATGGGGAGAACATGAGGTGTACTCTATATATGAGAATCCTGTAAATATGAGCGATAATGAGACCATTGCTGAAGCAACAGATTTGCGGGAGATCATTTACAGATCAGACCATGTAAGGACAGATCTTTTAGATTGAATCTTCAGTTGCTAGTAGGAAGCCAGTCCAGGGACTGTTCTAATATTTCTCTCAAACAAACTGTTGTCTTTCCAGGCTTGGGGGGTAGTTTGCCTCCAGTCAATGTAAATGGATATGTCTTTGAATGCAATGGGAAGCAGTTTTATGGACATAATTAATGACGACTCGAGACTAGAATGAATGAAAGGGAACCAGCGCCACACCAAATTTCCATATTTCGCACATTCTAGTCTTGCAAACACTTTGTGATTTATAGCCCCATTTAAACAGCAATATTTCTATTTCCTATTCTTTTTGCTAAGCCCTTTTCTAATTTATAATGCAATCAACCCACCGACAAACAACAATCTTTAACATATAAAAATAAGATTACCCTGTCTTACATTTGCAAAAGATAAAATACAAGTTTGAATAAGGACATTACATAGCGATAATTATATTATCTCAATACAATTCATGATGGGAAAATAAGAATACAATTTGGAGGGGCTATAATAATCCACAAATTACACCTTGGAGACGGACTGCTTCTTGATAAAAAGAAGCGCGACCGCGCAAAAGCGGTCAAACAAAGAAAATAAGTAGTTTGTTTAATATAAATGATTAAAAAGCTTGTCTCTAGCAGATAAGATAAAGAACAGCTGATCCCAACCCATCAATACATGAAGGTTCTCTTCAATTATGGACTGGGGAATGTGCGGAATTTATAAACTACACACTTCATCCCATGATCGTCCCCTCCTTTCCTACTATTTAACCCCGTAGACACCCACACTATACATTCAGCCATTCCGATTATCCCCATGCTCAGGCTGGCAAAGACGGATCATGGCTTTAGATATTATTCTCTGAAATAAATCTTCCTGCTGCCCATTAAGGCTTTTCTAGAAATCTGAGGACAATCCTTTTTTTTTTTCCTAGTGATCTATGGCTCTTCCCCATGATATCAATTTGAATAATTTCAGCTGTGGTGTGACCAAGTCATCAGACAGCGTCTGCTGAAGCTTCTTTTATGTTTGATCATTCGGTCAAACACCCATCAACCACCAGCCCCAATTGTAGAGTAGGGCAGACTGGGGGGTGCTTTGTTCAGGATTGTCATGTTTGGAAGGATTTCCCAGATGAGAATAATCTCTGGCTCCAGAATAGAGTAACTTCCTTATTGATAAGAGTATTTAAGCAGGGACTGATGTGAATGAGTTCTCTGTACAGCGCTGCGGAATCAGTGGCGCTATATAAATAAATGGTGATGATGATGATGATGAATACTTAAAGATTTAAAATGGATAAATAATTGTTTTTATGCTCTAGTAGTATCTAAAATGGATGAGTACCTCTGGCCAAATCGGGATATTCATTAGAACTGTACGGGGGGTTCAGATGCTGTTGGGCATACATGGTTGAAGAGGGTACCATATGATGCCCGCCTAGCCAGGTATGGCAGACTTGCAGAGTTCTCAAGGCAAACAAAATAAATATTGTAATTTTTGCAGGGGATAGTCATCCCCTTAAATCTAACTGTCTGGAGAGAGCAATAGGTATTTACACCAATGAATCCCATCAAATTTAAGACCAGACAATGATCAGATAATTTCGGGAACAGACAATAATCAGATTGGCAGAGGACTAAACATGCTTATCATACTGATAAGCATGTTGGGGCCTGTTGCCCCAAAGGGATTGGCATGCCCAGGAATGATCCAGTTGAAATTGATCAGATAATTGTGGGAACAGACAATAATCAGATTGGCAGAGGACTAATATCAGCCTTTGTTATCATACTGATAAACGTGTGATCTGGCTGCTTGGACCAAAGGTTGAAGGGTCTGATCTGTCCACTATGGTCACCTATCATCATCGCTTATATAGCACCACCAATTCTGCAGCACTGTACACAGGACATTTGTCACTGACATCATCATCATCATTTATCATCATCATCATTTATTTATATAGCGCCAACATATTCCGTAGCGCTTTAGACATTAGAGGTTAAAGTCTAAATTCCCTAACACACACACACGGCCGCCTTCAGAAATCATGGGGCCCAGTACGGGCCCCCAGTGTCCTCCGGGCCCCCCGATGAGCGCCCCCCCATGAGCAACAGCGCAACACATATTTACCTGGGGGCCCGCTGTCTTGCAGTCCACTGGTCTCCGCTACTCTGTCTTCAGTCTGGCTGTCACCGTGACAGCCAGGCACCAGGATGCGATCGCAGGAGTGGAGGACTCATTCCCCCTGCGATCATGTGCTCTGGCTGCGCCAGGCAGAGCACATGATCGCAGACTGAAGACAGAGTAGCGGAGACCAGCGGACTGCAAGACAGCGGGCCCCCAGGTAAGTATGTGTTGCGCTGTTTTATCGGGCTCCCTGGTGAGCCCGGGCCCGGTACAACAGTACCCCCCGTACCCCCCTGATGGCGGCCCTGCACACACACACACAGACTAGGGTCCATTTGATAGCAGCCAATTAACCTAGTAGTGTGTTTTTGGAGTGTGGGAGGAAACCCACGCAAACATGGGGTGGAACATACAAACTCCACCCATGCCCTGTTTGGGATCAAACTTATGACTCCAGCTCCAACAATACCAATCAATGGAGATGACAGCTGTGGGGAATGCCAATAGAGACGCCAACTCTGCATAATATGAATGGAGAAGATAACTGTAGGTACTACCAATAGCAACACCAATGGTAGGAAATACGTACGGAGAAGACAACTGTGGCTTATACCAACAGAGATGCAAATTGAGCATAATAAGAATAGAGAAGACAACTCTGAGTAATAGCAATAGAGATGCCCACTGTAAGTAATACACATTAGATAAATATGGGTATGAAGAATGTTGAAACCAGCAGCCAATCAGTAATGAGTATGGCGGGGATAACCTCCAAGATCAAGAGAATCAAATGCACTATGGAAGTGTAAACAAAGTCCATCAGTAAAATTCCAGAGAACTATCTGATAGGAATAATATGAAACTAATTCAACTTCCCCTGTGCTGTCACTGCAGCCTATAAAAAGAGGATCCCTATCTCTTGTTTTTCCGCTCTTTGATATTTCAAGTGTTTTCGCAGCCCCACACATACGTACAACAATTTCCTTCTTTCAAGAATGTGTTGCTGAGGCAGCGGTGATAATGTCACACAATGTGTTGTTGGAGTGACTGCGCGGTGTCTGTTCTGGCCCAGGGTTACATAAGATGACACATTCCACAGGTTTGAATCTATGTGATAACAAAAAATGGTCTAGTCTGATAGAGACACTGAACACGGCGAAACGCTAAGGGGTATATTTACTAAACTGCGGGTTTGAAGAAGTGGAGATGTTGCCTACAGCAACCAATCAGATTCTAGCTGTCATTCTGTAGAGTGCACTAAATAAATGAAAGCTAGAATCTGATTGGTTGCTATAGGCAACATCTCCACTTTTTCAAACCCGCAGTTTAGTAAATATATCATTCGCTAATGTGTTTGCTCTGGTAGTTTTGTCAGATCACAATATGAATTCCAACAACACCTGAACTGACACTGACTATACCAAGATACGGGGTGGTCGATTCCCAGGCTTAGGGCAATAGAGAATGCCTGCCCTGTGTCTTTGATTGTCTGTTGACAGGTTAAAGAATAATGAATATTTTCAGTGTCCTGTTCCTGATTGAAATAGACAACAGGATCAATATACATCAGGGGGGAGGGCGGCCATAAAAGGTCCCCTCACTTATTTTAGAAATGTTACTATCTTTCGACTTTTATATTTAGGCTTTTAACATTCTCAAGCAAGATCATTAAAATAAAGTTCGGAATTTTTATTGCACTTAATTTGCCAAATCTGTTTTGTTCAACCAAGGAATAGTTGGTCGCTGATCAATTCTCTTTTATATAATGGTTAATTTGAAACAAACTAAAATATTATTGTTGTCCGTTATGTATATAGCGCCAATCATTTACATAATGCTGTAGCCATTCACATCAGTCCCTGCCCTATTGGAGCTTACGATCTAAGCTCCCTCACTCACACACTAGGGTCCATTTTTTGCCAGAAGCCAATTAACCAGGGCACCGAGAGGAAACCCAAGCAAACACGGAGAGAACATACAAATTCCACACAGATAGAGCCCTGGTCAAAATTAAACGCATGACCCCAATACTGTGGGACAGCGATGCTAACCACTGTGCCGCTGTGTTGCCCAAACAATGCGCTCATTATAATCACTCTTTCAGATGTTCCTCAATTTGCAGGATCTGTTGGCTTTGACCTATGGGCAAAGAATGGTCTCAACTACCAAACATGTCAGATACAATAAGTATAAGTAGTACCGTGTGAGAGAGGCTTGATCCAGGGGCCTGGTTCATTAAGGAAAGTTAAGCAAAAGTAAGTAAGTAAGGCAAAACCATGTTACATTCGAGGGGGGGTACATTTAAAATGTGGGGACAGATTTATAGTTGGGGTAGGGCATGTTCTAGATCTTCCTTAAATCTCAGTTTAAAAATAAAGCTATCAAGTATTTGTGTGCTACATGAAAAAACAGACAGTATTTAACTTATGTGCAAAATAATAAACTAATTTGCACCCCTTGCATTGTTACATGGTGTTGTCCAGGAGACTACTTACTCAATTTTTTTACTTAACTTTCCTTAATGCATCAGGCCCAATATTATTAAGCTCGATTTTTAACTTTTTATCAGTGCAGCTGTGGGAAAATTGCAAATTAAACATACATTAAATGTAGCTTTTTTGTTATTTTAGTGAGAGTATTATTAGTGTTTACACTCCCACACACACACCTATATATTATATATATATATATATATATATATATATATTATATATGTATATATACATATATATATATGTATATATACATATATATATATATGTATATATACATATATATATATATGTATATATACATACATATATATATGTATATATATATATATATATATATATATATATATGTAAATGTATATATCCTGTATATACATAGATTGTGGCTTGCTTATATATGTATATGTACGTCAACTATCCAGAAAGCCACCCACACTGAGAGCTAAGTGTTACTGTATTACCCACTGACAAGTCACTTGAATCAGGGTATACTTCAAGAAGGGGTGTTTGACATTCTAAGATAAGATCAAACAGCTCCAGCTAATCCCTGGGCCCTCTCCAATCTGTGCTATAGTTCATACCAGGCTAATGAGGCTTCCAGTTTTATAGCAAACCGCTTCACAAATTGATATGTGTTTATTTTATTGTTAAAGGACCAGCGTACACCAAGTGCTTAAAAAAACAAAAGAAGAAAATCATCGGTTCCACAGCGATCCCATCACAGCAATCGCTGCTTTTTTTTGTCTAAGAACAGTAACAGTTTCACCAATCTCATTTTCTATTTCATACAATGTTACCAGAGAACAAAACAATAGTGATACAAATATATTTACTTAAAAACACAGATTAATTCTTTGCCAGGAAAATAAAAGTGACAAATTAATTTTAATTACTGGTACACTAAACAAAATAATAATAAAGATAAAATATCTCCCTACTCGACACCTCCGTTCTGCACAAGATCTACGTCTCTCCTCCACTCTTATCACATCCTCCCATTCTCGGTTACAGGATTTTTTCCAGGCTGCACTTACTTTGTGGAATTCCCTCCCTCGCACAGTAAGACTTTCCTCTAGTCCTCAAACCTTCAAGCGTTCACTGAAAACCCACCTCTTCAGACAAGGTTATGATATTCCTCAACCATCATCTTAATTTCCCTAGATTACCCTATTGCCATCCTCTACACTGCTAACGCAAGATAACAACCTTCTGACCAACATTGCAACACACACAGCCCACTCAGTACTTTTACCTTTGCAGTCTGGCTGGTCCATTGTGCAATATGATGTAGCACATGCCCTTGTGTTTCTAACTCCCATTGTCCTATAGATTGTAAGCTTTCGAGCAGGGTTCTCTTACCTCTCTGTCTGTATGTATTACCCAGTATTGTCTTATTAATGTTTGTTCCCAATTGTAAAGCGCTACGGAATTTGCTGGCGCTATATAAATAAATGATGATGATGATGATGATGATGATACAATGCAAAAATAATTAAACACCTCAATTTAAAAGCTTGCAAAGTTGTTATTATACATGTAGGGTCTGATTTATTACTGGGGCATAAACGGCATTTTTGTGAGTATAATCCGCACACTTGCATGTACAGAACCGGACAATGCGCAACTAAGCACAGCAGCGTTCAATTCATCTTTGAATGCAAAGGACACATACAACAGCTTACGATTTCGGGGAGGGAACGGGGCAAGAAAAGGGCGTATGCCCGTAGTCAGTGTACAATAGGGAGTGCCAAGCTCAAGTGCACGCAGCAGCGTCTTATTCAACCTCTGGGCATCTTTCAGGTACTTGGTTCTCATCCGTATCTCTTGCTCCAGCTACAGGGCCGGTGTAAGTGCTGATTACTACTTAAAGCCAAATGCAGAATGACATCTGTAACCGCTTCTAAACCGCGTCTTATTGCATTTATAATGTGCTCGCATTGAAATGATTGTACGTTTTAAACTGAGTTGATGTGCGTCAGATGCACTAGCATGGAATAATAAGTGTTCAAGATAGCACACTAAGCACAGCAAAAGTTATCTACACATAAAAATGCAAATATATATATATATATATAGTTTAATTTGGTTCCTTGATTTTTATTTTCACAGCTATTTATATGCACTCAACTCAGAGCCAGATCATCCACTAGGCCACCTAGGTTCCTTCTTAGGACTCAGTGGGCACCAAGGGACCTGGATTATTCTAACGCGTTTCTGTGTGTTTTGTTTTTATGTACAGAGTCCGCCTTACCTATCCTGACGGTATCCGGCTGTTACATATGTCATGTGTGGCTGCTTCCATTACTCACACATTCCATCTTAATACTTTATACATGCCTATGGACTGCTCCCCTCCGGGCTCCCGACACCTCTCTATACATACCCTACACCCAGCGAATAATGCTCCTGATTATCACTCCCCTTGCCTGTGTGAGTGTGCCTGGGCACATATACTGGTATGGCAGAAGAAGGGGAGCAAATAAGGATCTTCTCTATGGCCCCATGTGAGGGAAGCCTGTCTCTGTCTTAATTTGCATTAGAAAGGCATGTTAAATACATCATTTTAGTGCCAGTGGGTATGCAGCCTGATGCTGACAGTGGAGATGCTTCTGAGTTAATCCATAACACGCATTCCTTTGTGAATGTTCCAACATGCTCTTGTTTTGCCATACTAAATGCTAGTTTGTCAAAATAAAGTCGGGTTTGTTTATGGTGAAGCTCTTTGTGAGCATCCGAAGATTAAAAAGGCTGTGCGTCTTCTTGGCGTGAGGATTAGAAGGTGCTAAATATAGGCAAAATACAGTTTTAAGACCTGGGTATACACTAGAGCGGTCTGAGCAAGTTCAGCCAGAGAGGAGAATACACATGGCCTCGGGCTGTGTGAGGGATAAGCGTTGTGGGCTGTTTATCAGTTCTGCTAAGTCAGTGGCTAATTGGCTGTAATTACAATACGACTGGAGCATGGAGCAAGGACCTCGTTACTAGTGGCTGTTTCATCCTTCACACTTACTCTAATTTTATATATGGAATACACATTATGTGGTTGCCCCTGATTAGAGAATAAGTGAGCTGTACCATAAGCACATGTAGTATAGTCTCCGGTACTTTGTGCATGCTCATTTGCTTCTCATTATCCTGAACCCCAAGCTAAAGGGATTTTCAAATGAAAATATAACCTGGTATATAATAAAACTTTATACCTATGCCATTTTTGGCTGGACCGTCCCAAATGTTCCAGTTAAATCAGGAGGTGTGCTCTATCAGAAAGGGGGTGTGGCTGTAATACATTGGGGTGTGGTTGGTCTGATTGGCAGTGTGGCTGTGCAAACCAGGGAGAGGCTTGGATGGATGAGGGCTGGGCCAGTATTTGGGGCCTATTTCTTAAGCCTTAAACCATGCACGTACGGCTGGTTTAGGCCTAATTTAGTATAGTTATTTATCAAAAGCCTAACGGAGAAGATATCATAGATATCTCCTGCATTAGGCTAAGTTTCACATTATACCGCAGTCCACATAATTCTCAACGGGGGCTGCTGTCTGGGCCAATTTATAAAGCTCCTATAAACTAGGCTTTTCGGAACTTGACCTCAGTGTTTAAGCCAGGTGACTTTAGTCGTTTTGCCCTATGGGGGTGAGCATCGTAGGAGAGGGATTTTCGTAACCCTTTTCAGCAGACTTCTATTTCTTCCCTCCGTTAAACCAAAAATGGCTCTGAGCTTGTGTAACCTTAACATAGTAAAGTCATCGCCAGGACAGCTTCTTATCGGATGCATTGTCCCGGGATAATTATTTAATAAATGGCTGTGGGATATTATCCCTTATCGTATGGGATAAGGGCTGATAATGAATGGTGGCCATGTGGCCTTTGATAAATACACACTTTTGTCTAAAATTTTGATTTTAAATGATTGGAAGATATCAATACAGCCAACTTAATCAATTGTAAAATCACGGTGGCTCAGTGGTTAGCACCTCTACCTTACAGCACTGGGGTCATGAGTTCAATTCCCGACCACGGTCTTATCTGTGTGGAGTTTGTATGTTCTCCCCGTGTTTGCGTGGGTTTCCTCCGGGTGCTCCGGTTTCCTCCCACACTCCAAAAACATACTGGTAGGTTAATTGGCTGCTAACAAATTGACCCTATTCTCTGTGTGTGTGTGTTAGAGAATTTAGACTGTAAGCTCCAATGGGACAGGGACTGATGTGAGTGAGTTCTCTGTACAGCGCTGCGGAATTAGTGGCGCTATATAAATAAATGGTGATGATGATGATGATAAAACAATTATAAAACTAGGGTTCTTGCTGAAGAATAGCTTGTCCGTATATATTACTAAGCCTTTACTTTACTCCACCTACAGTGGAGGCAGCCATCTTGTGCTCTGAACCCAATTCTCAGGCAGCCTGACCTACAACCATGAAGTACAGAGAGTACATAACAAGAAGCAAGGAGTATCATTCATAAAAAATGTAATCATATAAAGACAATGAGAACCACATGTTCAAAGACAGACATAATAAATATTGTCAGACGGCCCAGGAAAGATTGGTGGGTGAGGGGGGATTACCCAGAGGAACACAGAGAAGAGAATGTGCTAACATTTAATTTTAACACGAATAACATAATGCTTTCTGTTCATTTAAAAGCCACTCTTAACGGATTGGCATTTAAATGGGAGAGCCTAATACATATTGTTCAGTGGTTCATCCACCACCCGCTGCTAAAGCTTTGTTATAGAAAAATACACTTACAGACCTTTTAATTATACCAAACTGAAGATGGACTCATCCCGGGTCTTCACTGTAAAGCTGTATTCACTTTGGCTTTTCTCTCTTTCTTTTACTATAGTTTAAAAAACAAAACAAAAACAAAATCCCCTTTGAATGGGGATCTGGGCTTTTAGACAGTCAGCTTGAATTGAACGTAGTAAACGTTATTGATCTTTAAAGGGAAGCGAAACATCTCGCTTTGGTTAACAAGGGGACATTTTATGGAGTTGTTTGGGACCTAAGGATTGTGTTACGGCCATAAATGCCGCCCCAGGCCTAGCGCAGTTTGCAAAGCTTACCCAGGCCTCGCCGGCAGTAACCCTGTCACAATGTTTATCCTTAAAAGTGAGTCAAATGAAAGCCAGATTGTGGGTAAGATATACAACATAATGTCGCCAGAACGAGCACGGCTCAGATGTTTGACAGCTAAATGAGTTACATGTTGATATCTTACAGGGGTCCATTATCCAAATAATCTTTTCAAAAACAGGCATGGGGGGAATAAGTAGTGACCAAAACGTATTCAAGCTGGGACCGTGGAGAAAGGCGGAGACTCTAAAGTTTGGTTTTTGCAATGATTTCCAGTCACACACAAACAAATCAGTTAAACTCGTTTAAATGACACTGTATCTGAGAGATCTGCTATCTGGATAGCGCTGAATGAGTGTAGACTAATTTCAGATTAGCCTTGCAACATTAAAAAAAATGTATATGAGACCCATTTGGATGCCAAGAATTGTACGGCATTCTGAGGAGAGCAGTTTGTCATTTCCTGTCATGTGGGACTGAGTGACAAAATGGCAGGAAACCAAAGTTTATTTACCAAGTGAGCCTTGGGCTTTCCCACACATACCCCAAATGCACTCTAATTAATTGCTTTAAATTAGTATTAGCATGCTGCCTACAGATGTCTGAAATCCTAACTGCTTGCCTTCAGCTTTGTAATCACTATAGAGGCAGTCACATGTTGGGGCAGTGACATAAATAGACTACAGGAGGTCGTAGGGTTTGTGGAGAAGGGCATTTAAAATGTGAAATTTGGTGATACCACTGGTCTATATAAGGGCAGCATGGTGGCACAGTGGTGGACATGTCTGCCTCATAGCGCTGGGGTCATGAGTTAGACCCCTGAACAGGGCATCAGACTCTGCGTGGAGCTTTTATATTCTCCCCTTGTTTGCATGGGTTTCCTCCGGGTGCTCCAGTTTCCTCCCACACTCCACTGGTAGGTTAATTAATTGGTTGCTGACAAAAAATTAACACTAGTGTGTGTGTGTTAGGGAATTTAGACTGTAGTGTCCAATGGGGCAGAGACGGATGTGAATAGCAAACATTCTCTGTACAGCCCTGCGGACTTGGTGGCGCTATATAAATAAATGGTGATGATGATATACTGGTGATAGATTTAATTATGGCACATACTTTAATGAAGAATTATATTGCTTGAAATGGGACTGATGCTATATTCATACCTCCCAACATTGCGAATATAGAAATTGCCTCCAAAAGGGGGTGTGTGTGTCACATTATGTGGGCGTGGTCACTGTGCAATAGGCATGGTGACACACTCTGGGGGAGTGTCCTTCTCTCTAAAGCACTAGACACCCACGGGGACTACATTTGTGACCGAAGAGGCTGGGATCCTCTAATAATATAGTAGCCTTGTTACTTTAAAATGCTGTAATTCCCCTGCAGTCATTGTGGGATTTACTGTGGTATTAACCACTTTGGAGGTTAGCAAATAGGTCCCATAATAGGTAATAATTGAACATTTACAAACACTTGGGGATATTTTGCTGATAAATGGCTGTGCCATTTTGTTTTGCGTCTAACCATCACAACTTGGATTTTTTTGGTTTTTTTTCTTGGTAATGCTAGATACATCCTACTAGAGAGTGTATCTATTCAATGGGTCTTTTACATTTAAATATATAAAGCAAAAATGTCCACAAAGGATGTGTGACAGGTAAGATGGAGGATGTATCCTGCTTTTATTAAATTAAATAAATTCAAATAAAATTGAGGTTACGTGAATGAAGGGGATTTATACAGGAGAGGTGGACCTACAATGATCGAAATCTTTCTATAAATGATTGCACAGAAGATAAGTGAAATATTTTTGCCCATTCTAAATACACACAGGAAAAACTATGCTTACTACATGTATTCGCATTAAAAAACTAAATAGATAGAAAGATATGGAGTTGGAAATGTGGGAGGCAATTTATTCATGTATAGATTCCTTACAACATTGTAGCAATGGTTATTTTTGGACATGTAGTAGTATAATGTTTTCTTTATTGAAAACAAAAGTCTATTAGGCTTGTTTGTTGCTATCTGGGATACGTCTTCGGCGACGGGTACCATGGGAGTCAGAACATTTCATTGGCAAAAATACAATCAGAAAATCACAGTATGGTATAAGAATATATCCATATTAGTACAGAAGACTGTGTTACTATTGTCTCCTCATCAGCTAAATCAATGCATGAAGATGATAAAATAACATATATTACAATCAGATGTGTTACATTTGGGTCTCCTGCAGGCCCCCTTAACAATATGATTAAATGTGGTCCAGATGTAAGACTTCTGTGTCCTCTTGGTACTTCCATTGTAGCTTGTGTCAATATTAGTCTGCGATTTACAGTGCATTGCTTAATCATTACATAGAAAGTAGATTTTAGGCCTGAGAAATGTCAGAATACATATTCCAGTAAGCTGCCAGCACTCTATATCACCAAATCCCCACAATGATTGGGATCTGTAGGTTGCACAAATTCTATTGCTTGGGTGAATAGATAAATCAGGCCACCTATTGGTTATTAGATAAGACTGGATCCAATGATGTCTGGCGTGGTTTGCATGTTATATGCCAGTAATGCCCAGTGGAATATCTGTGTGTTTATAAAGTAACATTCCTCTTATGCAGTAAAAAGGAACAACTATGCTTTGGTGTAATTGCTCTGAAGCTTCTAGACATGGCAGATGGATCATCCAGAAGGTCAAACAGGAAAAAGAAATCCTTCGGCACAGAGGATCGGAATAGAAGAAAAATATGTATATTGTGAACCGTTCTCACTATTGTTTGGTGATAACCAGGTGTTACAATCACTTAGGTATGTCCATTTCGGTGGTAGTCTTGTCGCCGATGCTGATAAATCCGACGCTGAGGACACCAACAAAAGAAAACCGATTTGGAAAGAAAACGACAAGAATATACACAGACTTACCTGATCAGCGACAGTCCACATATTCGATCCTAGCAGAACACTGACAGGAGGTTCTTCCGAATGCACAGGTGTCCAGCAGTAGTGTCTGACGTCAGTGCGCTCTCAATGAATTTTTATTTAACGCGGCAATGTCGGGACCACGCAGGTTAACATCATTTAGCTTTGTGTGTATATTAATAATCTCAGTAATTATAAACAGTAATCCAAAGTCAGATGCTTCTCCTTTCATCATTTATCGGGCAGCATGGTGGCTCAGTGGTTAGCACTTCTGCCTCACAGCAATAGGGTCATGAGTTTGATACCTGACCATGGCCTTATCTGTGTGGAGTTTGTATGTTCTCCCTGTGTTTGCGTGGGTTTCCTCCGGGTGCTCCGGTTTCCTCCAACACTCCAAAAACATACTAGTAGGTTAGTTGGCTGCTATCAAAATTGACCCTAGTCTGTGTTTCTCTGTGTGTGTGTGTGTTAGTAAATTTAGACTGTAAGCTCCTATGGGGCAGGAACTGATGTGAGTGAGTTCTCTGTACAGTGCTGCAGAATTGGTGGTGCTATATAAATAGCTGCTGCTGATGATGATTCACAAAATCCTGACTCACCTAATTCATCCAAAGAGCACAAAGTAAAGAGCACACTATAGTGTAAAACATAGAAACATAGGGCTAGATTTACTAAGCTGCGGGTTTGAAAAAGTGGGGATGTTGCCTATAGCAACCAATCAGATTCTAGCTATCATTTTGTAGAAGGTACTAAATAAATGAAAGCTAGAATCTGATTGGTTGCTATAGGCAACATCCCCACTTTTTCAAACCCGCAGCTTAGTAAATCTAGCCCATAGACTTTGACAGCTGATAAGAACCACTCTGTCCATTTTTTTCACCTATGTTAGCCTTAAATCCGATTTGAGCCTCTGTGATTCCAGAGACTATCCTACGCGTTTCATCTCTGCAACATTGTCAAGGGTATGGCTTCCCACATTGCCATGATCGTTGCACAACCATCCTTATATTCACCTATATCTAGTTTAACTGTGTGAAACAAACACGGCGACACAATGGTTCCTTGGTCTAGCCGATGTGTAATGCAATAAATGACGCTATACGTACCGGCACATAACAATAAAGTCAACACTCTGTTTCCCCAAGAGCCTTCAATGTGTGTCGCTTATGGCTTCAGTATCCTGTGGCTTTTATATGCATAGTTACAGTAATTTGACATCTTTGTCACTGAAAGAAAACTACATGTGGCAGCAATTTTCAAGGTAGTTTGCTAATTGTAAGGAGAAGCATAGAATAAACAGGGGAAAAAGTGGTGGAACCACTATGTAAATAAAACAGCAAATAAATTATTACCAAATTTAAACAAAACCTTAATGAATTATAAGGTAGTTGGCTGAGACTGTGGGTTAACCCCTCTATAGGGTAAGCCCACCGGTTTTTATCTAAATGATACTTAATAGACTCAGAAAGTAAATTTTGATCAAATCCCTGCCTAATTTGTTTAATTGGATCCGATCTCAAGCAGTATATCTAATGGCACCCTAGCTGGCTTTTGTACATGTCCCAACTCTCACCAATGTTCTGTCTGCTGAATCAAGTGTCCGCTCCAGGCATTTTAAAACCGCCGACATCCGGCAGATTTGCTTTGCTGGGGACCAGTCGCATTTAGAAGATTCTTCTGTTAGATGCACTCTGCCAAATATTGTATCTAGCCAACTAAACAACACTGACTGAGTTTATCATGTAGAAATAAAAGTCCAAACTTCCATAAAGAATATTAATATTAAGTGCCACAACACCAAGCAGCTAGCATGTATTTTGCCCCACTAACAAGGGGTTAATAACAGTTTAGAATGATAATGTCTAATAAAAATCATACAGAGAAGAATTCGCATAATGTATAGTGTAACACTATTGGGCGATTTATCAGTAATCCTTCTAATATATAGTTGTCTGTTTGCCAGATCAGCGATGGTGGATTAGTCGAAAGTCTACTTGTGGCAGTAATACACATTGGACTAGTTAATAGGTGGGTCATATAGATACCAGGTCCCATACGGGTGACAAGGTCCGTTACAACAGGAGTGGAGGTAAACAGCGTGGATTAGATCAAGTCTTCAGTAAGTGACTAGTGTAACTTTCATCAAGTTCTTGTTTCAAAACGCGTTGGCCACACCCCTCATGCACATTACGGGATACATTGCATTGCACAGTGCAATTTGCTTCTTTACCTGATTTCTGCAATTTCTCCCTCACTAAATGATGAGTGAGAAGTGATCTCATCCTGGAAATATCGTGTAACTTACAGAATATTATCTTGCATTTCTCTGGAAACCGCTTTTTTTATCATTATTATTATTATTATTATTATTATTAATAAGGATTTCATAGCTACAGAATTCCACAGAATTTCAGGATTTAATTTCTACCAGCTTCACTACATAGTTTGTGGTTGCTGCTGGGATAAAGACATTGTTAAGTCTGAAAATTGTTGACAGAACGCATGAGAGAGGATGACACCACTGAATGATACTATATTTCTGAGGATGTTCTTGTTGTATATAACACTCCCAACTTTGAAACGTTGGCAGGGGGTGTGACCACACTCTTTACGCCCTTCCCTTTCTCTTCTAACACGAACACTCATTCGACACTGGTGCGAGCGGTCCCCATTCAGCGCTGATCTATCCTCCGCGAGATCCCAAGAGGCAAGTGCGCTGGTTGTGATGAAGCCATTTACCTCATTGCGACCTTTTTCCGCTCAACAATGCCATTGCTCAGTGAGAGAAGGGCCGCGATAACACTATTCACAGCGAGTCACATCATCACTGCCCAACTTGATTCGCAATAAGATCGGGTGGGCTCCAGGAGGGTGGACTACTCTCCCCCGACTACCGAAGAAGTTCCCCAAATTTCCGAGTCCCAGACATTGTGGAAGAGTAGGCAAGTGTGTTCTACTTGTGCTGCCTTATGCCATTAGGAATGACCACTCATTAGTTAATTTAGGTAAGATTTGCTACATCTAAATATTTGTGCCTTAGGCTTGTGCCTCACTAGACTTATATGGTAAATACACCTCTGCCTCCTTGTGTCAGCCTCTCCTATTCACACCAGCAATGATTTGTATAAATAGGATGAGAAGCTACTTTGTAAACATTATTTTATGTGTATTTCAATCGGATAGTCTAAGGACAAAACAAAGACATGGCGTCTGTCGGAATGTAGCCGGCTTCAGTAAGGATATACAGAAGACCAGTAATTTGACAGGTGAGAACATCCATAGCCAACGTGTCACGGGCACTAGGAGTCTTTACCCAGGGATCACCAGGTGATAGGCTTACCAGAGCAGTATAGGTGGTAATATGGTACTCTGGTAGCAGGGTGATCACGGAACAGGAAATAGCAGATGATGAGATGCTCAGGAAAGTCTATGACTAGCAGCACTGGCAATATGGAGGTAGTAATACACGAGGAACTGTATGGACAAAGGACACGTGAAGGTAGTCAGTGGTCTGCGGTAGCAAGTTGTACCACTGCTATAGTGAGGAGGAATGTCCAACAGAAACGAGGAGGTGATGAGAGTCAGCGGTCTGCGGATAGCAAGTTGTACCGCTGTCTGAGTGAAGGAATGGAATCCAAGTGGAGGTATCCGGGGAGTCAGTGGTCTGCGTTAGCAAGTTGTACCACTGCTATGTGAGAGGATACTGGAACAGATGAAACTGTAAACAGGAGTCAGTGGTCTGCCACTAGCAAGTTGTACTACTGAATATATATGTGAGGAGGTGCACGGGGAGAGACTGCAACACAATATATACACGGGCACCTTGACTTTGATCCACAGTAATATGCACAATATAAATGTATAAATGACTGAACAACACTGCCAATATAGAAAGTCTCTTGAAGTAATCCGGCATGAGATAACACAGTCAATGATGGCAATAGACTCAGCGGATAGTACACTCCAGAGGAGAACCACTACAGTCCAGCAAGGTATGCAATACACAGCACAGTCAATGGGAAGTATGCATACCGTGGTTCAGGAGAAGGCAGTCAGACAGGAGTGCAGAGATACCTGAAGGGCAGGAGGCCAGCAGGATACAAGTCCCTGGATGGGTGAAGCAGGGGTCTAGCAGGTGCAGCGCACAGGTAGGTAGACCAGCAGGGAACACAGGAAGGCGTGGAGAGCGGATCAGCAGTAGATGGATGAGTAGCGCTGAGAAGTAACAGCAGCGGGTCTCTGCGGGAACACGGAGGTAACCAATAGCAACCAGCAGGTGCAGTAACGATGGGACACCGGAGCAGAGTTGAACTGGAACAAATGATCACGGAGAGTAGCGGGTAGCAATAGTGGCAGCAGACTCAAGGAAACACGGTAGAGTTGACAAGGACTGAAGACTGAAGCGCACAGAGGCAGCGGATAGGAATCAGCTAAACAGTCACGATAAAACACAGACGGGTTGCAGGTTGAAGACTGTAGTGCACGGAGGCAGCGGATAGGAATCAGCTAGCAGTCACGATGATGAAACACAGACGAGTTGCAGGTTGAAGACTGTAGTGCACGGAGGCAGCGGATAGGAATCAGCCAAACAGTCACGATGATGAAACACAGACGAGTTGCAGGTTGAAGCCTGTAGTGCACGGAGGCAGCGGATAGGAATCAGCTGGCAGTCACAATCATGAACAGGTGAGTGGATGTGGTTGAAGCCTGTAATGCACGGAGGCAGCGGATAGGCATCAGCTAACAGTCCCAATGATACATGGTAGAGTTGAAGTGATTAGAAGACTGTAGTGCACGGAGGCAGCGGATAGGAATCAGCTCACAGTCACGATGATACAGTAGATGGTAGAAGTGGTATGGGAACCACAGAAGCAGAAGTGGTTTGGAAACCACAGAGGTAGGAGTGGTTTGGAAACCACAGGAATCAGCAGGGCTGAATAAACAAGGAAACACAGGAACACCTTCAGAGACTCATGGGGAATGGGACTCCAAGATCAGGCAACGTGGTGTTGACCACAGGTGCTTAATATAGGGAGGTTGCCTGATCTGCCAATTAAGTTAAAGGAACATACACTGAAGGTTTAGAAAGGGCTGCGCATGCGCAGTCCCTCAGGATGGAGGACGGCCACGGTTCCTAAATGTCCGGGAAGAAGCACTCACAGTCCGGTGAGTGACAGTACCCCCCCTTTTAAAGGTGGGCACAGAACGCCTGGAACCGGGCTTGTCCGGATTTTTGGAATAAAACTTCTTCAGAAGGGCAGGAGCATTAAGATCTTCAGCTTTGATCCATGAACGCTCTTCAGGACCAAAGCCCTTCCAATGAACGAGGAAACGGAGGACTCCTCGCGAAATTTTTGCATCCAATACCTCAGTAATCTCGAAATCCTCCTCCTGATGAACTTGAACTGGCTGCGGTGCTGAGGAAGGAGTCGAGAAACGGTTGATGATGAGAGGTTTGAGCAAGGACACATGGAAGGCATTGGAAATCCGAAGATTCTTAGGAAGAAGAAGTTTAACACATACTGGATTGATAACTTGAATGATCCTATATGGACCAATAAAACGAGGGGCGAATTTCATAGATGGAACCTTCAAACGAATATTTTTGGTAGATAACCAGACACGATCTCCAATTTTTAGTGGTGGAATAGCCCGCCTCTTCTTATCTGCGAAAGACTTATATTTGTTAGATGTCTTCTTTAAACAGGTTTTGACCTGAGACCAGATATTTTTGAAGGTCTGACAAGCAGTCTCCACAGCAGGAACTTGGGTGGGCGGGAGGGCAGGAAATTCCGGAAAAGACGGATGGTGACCGTAGACCACAAAGAATGGAGTTTTGGATGATGACTCATGGTACATGTTGTTATGGGCGAATTCAGCCCAAGGGAGCAATTCTACCCAGTTGTCTTGGTTGGCTGAAGAGAACATCCTAATAAAAGTCTCAAGATCTTGATTGACTCGTTCCGTTTGTCCGTTAGATTGCGGATGGTAAGACGATGAGAGTGCTAATCGTATGCCCAAGGTTTTACAAAGGGCCCGCCAGAATCTGGAAACGAATTGTACTCCTCTATCTGACACAATCTCAGACGGACATCCATGGATGCGGAAGATTTCTTTAATGAAATGTTCAGCCAGAGTAGACGAGGAAGGTAAACCGGACAGAGGGACGAAATGAGCCATCTTCGAAAATCTGTCTACCACTACCCAAATAGTATTGTGATTCTTACTTGGTGGCAAATCAGTAACGAAATCCATACTAATATGGGTCCAAGGCTTGGACGGAATGGGTAGTGGTCGCAGCAACCCTGCTGGAGTTCTGCGGGAGGATTTGAACTGAGAACATAAATCACAGGAAGCAATAAACTCTTTGACGTCTCTCCTCATTGAAGGCCACCAGTAACTACGAGAGAGAATCTCAAAGGTCTTATGTTCACCGGCGTGTCCAGAAAAACGAGAGGCATGGAACCACGAAAGGATTTTCCTCCTCAGAGTAGGAGGCACGAGGGTCTTCCCAAATGGTAGCATTTTGGTGGATGAAGCAGCCAGAGAAATACATTTGGGGTCTAGAATAGCATGGTTGGGAACCTCTTCTACATCAGAGGACGTCACAAAAGCTCGAGATAGAGCGTCAGCTTTCTTGTTCTTAGCAGCTGGTTTGAAGGTTATAATTAATTCAAAACGGGAAAAGAAAAGAGACCATCTTGCTTGACGAGGGTTCAAGCATTGAGCAGATTGCAAATATGACAAGTTCTTATGATCCGTGAAGATCGTCACCGGATGGCGAGCTCCTTCCAACAAGTATCTCCATTCCTCTAATGCAGCTTTGATGGCCAGCAACTCCTTGTCCCCGATAGTATAGTTTTTCTCTGCGGGCAGAAGACCCCGAGAGTAGAAGGCACAAGGATGTAATTTTTGTTGCTCCGAGCGTTGGGAGAGAATAGCTCCTAAGCCCACATTAGAGGCATCTACTTCTAGGAAGAAGGGGAGTGTCACATCAGGTTGTCGCAGAATGGGAGCAGACGAGAAGGACTCTTTGAGGATTTGAAAGGCTTGGAGAGCCTCAGATGACCATTGCTTAGTATTAGCCCCTTTCCGAGTTAAGGCCACAATGGGAGATGCAATGGATGAGAAGTCTTGAATGAAGCGTCTATAGTAATTGGCAAAACCTAAAAAACGCTGGATGGCACGAAGAGTAGTTGGCTGAGGCCAATGTAGTACAGCATTTACTTTGTCTGGATCCATCTTCAGGCCAACTCCGGAAACTATATACCCCAAGAATGGAATCTGGGGTAACTTGAATGAACATTTTTCCAATTTACAGAACAACGAGTTTTTCCGTAGTCTGGAGAGGACCTCTGCCACATGTTGGTGATGAGAAGGCAGGTCCTGTGAGAAGATCAATATGTCGTCCAGGTAGACAACGACACATACATATAATAAGTCCCGAAAGATCTCATTGATGAAACCCTGGAAAACCGCGGGGGCATTACACAGCCCGAAGGGCATTACTAAATATTCGTAATGCCCATCTCTGGTGTTAAACGCGGTCTTCCATTCGTCACCGGAACGGATTCTAATTAAATTGTAGGCACCACGAAGATCCAACTTAGTAAATATCCGAGCTCCCTTGATGCGATCAAATAGCTCAGTGATCAGCGGAATGGGATACCGATTCTTGATAGTAATGGCGTTGAGTCCACGAAAATCTATACAAGGGCGTAATGATCCATCCTTCTTTTTGACGAAGAAGAACCCAGCTCCAGCGGGAGAGGTGGAAGGTCGAATGAACCCACGCTGGAGATTCTCCTGTATGTACTCAGATGTGGCTTGAGTTTCAGGTAACGAGAGAGGATAGACCCGACCCCTGGGAGGAGTCTTGCCAGGTAGAAGGTCGATCGGACAATCCCAAGAACGATGAGGAGGAAGACGTTCAGACTGAGCTTTATCAAACACATCGGCAAATGAAGCATACTGCGGAGGGAGTCCCGGGGAGGAAGATGAGATGGAAGATTGCTGTACTTTAAGAGGAATAACTTGAGAGAGACAACGATGGTGACATTCAGGCCCCCAAGACGTAACTTGAGGGGTGCGCCAGTCAATCTGGGGAGAGTGACATTGAAGCCATGGAAGGCCTAAGACAATCGGACTTGTCGTAACAGGAAGAATTAAAAACGAAATTTCTTCATGGTGTAGTACACCAATCTGAAGGGTTACTGGAGACGTACTCTGGGTGATGAGACCATTGATGAGACGTGATCCATCTATAGCCGTCACAGTAATGGGTGTTTTTAAAGTGATCACTGGTAGGGACCATTGATTCACTAGT
The DNA here is from genome assembly GCF_038048845.1 of Mixophyes fleayi. Taxonomy (NCBI): domain Eukaryota; kingdom Metazoa; phylum Chordata; class Amphibia; order Anura; family Limnodynastidae; genus Mixophyes; species Mixophyes fleayi. The sequence continues at coordinate 28,780,735 of NC_134411.1, forward strand.
GATTTAGAAATGAAATTTCCTGCTGCTCCGGAATCAATCAATGCCTGTGACTCAAAGGATTTGGTAGCAAAGGAAATCGTAACATCGAAAGCGCAGACTTTAGATTTCATAGACAATGGAGAGGACTCCAGGGACCCTAACTTCACCTCTCCAGAACTAGTTAGGGCCTGGCATTTCCCGATTTCTTAGGGCAAGAACTGAGCATATGTGTGGAATCAGCACAATAGATACAGAGTCTATTCTTTACTCTTCGTTTCCTCTCTTCTAAAGATAATTTGGAACGTCCTATCTCCATGGGAATCACAGAAGATGAAACTGGACGAAATTGAGGGTTTAAACGAAGAGGTGCTTTAGCAGAAGTTGTTTTCTCAGATTCTCTTTCACGAAATCTCATGTCTACACGATGGCAAAGAGAGATCAAATCTTCTAGTGACGAAGGAAGCTCTTGGGTAGTCAGTGCATCTTTAATTTTATCGGAGAGCCCCTGCCAGAAGGCGGCAACTAATGCTTCAGTGTTCCACTGAAGTTCAGAGGCTAAGATCCTAAATTGAATGACATACTGTCCTACTGTATGGGAGCCTTGTCGCAAACGAAGAATGCTGGAAGCAGCGGAGGTCACACGACCTGGTTCATCGAACACACTTCGGAACGTGGAAATGAATTTGGCACTATCTTGTAGAATTGGATCGTTTCTTTCCCACAGAGGGGAGGCCCAAGCCAGGGCTTGTCCAGAAAACAATGAGATAAGATAGGCCACTCTGGAACGATGGGTAGAAAAATTTTGAGGTTGGAGTTCAAAATGGACTGAACATTGGTTAAGGAAACCTCTACAAGTTTTGGGGTCCCCGTCATATTTTGACGGAGTAGGCAGGTGAAGCGTAGGAGCTGTAGACACCTGGGATGGCACTGGGGAAACGGAGGAAAGCACAGGAGCTTCAATACTAGCTGTAACAGTCTGTCCAGATGTTCCTTGGGAGGTTAACGATTGGTAACATTGAAGTAACAGCTGTTGGCGAGCATCCTGTTGCTCCACACGGCTGACCAGATGCTGCAGCATCTCTTTAGCAGTAGGTTCCGTATCTGGGTCTGTCATGGCCTGATCTTACTGTCACGGGCACTAGGAGTCTTTACCCAGGGATCACCAGGTGATAGGCTTACCAGAGCAGTATAGGTGGTAATATGGTACTCTGGTAGCAGGGTGATCACGGAACAGGAAATAGCAGATGATGAGATGCTCAGGAAAGTCTATGACTAGCAGCACTGGCAATATGGAGGTAGTAATACACGAGGAACTGTATGGACAAAGGACACGTGAAGGTAGTCAGTGGTCTGCGGTAGCAAGTTGTACCACTGCTATAGTGAGGAGGAATGTCCAACAGAAACGAGGAGGTGATGAGAGTCAGCGGTCTGCGGATAGCAAGTTGTACCGCTGTCTGAGTGAAGGAATGGAATCCAAGTGGAGGTATCCGGGGAGTCAGTGGTCTGCGTTAGCAAGTTGTACCACTGCTATGTGAGAGGATACTGGAACAGATGAAACTGTAAACAGGAGTCAGTGGTCTGCCACTAGCAAGTTGTACTACTGAATATATATGTGAGGAGGTGCACGGGGAGAGACTGCAACACAATATATACACGGGCACCTTGACTTTGATCCACAGTAATATGCACAATATAAATGTATAAATGACTGAACAACACTGCCAATATAGAAAGTCTCTTGAAGTAATCCGGCATGAGATAACACAGTCAATGATGGCAATAGACTCAGCGGATAGTACACTCCAGAGGAGAACCACTACAGTCCAGCAAGGTATGCAATACACAGCACAGTCAATGGGAAGTATGCATACCGTGGTTCAGGAGAAGGCAGTCAGACAGGAGTGCAGAGATACCTGAAGGGCAGGAGGCCAGCAGGATACAAGTCCCTGGATGGGTGAAGCAGGGGTCTAGCAGGTGCAGCGCACAGGTAGGTAGACCAGCAGGGAACACAGGAAGGCGTGGAGAGCGGATCAGCAGTAGATGGATGAGTAGCGCTGAGAAGTAACAGCAGCGGGTCTCTGCGGGAACACGGAGGTAACCAATAGCAACCAGCAGGTGCAGTAACGATGGGACACCGGAGCAGAGTTGAACTGGAACAAATGATCACGGAGAGTAGCGGGTAGCAATAGTGGCAGCAGACTCAAGGAAACACGGTAGAGTTGACAAGGACTGAAGACTGAAGCGCACAGAGGCAGCGGATAGGAATCAGCTAAACAGTCACGATAAAACACAGACGGGTTGCAGGTTGAAGACTGTAGTGCACGGAGGCAGCGGATAGGAATCAGCTAGCAGTCACGATGATGAAACACAGACGAGTTGCAGGTTGAAGACTGTAGTGCACGGAGGCAGCGGATAGGAATCAGCCAAACAGTCACGATGATGAAACACAGACGAGTTGCAGGTTGAAGCCTGTAGTGCACGGAGGCAGCGGATAGGAATCAGCTGGCAGTCACAATCATGAACAGGTGAGTGGATGTGGTTGAAGCCTGTAATGCACGGAGGCAGCGGATAGGCATCAGCTAACAGTCCCAATGATACATGGTAGAGTTGAAGTGATTAGAAGACTGTAGTGCACGGAGGCAGCGGATAGGAATCAGCTCACAGTCACGATGATACAGTAGATGGTAGAAGTGGTATGGGAACCACAGAAGCAGAAGTGGTTTGGAAACCACAGAGGTAGGAGTGGTTTGGAAACCACAGGAATCAGCAGGGCTGAATAAACAAGGAAACACAGGAACACCTTCAGAGACTCATGGGGAATGGGACTCCAAGATCAGGCAACGTGGTGTTGACCACAGGTGCTTAATATAGGGAGGTTGCCTGATCTGCCAATTAAGTTAAAGGAACATACACTGAAGGTTTAGAAAGGGCTGCGCATGCGCAGTCCCTCAGGATGGAGGACGGCCACGGTTCCTAAATGTCCGGGAAGAAGCACTCACAGTCCGGTGAGTGACACAACGGAGGAGAAGAAAGAATGCTTTCAGTTCTATGGATTTTGTTTTCAAAGGTGGAATTCCGAGGTTAGTTCCTCTGACTGCACTGACACCAGAGATAACCCCAATGCATCCATCTTGCATTGGCAGCTCAGTTACAATGACTGTCACTCTGCTAATTACCGATCTCCAACCTATCTTTCTGCAGTCTCAGCTTAGAATGCCTTGTTTTTCGGTCTATTAAAGGGTATTTCAGCTGACAAATCGTGCTGTCTATCACGCTTTAATACGATTTGGTATGTCAGGTTCTTGGGTAGATTTCTCGGAATCCTGTCTAAATTTTGTGGGTTGAACTGCTTAAAATTTGCAAGTGAAGAGTCTTCAGTACAAAGGCTTGCCCTCTGCCTCTAAATACCACAGCTAGATAAACTGATGGTGGCCTGGTCTGGGACCGTAGCCTGCTTTGGATAACAGTGAACTTTACTAGAAGGGGGTTGATGGAATGTAAAGAGAGACAAAAGACCGAGAGAGAGAAAGATTGCAAAGAAGAGACTGCTTGTCCATCACAATGTCGATCTGCAGAAAATGGTCCAGCAATGTCATTAGTTTCACACATTGTATGGATACAAAAATCCCGATCCAAACTCTGTGTACAGGTAATCACCCCGGCTTTTCTTTTATCTGATGCACCTACGGTAGTTTCTGTCACACTGGAATTATCTTCTGTAGAGTAAAATAATGTCATCAGTTGCTGTCTGCATGCCTGCTGTCAGAAGAGTTATATCAAATTGGCCACAAACTACCAGATGCCCCCAAAGAGCCAGATGCTACCACCAATTCCCTGCATCTTTCAAATAGCATTGTAGCGTCAGCTAAGAAAATTGTCTTGGATCGGACATCGTTACCAATGGATCCGTTGGCGGCCCATCTATATACTTTACCAGTAGGTCTAGTCTATTCTTGTCTGACACCAAATGAAGGCTCCAAGAAAATCTTAGCTTTTGAATTCATCTTCGTTGGACCACTCCCGTCTCTCTAGAAAGCACGCATGTCAGTCTTTTGCTTGTTTATTCACCACAATATAAAAGCCAATAAAGTACAACTTCATTAACAAGGTGGCTAATAAACCATGCTCCCTCAGGTCCACAGGAGTCCCATGACCGGGACATCTTATTTTTTTATGAGATGCTGACTCCAGTTGGAGCTGCACTCAATGCTTGTCCCAGAGAACCAGCCATGGGATGGTTGTTAGCAAAAGGTTAATCTTGCAACCATCGAATAAGCTCCATAAACATTACGTGCATGGACTTTACTTTAGCCTGGGAGAAGCATCTGGCACATACCAGTGAGATTATCTCCCAAGCTAGATGGGTACTGAGCAGGGGGTGGCGATGTCTAAGCCACACCAGAGGCTCACGCTCTGCTCTTCTGAGATGGCGCATGTGCAATGGAGGTCTTGACTTGGCATGTGCCAGCCCAGGTGCTGGTGGATACATATGTCTTCTTCACAACCTCCCTTACTGCTTGGCCCATGCCAACTGTATGAGCTGCTCCATTGGTAGTTACACCCCTGGGAAGAAAGTATTGGAGTTCTATCAGCCCTGATTGACCTATTTATTAACGTACTCACATCTGCATCATCGTTTATCAAACTACTCACCAATTATTATTATTTTTTTATTGAAGCCCAAGGTGCGATGCAAGTGCAAAGTGTGTGCTGGGGACTACGGCTTTTGGACCCTTCCCTAAAGGGAAAGGGCCCTGATTCTCCCCAAACTCCGGAGCCAAGGGTCTGACCAATTATGAAATCTATCTTTTATACTTATTGTGTCCTCCCTGGTTATTCCTACTAAACCCAACAATTCTCTTTTCACAATGTTGTTATGTAATGCTGACCCCCATTTTAAAGGGGAGAGAAGACTTTCTTCCAAATAACGGAAAAGCAAGAAATCGTCATTCTTCTATCCATCGTATTTGGGCTGGCAAGGACTAACAACGACTGATGCATTAAGAAGTCTGTTTTAATAACAAATAGCATTTCTGTTCATAAGATATTGCTACGCAACAGAGTTTTACAGTAATTATAAATGTCAGATTTATTTTTAAGTTTAATATGGAGTGACGCTTCATGGGAACAATTCCTGTTTTATCACCAACTGAATGTTTAAGCAAATTTCCATAAACACGTGTCAAATTTGCTGCGGATGGTCCTGGGATCGTGTCTACATTTTTAGATGCATCCTCTCTACACAGAGGGTTCTGGCCTCTAGGTTTAAATGTCAGCTGTGGATACGCTTCTGCTGGTGTCACACAAGCAGTGTCATCCAGCATGCTGTGCTTGCTCTTTCTTTCTCTTTTGTCTTTATTCCATAACATATGAATAGATGTGGTAGCGGCTAGTACTGTATTCTCGTTGGAAGCTTTTATAGAAAGGCTGTGGTGTCCCTGCAGGGTGGATGACACAAGCACAGCAATGTATAGATCTCACCATAGCCAGTCACTTAACCATAGAATATAAGATGGACTGCTTGTTAAGCACTTATGTTGTTGAATTGGACCTATTGTGAGTTAGAAACTCCCGATGGTCTTACAGTTGACACATAAGAGTTCAATGTTTAGAAACAAAACATAGTATATAATGAATAACTATTAGGCAGGGTACACACTACAGGGTTTTCAGCCGATTATCTGGCCAAACAACACGATATTCCACTTGTGTGTACACTGCAAGGATGACCAAAGCTCATCATATCGTTTCATTTGATTTTTAAACCGGACTAAAAATCTCGTTCAACTATGGAACGATGTTGTTCCAATTCTGCAGTGTGTATGCACTCAGGACCAGCAGTGTAGACATATCTCTATGGAGTGTGCAGAGTCCCGATCTTTTCAGCCGATGGATATGACAGATGTAGAGCACAGATCTGAAGGTAAATCGTGTAAAACGTGTATAGTGTGTACACATGAATTGGCTGCTGAGCGGGATTTTTTTTTTTTTTTTTTTTAAATCAGGTTAAATTTTATTGCATTTTACTTTTTTTTTTTTTACAATTTAAACAACAAAAAAGCCCATAACATTGGACTTAATCCCCAATTATAACCCACACAGTGTTACAGGTATTATCAAGTAACCATATACAATAGTATCACAAAAGAAAAAACATTGACATTCAGATATACAAGCCAAGGTATGTACACCTTCCACAGTTTCAAGATGCAATGAAATAATATTACAGTTTTGATAATACAAAATATAATCGTTGACCTTAATGACTCAACAATAGGCGGCTGGATGTCTGCCCGAGCATTCATTAGGAGAGCTCCACCTCCCTCAACCCCTCCATAACATATGGGGATATCCTCCACCTATACCATATTCTTTCATACTTCGGGATTTTTTTTTTACATTTTTTTTTATCAGTCGTTGGTAAAATCGTTACTGATATGGCAACGGGAAAAATATTCTGTAGTCTGTACACAGCATTACATAGAAGAAAGTTTATGCAATATTATAATGTGCCCATATACAGTAGGACCAGATGTGGCTCGGATAAGATATCGCTCTAGGCAGCAGAGAGAAGCTGTGAGATATATATATATATTATATATTGGTGATGAAGGAGAACATTGCTGGAATAATGTCATTCTAATTACACCAAATCTAGTGTAGCACTGAGGAATAAAATTAATTATACCTACTAAGTTTGTATAGACGTAATACAAATATTTAATTTATTTTGTACATTCTCAATGTAAAGGAGTATATTCTATACATGCCATGTGATATATTTACTAAACTGCGGCTTTGACAAAGTGGAGATGTTGCCTATGGCAACCAATTAGACTCTAGTTATTATTTTGTAGAAGGTAATAAATAAATGATAACTAGAATCTGATTGCTTGCTAAAGGCACCATCTACACTTTTTCAAACCCGCAGTTTAGTAAATCTAGCCCCAAGTGTCCCTGTTTTGGAGGGACAGTATTTTTGGATCCAAGCCTACAGCACCTGTTCTTCCTTCCTTACAAATAGTCCTGATTTTGGGACTAATGTATGGCTCTGTATAGATAAATTCTCCAGGTAGCTCCAAGAAGTGGTTCTGAATCTTATAGAAGCAATTAATTATTATTATTATTATCGTAGATTTGTAAGGCAGAACAAGTGCTCAGCAGCACCGTACAGTAGGGAAAACAGTACATACATAAAACAGGGACGTACAAGGTAGACAAATTAAATGTAGACATAGAAACAAAAGGTATGGAGGACCCTGCTCGTTAGAGAGCTTACATTCTAAGTGGAAGAGGGCACAGCTGAAACAAGAGGAGCGAGTGTGGCTTAGAGTGGAGATTGGGACAGTTGTGAGGGTGCATTAGTATAATCAGTGATAAGGTAAACTTTAAAAATCTAAAGATGGGTGGTATAGACCCTTTTGGGAGGGCTTACCTAGGACGTCTGCGCTTTGTTTTTTCGTTGTTGTTGTGAGGGTGGGTGCTGCCTTGACAGATGGTCCGGATGTTCCAGGTCCGGTTTCTGTTGGTTGTCTCCTTGTTGTTTCCGTGGCGCGACCTGTGAGGAGAAAAAGTAGGGGAGGGGGGGGGGGGGGGATAATCTGCTAATAAATGACTAGGCCTGCTTTCTTTAAAAATATATATATAGTGGTGTGTAGGGCTGTGGGGTGAATAAGCAAGCTTGAACTCTTGTGAGTATAAATTTGAATGGTTCCCTTTTTAGGGGATATGTGTGGCTTGTAACAAGTCATTTATTAGCAGATTATCTGCAAAAGCTTCAGATAAAAGCTTGAGGCAGGGCATATAAGTCCCCTTGCCCACCTAAGCCCTACCACCCTTAGTATCCCACAGTATACACGGCACTAGAGCTATAACCAAGGCCTAAGAGCTAAGGACCTAATTTGCGAAAGGAGCTATAAACAAATCCCGGCCGCAATCGTGTATACTGCCTCGCCTGTTCTCTTCTTCTCTCGCCCTTCCCCTCTCTCTCTCCCTCCCCCCCCCCCCACCCCCCCCCCCCCCCCCCCCCCTCCCCTACTTTAAAAATCTAAAGATTTGAAGGTTGTGGGAAAGTCTGATTGGGTTTGGTAGGGAATTCAATAAGGGGGGAACAGCTTGTGAGAAGTCTTGTAGGTGGATGTGAGAGGTGGTTACCAGAGATGAGACAAGGCGCAGGTGAGAGGTAGATCTAAGAGGGCAGGAGGGGGAGTATTTTGATATGAGATTTGAGATATATGCAGGGGTAGTGATGTTGAGGGCTTTGTAGGTAAGGGTGAAAGTAATTTCAATTTGATTCTGGAAGACACAGGGAGCCAGTGTAAGGATTTGCAAAGTGGTGCAGCAGATGTGGAGCGGTGAGAGAGGAAGATCATATTTTATGCTTTTTGGTGCAGCTGTGGTGTTTGTAGCTGTGGTTTTATGATTATTTGTATCAATGTTGCTGCTGTATGGATACAAAGTTGTGTGTGACTCAGAAAACATAACCGAGGTCTGTGTGGCATACATATTGCATATCAACAAGACATATGACTGAGTGCATTTAGAAGGGGTAATTCACCTTTTATAATGAATCAGACTTGTGCTACTGCTATTCCTCCCCCACAGCATTATATGTCATCTGTAGCTATGAACAGTGACTGAGGTTTTGTATTGAGGATCTCTGTTGGTCAAGCTCCCTCAGTGCTTGTTTTTTTTTTAAATATGAAAATTATATTTTGGACTCCAGGAAAATGGCTGCCACCTGTATAACAGTCAATAATAGAGATACATAGCAAAATAGAAATTCACCTGATGGAAGGTAGGTCACTGATGTTCTGGCAAAACTCTGTAGATAGAGCAAACCATGGGGTATATTTTACTAAACTGTGGGTTTGTAAAAGTGGAGACGTTGCCTATAGCAACCAAACAGATTCTTCTAGCTAACACTTATTTAGTACATTCTGCAAAATGACAGCTAGAATCTGATTGGGTGCTATAGGCAACGTCTCCACTTTTTCAAATGCGCAGTTTAGTAAATATACCCATGAGTTTTTCATTACTCAACACCATTCACAGCCTCTATCAAAATGCAGGCAGGTACTTTACTGATAGAGCCATATATGTCTGCATACTAGATAATTACCTTCAGTGATTCATTTATCAAACGTTCTAAAAAGGAAAACTGGAGATGTTGCCCACAGCAACCAATCAGATTTGAGCTATCATATTCTAGAATGTACTAGCTAAATGATAGCTAGAATCTGAATAGAATAGTTACATCACACATAGGGGTAGGACCAGTGATGTCAGAGCAGCTTAACTTACTGGAATTTTTTTTTTTTTTTCTATCTGTGTCACATGCTGTTATCACTAACTGTACTAATGATTTTGCTTTAGTTTTCTGTAATGGGAACAGATAAACTTTGATTTTTATTAAGGATGAAGGTGGGCCTGTAGGTGAAAAATAGCCAGGGTTCAATTTAATGTATTCTATTACCATTCAGAACATTTACTTTTTAATAAAAGTTATACTTAAATCCTATTTATTTATATAAACCTTGGTGCTACCAGATATACCTCTGAACACTGAAAATGTTAAATCAGGGCAAAGTAGCCAACATTCTTGATCGACCCAAACCCCATCTCAATCGGCACCTACTTTTTTTGGGCAAAACCACACCCACTATGTCTCCAACAGGGTCCAAAAATTGGAACTATTGGGAGTTACGCAGCCAACTTTTTTATAGAAAGGCTGCAATTCCCCTGCAGTGTGGATGAATATAATGGTTGTATAATTATTAATTTCTTTTGATGATGTGAAACAAGTTCTATCTGAGCAACAATCTGTTTTTTTTTTCTTGTGTGGTTGTCCCTTCATAAAAAAATACTAATAAACTGTATTTTATGAACCTAAGGGTACATTCATATGGGACTTTATTTAAGCTGGAATATCAGCAAATTTTTACGAATCACACCACTTGTGTTGCTCCAACACATAAACAAAGCCAGATAATGATTCGATTGGATAATACCTGGGCATGACTGATTGGCAGAGGACCACTGACAGCTTATGTGTAGTTACCTAAAGAATGCTCTAAGACAGTGATGGGCAACCTGATATACTATGGGGGCCACACGGTGTGGCCCTCTAACTTTCAAAATGCCGCACATTACCCTTGATCTCAGTAATAAGTTAAAGCCAATACATTTAATGAAATAAAAAGACATCAATCTGTAATAACAAATCAACAGGCATTTTATACAAGTGTTATGGCTATAACAAACAAATCAGACAATAAAACAGGAAGGAACTGGGGGCCACAGTTCAAGACTTGGAGGGCCACATGTTACAAATCACTACTCTAAGAGGTCCCCTTAACATCCAAACATCAATATAAATTATATAATTTAGTCTGCCCTCATGAAAAACTGCTGATAGCGATATATTACTATACAGTCATGGCCAAAAGTTTTGAGAATGACAGAAGTATTGGTTTTCACAAAGTTTGCTGCTTCAGTGTTTTTAGACTGTTTTGTCAGATGTTGCTATGGTATACTGAAGTAAAATTACAAGCATTTCATAAGTGTCAAAGGCTTTTATTGACAACTACATTAAGTTTATGTAAAAATTCAATATTTGCTGTATTTACCCTTCTTTTTGAAGACCTCTGTAATTCACCCTGGCATGCTGTCAATCAATTTCTGGGCCACATACTGACTGATGGCCGAGCATTCTTGAATAATGAATGCTTGGAGTTTGTCAGATTCTGTGGGTTTTTGATTGTCCACCCACCTCTTGAGGATTGACCACAAGTTCTCAGTGGGATTAAGGTCTGGGGAGTTTCCTGGCTGTGGACCAAAAATTTCTATGTTTTGATTTTGATACCCGGAGCACTTAGTTATCACCTTTGCCTTATGGCAAGGTGTTCCATCATGCTGGAAAAGGCATTGTTCATCACCAAACTGTTCTTGGATGGTTGGGAGAAGTTTCTCTTGGAGGATGTTTTGGTACCATTCTTTATTCATGGCTGTGTTCTTAGGCAAAACTGTGCGTGAGGCCACACATGAATGGTTTCAGGATGCTTTACTGTTGGCATGACACAGGACTGATGGTAGTGCTCACCTTTCCTTCCCCGGACAAGCGTTTTTCCACATGCCCCAAACAATCTGAAAGGGGATTCATCAGAGAAAACCCCAGTCCTCAGCAGTCCAATCCATGTACCTTTTGCAGAATATCAGTCTGTCCCTGATGTTTTTCCTGGAGAGAAGTGTTAGGAACTCCCAAGTCAGTACAGTGAAACTCGGGAACTACTCAGAAGGCCAGGTGTTTGCTGGAGCCCCTAGTGGTGGGGACAGACTGGGCTGCGGGCCGACTGAGGGTCGAGTAGCGTATACTGACTTAAAGGAGTTTCCCAGAAGTGGAGTGATTGGTGGACTGTAGTATAAGAGAAATCCAAGGTCCAAAGGTCACAGGCACAGAAGCAATATCCAAGGGCAAGCAAAAGGGTCAAACTCACAGGCAGAGAAGCGAAATCCGAATTCCAGGCAAAAGGTCAAGGTCAGAAGAGAAGGGTCAAAGGTCCAATAACAAGCAGGGGTCAAACACGGGTGGTCAAATCTAAGGTAACAGGAACCTAAATGGATAGCACAAGCAGGCAGCAGGACTGAGGACAGAACGCTATAACTGGCAATGAGGCAGCAGACCTCATTGCCTTAAATACATAGTTGGCCCAATCAAAACTTACATGCACCCCTGCAGACTAATGAGAACATAGCACCAGACCAATCAGGGCTAATCCCTGATAGGTGCACCCAGATGCAGGCTAATGCCTGTAACTAGTCCCCTAATTAGCCCACAGGCTGTGTCCACTTTTGCGCATGCGCCCGGCTTCCAACAGCACCGGGACGCAGCGCTATGTAACAGGCGTCCGGGCGTTGCCTTGGCAACGGCCGGGTAGAAAGGGGAAGTGACGTCCCGGTCGTCATGGTGACGGCCGGGACACTGGAGCAGGTAGGAAGCGAGCCGCGGCGGCTGTGAGTACCGCCGCGGCTCGTGACAGTACCCCCCCCTTGAGGAGGGTTAAGGAACCCCGACATCCAGGCTTAGTGGGAAACTTCCCAAAAAATTCCTTAATGAGTCTTCCAGTGTGCAGACGTCTCTGCGGTATCCAAGAACGCTCCTCAGGGCCATAACCCTTCCAATGAACGAGGAATTGGACTTGACCCTGAACCTTCTAGAATCAAGGATTCTTTCAATAACATATTCGTGGTCCCCGTTCACCATCAGAGGCCTGGGCCTGTTAGAGAGAGACCGATTAAACTTGCTGGGAGCAGCGACTTTCTTCAGAAGTGAACAATGAAAGGTCGCAGGTATTTTCAAGGAAGTGGGTAGTTTCAATCTAAATGCCACTGGATTAATTTTCCTCTCAATTGGAAACGGTCCGATGTATCGGGGCCCCAGCTTCCTACAAGGTTGCCGCAACTTGATGTTCCGTGTGGATAACCAAACATGATCCCCCACTTTCAATGAACAGGGTCTACGGTGACGGTCAGCGAAGATCTTGGATTTTCGGGAAGCTTGACCTAGTGCAGTGTGCACCTTTTTCCAAATGGACCTTAGCCTGGCCGTAAAAGCAGGCGTTCCGGAATCTCCACAGGGAATAGTAGTAGAAAATGAATTGGATTTTGGGTGAAACCCGAAGTTGCAGAAAAACGGGGATGTGTGAATAGTAGAATGGCAAGAATTATTGTACGCAAATTCTGCCCAGGGCAGGAGAGAGGACCAATTGTCGTGAAATTTAGACACATAAATGCGCAAAAACTGTTCCAGAGCTTGGTTCGTCCTCTCTGTCTGTCCATTCGACTGAGGATGATATGCTGAAGACAGACTGATAGAGATCCCGATGGACTTACAAAAAGCTTTCCAAAATCGGGCAATAAACTGGGATCCTCAATCTGACACTATATCTTCAGGAGTCCCATGAAGACGAAAAATATGCGTCAAAAACAAGGTGGCCAGAGTCCTGGCATCCGGTAGCTTGGGCAAAGATATAAAATGTGCCATCTTACTGAACTGATCGACAACTACCAGGATGGTGTTATGTCCTGCGGATACTGGTAGGTCAACAATGAAATCCATCGACAGATGGGTCCAAGGTCTGCTCGGTGCCGGCAAAGGTAACAATAGCCCAGAAGGACGGTTCCTATCGGTCTTGTTTTTAGCACACTCAGGACAAGCCCAAACATAATTCTCCACATCGTTTGACAAGGTGGGCCACCACAACCAACGAGAAAGAACCTCAATAGTCCTACGGATTCCCGGATGGCCAGCAGAGCAGTTGTTGTGGCCTTCAATGAGAACAGATTTCCTTAAATGGATGGGGACAAATAATTTGTTGACCGGTGTCTGAACTGGAGCGATTCTCTGGAAGCGCCGGATGGTTGCTCCTAGGTCCTGGGTGAGACCAAGATGAACAGCAGTTGTAGGAACAATAGACAATGGTTCCGGAGACTGAGGATGATGGGCCAAAAAACTTCGGGACAAGGAATCGGCCTTAGTATTTTTTGAACCTGGACGGTATGTAATAATGAAGTTGAATCTGGTAAAAAATAAGGCCCAGCGGGCCTGCCTAGGATTCAGAGTTTTAGCGGTCTGAATGTATTGGAGGTTTTTATGGTCCGTGAAGATGGTGATGATATGGGTAGCTCCCTCTAACCAATGCCGCCATTCCTCCAGTGCCAACTTAATGGCCAACAATTCACGATTGCCGACATCATAATTACATTCGGCCGCTAGAAATTTTTTAGAAAAGAATGCACAAGGATGTAATTTTTTGCTCCTTGGGTCTTTTTGAGAAAGGATAGCGCCAGCACCGATGTCAGATGCGTCCACCTCTACAATGAATGGAAGTTCCGGATCAGGATGTCTCAGCACTGGAGCAGAAATGAACGCGACTTTGAGTGCCGAGAAACTCGCCAATGCCTCCGAAGGCCACTTCGCTGGGTTAGCTCCCTTCCGAGTGAGAGCAGTGATAGGAGCTACTAATGAGGAAAAAGAGTCAATAAACCTACGGTAAGAATTCGCAAATCCGAGGAACCTCTGAATCGCCTTCAGATTAGTCGGGAGGACCCAATCCTGGATTGCTCGAACTTTGGCAGGGTCCATGGCGAATCCTGTTGAGGGGATGATATATCCCAGGAATGACACGGTGCCCACCTCAAATTCACATTTTTCCCTTTTTGCATAAAGGTGATGTTCCCGCAATTTCAGCAGAACTTGTCGAACATGCTGACGGTGCTGAAGTAAAGACTCAGAGTAGATTAAAATATCATCCAGATACAAAACTACCGTTTTACCCAGGAACTCTCGTAAAACGTCGTTGATCAGGTCCTGGAAAACCGCCAGGGCGTTGCATAACCCGAATGGCATCACGAGATATTCATAATGTCCCGACTGGGTATTGAAGGCAGTCTTCCATTCATCCCCTTTCCTGATTCGAATAAGATTGTACGCCCCTCTGAGGTCAATCTTCGAGAATATAGTGGCAGATTTTAATTGATCAAACAACACCGAAATCAATGGTAACGGATACATATTCTTAATAGTGATGTTATTCAGTCCACGGAAATCGATGCACGGTCTAAGACTGCCGTCTTTTTTTGACACGAAGAAACAACCTGCGCCTACGGGAGATTTAGAAGGACGTATGAATCCTTTTTTCAGGTTTTCCTCCACATATAGCTCCATGGCCTGAGTCTCTGGAATGGACAAGGAGTATAACCGCCCTTTGGGCAACTTGGAACCCGGGACTAAATCAATGGCGCAGTCATACTCTCGATGAGGTGGAATGGACTCCGCTTTTCTTTTGCAGAACACATCAGAGAAGTCCTGGTAGGGTACCGGCAACAAGTCTGGACTAGGCTGTAAGATTCTAAGCGGCAGGGTCAAGCAAGACGTGGAACACTCGGGACTCCAACGAGTAATCTCTCCACTTTTCCAGTTGATAAGGGGATTGTGACTGCGAAGCCAGGGATACCCCAATATCAAAGGAGCAGAGGGACAACTAATGAGATAGAAGGAGAGCTCCTCTGTAT
Source organism: Mixophyes fleayi (assembly GCF_038048845.1). NCBI lineage: Eukaryota > Metazoa > Chordata > Amphibia > Anura > Limnodynastidae > Mixophyes > Mixophyes fleayi. The sequence goes on from NC_134411.1 coordinate 28,795,786, forward strand.
GGAGAACTCCTACAGTCAACCGAACCATTGGAGTCCTAGCGAGAATCCTTCCCCCAGGCAAGGGGTTACCATCCAAACCACACGTGGTGATGCTTGATCCTAACCTGATATGCGGAATATCAAGCGTCTGAGCCAAATGTATATCCAGGAAATCACCAGCCGCACCACTGTCAAGAAAAGCTTTCAGGTTCATGGATCTCCCACGGAAAGTTAAACGTCCAGGGACTAATAAAGAGTTTTCTGAAGAGGTAATCTGAAAACCCAAGCGCACCTCTTCACCTGCACTTAGGCTTTGGAGTTTCCCGGTTTATTGGGACATGAGCGAACTAAGTGGCCTGTCTGACCACAATACATACACAGGCCTAGTGAGCGTCTTCTGGAGCGCTCCTCCGGAGGCAAGCGGTAAGCGCCCAATTGCATGGGTTCAGAGGAATCGGGCAGAGTGTTGTTGGAGCTAGTGAAAACGTCCATTGGAACAGAGGACTCCCGTTCAGCCTTCCTCTCTCTGATCCGACGATCAATTTTTATGACAAGTTGCATCAAGTTCTCCAGCGTGTCGGATATCGGATACTGGACTAAGGAGTCCTTAATTTGCTCGGTAAGTCCTAAGCGGAATTGACTTCGCAATGCGGGGTCGTTCCAAGCGCTATCCGTGGACCATCGCCGAAACTCCGCACAATACTCTTCCGCTGAGCGACGTCCCTGCCTTAGCGTACGGAGATGAGCCTCAGCTGAGGCTACCCTGTCCGGGTCATCGTATAATAACCCCAACGCTTGAAAAAAGGCATCCACAGACTGTAAGGCTGGACTTGTGGAAGGCAAGGAGAAGGCCCAAGACTGAGGGTCGCCCTGGAGTAATGAGATGATGATCCCTACCCTCTGTTGTTCGGAACCAGAGGAACGTGGTTTCAGACGAAAGTAAAACTTGCAGCTCTCTTTGAAATTACGGAAGGCTGGCCTGCTTCCAGAGAATCGGTCAGGCAAATTCATCTTAGGCTCCAGTGTGTCACCAGCGGGAACTTGCTGGGGCTGCCGGCCTCTGGAAGCCTCTTCTTGGACTGCCAGGCGCTGGGATAAAGCCTGCACCACTTGAGAAACCGCCTGTATCTGGTTAGCCAGAATCTGGGCTGGGGACAGATTCGACTCCTCTCCGTCCATGGCCGTACGATACCAATCTTCCTGGCCGGTTATAATGTTAGGAACTCCCAAGTCAGTACAGTGAAACTCGGGAACTACTCAGAAGGCCAGGTGTTCGCTGGAGCCCCTAGTGGTGGGGACAGACTGGGCTGCGGGCCGACTGAGGGTCGAGTAGCGTATATTGACTTAAAGGAGTTTCCCAGAAGTGGAGTGATTGGTGGACTGTAGTATAAGAGAAATCCAAGGTCCAAAGGTCACAGGCACAGAAGCAATATCCAAGGGCAAGCAAAAGGGTCAAACTCACAGGCAGAGAAGCGAAATCCGAATTCCAGGCAAAAGGTCAAGGTCAGAAGAGAAGGGTCAAAGGTCCAATAACAAGCAGGGGTCAAACACGGGTGGTCAAATCTAAGGTAACAGGAACCTAAATGGATAGCACAAGCAGGCAGCAGGACTGAGGACAGAACGCTATAACCGGCAATGAGGCAGCAGACCTCATTGCCTTAAATACATAGTTAGCCCAATCAAAACTTACATGCACCCCTGCAGACTAATGAGAACATAGCACCAGACCAATCAGGGCTAATCCCTGATAGGTGCACCCAGATGCAGGCTAATGCCTGTAACTAGTCCCCTAATTAGCCCACAGGCTGTGTCCGCTTTTGCGCATGCGCCCGGCTTCCAACAGCGCCGGGACGCAGCGCTATGTAACAGGCGTTCGGCCATTGCCTTGGTGACGGCCGGGACACTGGAGCAGGTAGGAAGCGAGCCGCGGCGGCTGTGAGTACCGCCGCGGCTCGTGACAGAAGTGGCTTCTTTGCGGGACTTTTTGACACCAGGCCATCCTCCAAAAGTCTTCGCCTCACTGTGCGTGCAGATGCAGATGCACTCACACCTGCCTGCTGTCATTCCTGAGCAAGCTCTGCACTGGTGGTGCCCCGATCCCTCAGCTGAATCAACTTTAGGAGACGGATCTGGCGATTGCTGGACGTTCTTGAGCGTCCTGTAGCCTCCTTCACAACTATTAAACCTCTCTCCTTAAAGTTCTTGATCATCCAATAAATGGTTGATTTAGGTACAACCTTATGAGCAGCAATATCATTGCCTGTGAAGCCCTTTTTGTGCAAAGCAATGATGACTGCATGTGTTTCCTTGCGGCTAACCACGGTTAACAGAGGAAGAACAATGATTTCAAGCACCACCCTCCCTTTAAAGCTTCCAGTCTGTTATTCTAACTCAATCAGCACGACAGAGTGATCTCCAGCCTTGTCTTTGTCAACACTCTCACCTGTGTTAACGAGTGAATCACTGACCTGATGTCAGCTGGTCCTTTTGTGGCAGGGCTGAAATGTAGTGGAAATTATGTTTTTGGGATAAAGGTCATCGTCATGGTAAAGATGGACCTGGAAATTCTGGGCAATTCATCTGATCACTCTTCATGACATTCTGGAGTATATGCAAATTGCAATCATAAAATCTGGGGCAGCAGACATTGTGAAAAATAATATTTGTGTCAGTCTCAAAACTTTTGGCCATGACTATATATATATATATATATATATATATATATATACCACCACTTCATACATTAGATGATCTGGTTCTGTAACAAGTGCTGCATTACTGCTGCCCCTGTCATATAATGACCAAGTCTCTAAGAATCTTATCAGTCGGCTGGGTAACTATAAGAGCCTTGGACAGATATGACATGCTGCATATTTCAGCAGCTCTGAACAATGGAAGACTATGAACTAAGGAGAGATACACATGTGTGGTTAATCAGTAACTCCACTGATGGAACCCTGCTGCTATAAACTGATAGAAAGGATTGTTCTAGCCAAACTTTACATCATGGAGAGAGACCTGAAGGATGAGTTCATCCATTTCGCACCCTCCAATCAGAAAGAGCCGTGGCATTTTATAGGACAGGCTTCCCATGAACTCTGACCTTCCAGCCACTAATGATTCTACTGTTTAATTTAAACTTTGTTAAATTGTCAGGCACAGGACGCTGAAAGGTTTAAATGAGACAAATATGACACAGCTTTATCTCGTTTCAACGACTCTATCCCAGTTTTATATGTTGATGAACACGCTCACATCCAATGCAATAACTCACATTTACTGCAATAAAATTCACCCATTTATTGCTTTCAATAGAACAATTAAAAGTAGCTCAGCTCTGTCGCCTGTTTAGCAGAGGTTTTGGTAACTCGGATACATTGTGTTCTAACACAACAGTAATATTGGTACTATATTCTCATGTCTATAAACTGCATAATGTTGATGCTCTTAATATTTGGCACCATAAACCACCGACAAACACATTAAACGTACAACTTTAACATGGAAATAAGCAGGCGCGGGCTGGGAGAGGCGTGGCCGGGGGGCATACAGGCGGCCGCATCACATGAAAAGGGATGCGGCCGCGTCATTGATGACGCGGCCGCATCCCCTGTCATGTGATGCAGCCGCCTGTGCCCTGACACGGCCGCATCTGATGTCATCAGATGCGTCCGCGGGGAAAAGCATAGTATTTTGCAGCCCGGGGGCGGCCGGCCGGCCTACCCCCCGGCCCTAATAGCGGCCTGACCGAGCGGCCCGGGGGGGCGATGCCCCCCTGCCCCCCGGGCCAGCCCGCCCCTGGAAATAAGACACAGACACTGTTGTAAGTTTGGCAAAAAGGTCACAGCTTAGTTATAATTGAAAACGGGCAGCGGAGAAAGCAAAAAGCGAATTATGCTAACCCAGACTAATACTAAACACGTGGCTGACCAACTGGCCCGGACATCACCAAAACCAAAGATAAAATAACTTAGCTGTGAATGGGCTGCACTTAACTTGGCATCAGAGAAACCACGGCCAATGACTTGTCCACACAAGGTTAAAGGGTCCTCCAAACACAAAGCGTTCCCCCCAACTGTCCTGATTTCAGTGGGACAGTCCCGAATTTTGGGCTCTGTGCCGCACGGTGATATGTTTGTGCCGCACGGTAAATGTTGGGGGGGAAGAGAGATATCTAATGGTTTTATAGAGCTAGACAGCCCTCTTGGGTATTGCCCACGTCCCCTTTGTGACCTGGCCACGCCCCCACCCCCTGCCTCGCAGTATTTTAGGAGGTATGGACAAAGGACCACAAACCATAGTAGCTCGAAGGGAGAAGTAACCTGTGGGCAATTAACCAAAGTGCGTTCTGTTAGCGGCTGACCGCAATGCTTTCCTACCAACATAGTGCCTCGTCTGTAAGGAGGAGAAATCTTTAGTAGTATGAATTTAAATATCCAAAAAACTTCAATTTAATCAGGGAGGGAGGGATTTTGTGCGGCAATAGAAGCCAGATTTTCCAAGAGCGTTACCTTTATAGGGAATAACACGTATCTCTGCTACGGTTCTCATTGGCTGATGGAAGTTTCATTTAATCCTTTAACACTTAGACGGTAAGAGCCATATAGAATCACACAAACATATTGCGTTTAAGTGCATTCGACTATAGTGACCTCTCTTGTCATTGTGTCATATACAGAAAAAATAGACGTATTTTGGAACCATAGCTAAAGGTATAGCAATGTCCGAGAGAGATTTTACTTACAAGTTCGTACTTGGTAACGGCAAGCAGACAGACTAACATTTGCATGATCACCAAGCCATCGGAGGAAATCTGTTGTTGATGTCTATATAATTATATGCAAACAATGTTTCCAGTGCAGAATAACATAACTAGATGCAATATAACAGTGAAAATCAATATAACCAACAGGCAAAACCATCTTACAAAGAGTATCCATTAGAATAAATATCAAACGGGTTTTCTGAAATACAGCTGTGAGCTAGTATCAAAACACGCTTTTCCACATTTCTGTGTTTTAAATACCTATAAAAGTAAAAAAAATGTCTTCCTGTCTGCTGTTTCTGTCCTGAAAGATTACTAAGGAAAAGCTTAGTTGATCCCTATGGAGAAGAACACAGTAAAAGACGTTACGGTTGATATCTGTTCATGCATTTCATGAGAAATTCCCCATAGAGATCAAATAGCTCTATTTCACATGATGTCTGAGCGAAGGAACGCAGCCTAACTTTACCTTGCCATAAATGCTGAGCTTATGTTCTCAGTGGCTCCGTGTTCTGTAGAGAGTTGAAACATTGTTGCAACAAAGTAAAACAAAAAACTAACAGCAGTTCTACTGTCTGCCAGGTTTTCCTTTAGCTTCAATGTAAGGGAGGGAGATGTGAGAGATCAACTAATTTTTTTTTCAAGCTGACTTGATAAATCAGCTGGAATATCCAGCTCACAAGTAGATAGGTTAGAAGCAACATAAAAATATGTTTACTTTTTTTTTTTACACCATAAGGCATACAGAGAGGTATTGACTAACAGAGCCGTCAAGTCCCTTCTCCTTCTAAATCATTTTATTATCAATTTTAGGGATACAATTGTTGTGTTGTGTGTATGTGGATTTCCCTTTTCAATTGCCCACACATGGTCCAATCCAACATTCAGTAAATATAAAGTAAGAATCAGTGGTCGTCATGGGGCCCAACTACCGTGGATGGCCAAGGAAGATACATAGTGGTTCTAATCAATTGTAGCAATGGCTGTCTGCATTTTCCCAGTCAAAATCTCATCGATCCCAATTGGATTTTGATCCGGATCAGTCACTCTTTCCCTTTAAAGTCTTGTCTCTTACCACTTTCAACTTTTCATCTGGTCTTCTAAAAGAGTGCTTTGTTTAGCCTCATATCTTATACATGTCTGTGTCAGTTTTGCATGTTTGAATGTTTCATTTTTTTTTTCTTTTACATTTGTGGAAATCTAAGTACCAATGCGATTTTCTGTAAGGAATGCAAAAGATATTGATCACTAATAACAAGCAAAACATTCTACCTGTCACATTTATGCATAGAGGCTGGGACAGAAGCAGTGGTTATATGGGTTTATTAGGATACTGGTGGCGAACCTTACACAATCATACTTTATAACCATTTGGCATTTCTTTCATTATCTCTATTCTGATATTTCGGTCTAAGTCTAGCGGCAGCATGAAGGACAGTCCTGGTTCTGCCCTGGTTGCCCGTATTGGAATCATTTTGTTGTGTGACCTCACCGTCTATTGACTCGGTTACTCACATAGGCCATCTTCAGACAAGGTCAAGCTCACATAGGCCATCTTCAGACAAGGTCAAGCCCTGAATTTCAGAATCTGATAAATATGGCATAATTGCAGTCTGCATAGACACCTTTGGGATTATCAGAGGTTGGGATCCTCTGAAATAAATAGCCTAGTTAAACTTGGTTGGAGGATCATAATTAGGCCCTTGGTCTGTACTCACCCACACAGGTGTCGATAAATATGATTGGACTGAAGGGCCAGATTGCAGTCCTGTAATGCCTCTCCTGTCTGTACGACAGCAATTCATCATCATCATCATCATTTATTTATATAGCGCTACTAATTCCGCAGCGCTGTACAGAGAACTCATTCACATCAGTCCCTGCTCCATTGGGGCTTACAGTCTAAATTCCCTAATATACACACACAGACACATAGACTGGGGTCAATTTTGATAGCAGCCAATTAACCTACCAGTATGTTTTTAGAGTGTGGGAGGAAACCGGAGTACCTGGAGGAAACCCACGCAAACACAGGGAGAACATACAAACTCCACACAGATAAGGCAATGGTCAGGAATTGAACTCATGACCCCAGTGCTGTAAGGCAGATGTGCTAACCACTGAGTCACCATGCTCTAAATTAATCCTAATCAGGAAATATATGTTAGAATTATCCTTTATTGATCGAGCTCCATCATGTAAACCATGGAGTGCGACAAAATAATAATGGAACATATATTGAGGCGAGAGTTGTGAGATAGTTGTGAGAGTGTAGTCGTTTTTACGGTAAATCGAGCAGAGCCCCATGCAAGGGAAAGTGATCCGTGCGGCGGGGAGCCGCTGTGTGTGGATTCTGGTTATGTCTCTATGTCTGTATAACTATGCACCGAAGCAGATTAAATATCAGACTAGGTCACGTTCTCATGGTCCATGTACAAGTGCCAACATTCCTCCAATTATTCAAGGCCACGGAGAGAGCAACCTGCCTGACATAGCAGTGTCACTGTCTGATTACAGCAGCCTCAGAAGCATGCCGAAAAAGGGAAACTTTGATACTTAGGATCATGGGGAAGGGAACGGCATCCGAGTTCAAATGGCTGGGCTACGGAGAGTCAGGGTAGCTTTATCAAATATGCGAGTGTGTGTCTGCTGATGTAAACTAACCGCTTAAAGGATTCATTGTTACCTGAAACTGGAGGCCAGGAATTGCAGATCGATATCTAGTAAATGAAGCAAGATGCTTGCAGGATATTATAACATCAATCTATAGGAAGTGTTCTCAAGACCGCTCACCGGCAGCAGCCGGAATTCATCATTTTTAAATAAATATTGTAGGCCGAAGCTTTGGTCACAACTGCTGACAACTGTCCCTAATTTTCAGGGGGCAGTTCCGGAATTTAAAGCCGCGTCGATAGTTTTTCATTGTTGACCATCTGCACAGTACAATTCCTGTTCTTTTGTATACAGTATACAATTCTCACTATCCCTTCTTATAGTCTAGAATTTAATATTTATTAGATAAGAGCAGTGGAAATGCAAATCAAGGACATGGAGTCTATCACATCTGATGAGCTTAGATGCGTCTGCTCAGCCTCAAGGTTCCCCTGGAAATTATTGTAAAAATATTAGCAACTATTGGCAGACACAGGGTTAAATTTGAAAGAGGAACCTATAGCTTCCACTACATACAAAGTGAATATAAAAATGATTTACCCAACTCCTGGACCTGAATTACATGCAGTGCAGGTAGTGGGATAATTTGCTATGCATTACCGAGTTATCCACATTTTATTTGTTTACTTACTATGTCTGGTCTTTGTATTTAGTTTTTCCTGTATTGTGTAGTGTGTTATGGATCATTGCTGTCTGTATATGTCATGTACGATGCTGTGGACCTTTTGAAGCTCCTTATAAATAAAAGATAGTATTAATAATGCATTGCCCTAATGCATACTGAGTTTGCGTTAACATGTACTGCTAGTAGAGACTGTAAAGCAAAAAATTAAAAAAAGGGGGAGCAAGTTTGCACCTCAGCAAAACCATGTTGCACTTCAGGGGGAGGGAAAACTTAAAATGTGAAGATTTGGGAGGAGTCTTAGCCATACTTGCCAACTCTCCTGGAATGTCCGGGTGACTCCCGCATTTCGGGTGAGTTTCACGGACTCCCGGGAGAGGATGGCAATCTCCCGCATCTGCCCACTTCCTAGTGAAGTGAAGTGGGCAGAATTAGGTCCAAAACGCTGTGATTCACCGGGAATCGCGGCATTTGGCGTCAAGGGAGGGGCCCAAAATTATGCAATTTTTGGAGCCCCGCCCCTTGCACCCCCACCTTCCCTCGGCAGCTCCCGCATCATATTTGCCATAAGTTGGCAAGTATGGTCTTAGCTCAACTCTAATTTGCACTGTAAAAATAAAGCTGTCCAGTATTTGTGGGCTACATGCAAAAGCAACCAGTATTTTCCTTGCATGCAAACAAGCATTTGCACCCTTTACATTGCATAATTTCACCCCCATGTGTCAACCGTTTGTCTGCCCCTTTCCCTTTAGATTGTAAGCTCTAGTGAGCAGGACCCTCCTCCCTCCTGTTCTCAGTACCTATAACTTTTGCTCACCAGCTACACTGTGCACCTCCTCCGTGAGCTCTCTGCCCATTGACTCCTCCTCCGTGGGCTCTCTGCCCATTGGCTCCTCCTCTGTGGGCTCTCTGCCCATTGACTCCTCCTCTGTGGGCTCTCTGCCCATTGACTCCCCTCCTCAATTGTCTTCCCACCTCTCTCAGTGAGTCTGATACTTTAAGTTGTGCCCACACTAATGGGCACAGGTTTCAACCTGCGCTGAAGATACCCCTTGTACCCCAGTAGCTGTGTTGTAGTGTTATTTGTTTACTGTGTTGTACTATAATTCCATGTGCTTCCTTGTGGTTTTCCCTCTGAGCGCGCTGTGGACCTCCTGTGGCACCCTTTAAAGGTTAATAATAATAATAATAATATTAATTGTAATAGTAAATAATAATAGTTTGCTTCTTGTTTTTCCTTTGCTCCTAACTCTAAAGGATTGGCAAAAACTCAACAAGTTAAAAGCGGGGAAACCACGTAACGCTGTAGTGAATGTTTTCAGCCTGCAGAGAACTGGGTGATGTCACAGGCGGGGCACCCACGGTAACGGTGTAGTGAATATTAAGGCTTCGTAGAGCTGGGTGATGTCATAGGCGGGGCACCCACAGTAACGGTGTAGTGAATATTAAGGCTTCTTAGAGCTGGGTGATGTCACAGGTGGGGCGCACATGGTAACGGTGTAGTGAATATTAAGGCTTCTTAGAGCTGGGTGATGTCACAGGCGGGGCACCCACAGTAACGGTGTAGTGAATATTAAGGCTTCTTAGAGCTGGGTGATGTCATAGGCGGGGCACCCACAGTAACGGTGTAGTGAATATTAAGGCTTCTTAGAGCTGGGTGATGTCACAAGTGGGGCGCACATGGTAACGGTGTAGTGAATATTAAGGCATCTGGGAGCTGCGTGATGTCACAGGCGGAGCACCCACGGTAACGGTGTAGTGAATATTAAGACTTCTTAGAGCTGGGTGATGTCACAGGTGGGGCGCACATGGTAACAATGCAGTGAATATTAAGGCTTCCAGCCTGCAGAGAGCCGGGTGATGCCACAGGCGGGGCACCCACGGTAATGGTGTAGTGAATATTAAGGCTTCTTAGAGCTGGGTGATGTCATAGGCGGGGCACGCACCGTAACAGTATAGTGAATATTAAGGCTTCTGGGAGCTGGATGATGCCACAGGCGGGGCACCCACGGTAACGGTGTAGTGAATATTAAGGCTTCTGGGAGCTGGGTGATGCCACAGGCGGGGCACCCACGGTAACGGTGTAGTGAATATTAAGGCTTCTTAGAGCTGGGTGATGCCACAGGCGGGGCACCCACGGTAACGGTGTAGTGAATATTAAGGCTTCTGGGAGCTGGGTGATGTCACAGGTGGGGCGCACATGGCAACGGTGTAGTGAATATTAAGGCTTCCGGGAGCTGCGTGATGTCACAGGTGGGGTGCGCACGGTAACAATGTAGTGAATATTAAGGCTTCCAGCCTGCAGAGAGCCGGGTGATGTCACATGCGGGGCGCCCACAGTAACGGTGTAGTAAATATTAAGGCTTCCAGCCTGCAGAGAACCTGGGTGATGTCACATGCGGGGCACCCACGGTAAGGGTGTAGTGATTATGAAGGCTTCCAGCCTGCAGAGAACCTGGGTGATGTCACAGGTGGGGCGCCCACAGTAACGGTGTAGTGATTATGAAGGCTTCCAGCCTGCAGAGAACCTGGGTGATGTCACAGGTGGGGCGCCCACAGTAACGGTGTAGTAAATATTAAGGCTTCCGGCCTGCAGAGAACCTGGGTGATGTCACAGGCGGGGCACCCACGGTAACGGTGTAGTGAATATTAAGGCTTCTTAGAGCTGGGTGATGTCATAGGCGGGGCACGCACCGTAACAGTATAGTGAATATTAAGGCTTCTGGGAGCTGGATGATGCCACAGGCGGGGCACCCACGGTAACGGTGTAGTGAATATTAAGGCTTCTTAGAGCTGGGTGATGCCACAGGTGGGGCACCCACGGTAACGGTGTAGTGATTATGAAGGCTTCCAGCCTGCAGAGAACCTGGGTGATGTCACAGGTGGGGCGCCCACAGTAACGGTGTAGTGATTATGAAGGCTTCCAGCCTGCAGAGAACCTGGGTGATGTCACAGGTGGGGCGCCCACAGTAACGGTGTAGTAAATATTAAGGCTTCCGGCCTGCAGAGAACCTGGGTGATGTCACAGGCGGGGCACCCACGGTAACGGTGTAGTGAATATTAAGGCTTCTTAGAGCTGGGTGATGTCATAGGCGGGGCACGCACCGTAACAGTATAGTGAATATTAAGGCTTCTGGGAGCTGGATGATGCCACAGGCGGGGCACCCACGGTAACGGTGTAGTGAATATTAAGGCTTCTGGGAGCTGGGTGATGCCACAGGCGGGGCACCCACGCTAACGGTGTAGTGAATATTAAGGCTTCTTAGAGCTGGGTGATGCCACAGGTGGGGCACCCACGGTAACAGTATAGTGAATATTAAGGCTTCTGGGAGCTGGGTGATGTCACAGGTGGGGCGCACATGGTAACAGTGTAGTGAATATTAAGGCTTCCGGGAGCTGCGTGATGTCACAGGTGGGGTGCGCACGGTAACAATGTAGTGAATATTAAGGCTTCCAGCCTGCAGAGAGCCGGGTGATGTCATAGGTGGGGTGCGCACGGTAACAATGTAGTGAATATTAAGGCTTCCAGCCTGCAGAGAGCCGGGTGATGTCACATGCGGGGCGCCCACAGTAACGGTGTAGTAAATATTAAGGCTTCCAGCCTGCAGAGAACCTGGGTGATGTCACATGCGGGGCACCCACAGTAACGGTGTAGTGATTATGAAGGCTTCCAGCCTGCAGAGAACCTGGGTGATGTCACAGGTGGGGCGCCCACAGTAACGGTGTAGTGATTATGAAGGCTTCCAGCCTGCAGAGAACCTGGGTGATGTCACAGGTGGGGCGCCCACAGTAACGGTGTAGTGATTATGAAGGCTTCCAGCCTGCAGAGAACCTGGGTGATGTCACAGGTGGGGCGCCCACAGTAACGGTGTAGTAAATATTAAGGCTTCCGGCCTGCAGAGAACCTGGGTGATGTCACAGACGGGGCACCCACGGTAATGGTGTAGTGATTATGAAGGCTTCCAGCCTGCAGAGAACCTGGGTGATGTCACAGGTGGGGCGCACATGGTGACGGTGTAGTGATTATGAAGCCTTCCAGCCTGCAGAGAACCTGGGTGATGTCACTGGAGGTGGCTTGGGGACTCCCTGCATCAGATTACCATGTCAAATTAAGCAATTAACTAACACACCATTTAACACAGCGCAATTTGCATGTTATTTCTGCTGGCAATATGAAGCACCGTACGCTCACTTATTCCTTTATTGTGGCCTATTATGCTATGAGGATCGCGGGGGTGGGAGACAGTGGGAGACTTTTACAATTGCCATTGGATTGGTGAAGCCAAAAGAAAGTTCATTAAGCTACCAGCTGATCACAGGGATGTGAATAACCCCGGAATGCTCTCCTGCTGAATAACCTATTTACAATAGGGGCTCAGTTCATTATATAGAGGGATAGTACCACGACAATAGCTGCTATTGTGTGAGGTTCATTTCCTTGCTAATTTCTCTTACACTGTACAGGAAATAGAAAAAGCCCCCAATATACACAAAAGGGAAGTTAATTAAATAAATGTTATCATCCCGGTAAACATGGCGTAAACTTGTGATGTATCTACGTTATCTTACCATCTGTCCACACGTTTGCCTTACGGATATTGTACGTAGAATAGATGCTCTGTCTGTTTAGCTCATAAGACAATGGGTACCAAGATGGTACAAAGGACGGAAGGTCAGCCTTGCAAATAGATTGTATCAAGTTACTAATTGGATTTATAACATTATGCGGTACTTGGAAATGGCTGCTCCTAGTTGCGGTTTGGTCTTGAATAAAATGAGGCGCTAGATTTACTAAGCTGCGGGTTTGAAAACATGGGGATGTTGCCTATAGCAACCAATCAGATTCTAGCTTTCATTTATTTAGAACTTTCTACAAAATGACAGCTAGAATCTGATTGGTTGCTATAGGCAACATCCCCACGTTTTCAAACCCGCAGCTTAGTAAATCTAGCCCCAAGACTTTAATTGACTGTGCCCGTGAACGCACGATTCTAAGGCAAGAGAGATTTTTTTCCCTCTGACAGAATCAGAAAACTCACAGACAACTCAATCTCTGTGTGCGGTAGCTGCGGTATGTGTCGTGTTTGTGTGTGTAGTGTGTATGGGGAAAAGTCAGGAGATCACGGCTCAGGTTTTACACAACGGCCAAGAAGCCAGACGTCTTTATAATAAAACAGTAAAATGTTTCAGTATAACCATGTCCAAAGGTGTCATTGAGCGCAGTGACCTATGTTTGCCAAAACTACAGTGATGGATCCACAATAATACTACTGGTATCATATTAGAACTTTAGACATACTGCGGTTTAGGTTTCTCAGAGTTCTCTTAGATTTAGAACCTCATTTAGCGGAAAGTCCAGTTATAGGGTACAAATTTGCGGCTGGACAATCCATGTTGCAATTCCAGGGGTGCAGAGAATATTTTTTTTTTATTTATTTTTTTTATTGCGCATGCATGGAAAATATGGAAGCTTTTCTATGTAGCACACAAATAACAGACAGTTTTATATTTACTCTGCACTTTAGAGTTGAGCTAGGAATTACCCCCTCCCAATTCTTAATCTCTCCGCACATTATAATTTGCCTCTCCCACAGAGCAATATTGTTTTGCACAGGTGTAAAATTGCAACTCTAAATGAGGACCTTAATGTCCAAGGACGCCAATAATGTTTTTTTAACAAAGGATTTAACTTTATAGTGCTGGCGGGTCCTCGCATTGCCCCCTTAATACCAGCAATGTAACTGTTGCTATTTGAAGTGACGTCACTCTGAGTGCCGGCATGGTCTACAGTCGGGGTTAATAGCAGGGCTGCCGGAATTCCTCCGTGCCACTTTTTCAGTTTGTCGCTATTTCCCACTTGTCTAAATTAGAGCGATCGGCATTCTTTTGTCGCAGTTACTGATGTCGTAAATCTCTTCTTCAATATCGCGTACCCCACCCAAGTTAACAGACAACTGAAATGCTAATAGGTTAATTGGCTGCGATCAAATTGACTCTAGTCTGTCTGTGTGTGTGTATGTTAGGGAATTTAGACTGTAAGCTCCAATGGGGCAGGGAGTGATGTGAGTGAGTTCTCTGTACAGCGCAACGGAATTAGTGGCGCTATATAAATAAATGATGATGATGTAATTTAAGTCATCTGTTTATAAATGGACAGCGAGTATCACTGATAGCCTTCTGTTTTGGTTGGGATCTGTGCTATATTTACACATTGGTCCTAGGAGGAACTGACCTTTGAAGGAAATTGCCCCCAATAAATCCTGCAGGGTATCTGAAAACAGCTGCTTGGGGTTCTCTGACACAAACATCAACATGTTTAATTGCTAAAGGTTACTAAATGTTAGCGTCGTTATAAAAACAAATTATTGAAACATTGGAGGTATTTTAAACGGTAACTGTAACTTCTGGTTATTAGAATAAAGGAGCCTACAGAAGCTTGAATATGGAGAGCAATGTATTAAGCTGCCTGTACTAAATTTCTCTTTACTTACAAAATTTAAAAATGGACTCATGGCTCGTTCCCACCTAAATATTTTGCCGCTTTAAACACCTTAATAAACACACGAAAAGCTCATTTAACGTCGGGCAAATGGGAATCAATGTTGCCATCCCCTCTATCATGTTCTATAATATTACCACAGTGTTTAAAGTTTTAGAATGTGCAGTGTCCAATTCCTCATCCATTAATGCACTCTACCAGTAGAATGGATTGTATTGATAAAAGTGTGGAAAGCATATTAGTAAAACGCACATTCATCATCATCATCATCATTTATTTATATAGCGCCACCAATTCCGCAGCTCTGTACAGAGAATTTTTGTCATTCACATCAGTCCTTGCCCCATAGAAGCTTACAAGCTAATTTTTCTAACATACACACACTAGAGTTAATTTTCAGCAGCCAATTAACCTACCAGTATGTTTTTGGAGTGTGGGAGGAAACCGGAGCACCTGGAGGAAACCCACGCAAAAACGGGAAAAACATACAAACTAAAGCTGGGTACACACTACACAGTTTTCATCCAATAATCGGCTAAATCAGCCGACATACGACCGCTCATTGAAAAGTCGGGTCAGTGTGAGCAGTGACACGATGGTCGAAAGTCTGCCCAAATGGACGATTGTCGCCTCATTTGGTTGGTCGTACCGTTTAATATTTTCATTCCAATCTCGTTTCCGCTGTGTAGTGTGTATAAACTTCCGACCGATCCACAACCATGAGTACGAAATTACAGTCATTGCTCAGGACAACATGGCTGTAAAAAGTCACTAAAGGGACGTCCGCTCTTCCCTTTATCGTCCTAAACAAGGCTAGTGTGTATGCAGTCCATGGACCGAGCGATCGGAACATCGATCGCATGTAAAATCGCTCGGCATAAAAAGTTGGTTGAAATTTCTGAAGTGTGTACCCAGCTTTAGAAGGCTTTTCCAAATACATATTTGCGACGGAACTCTTCCTGACTGGAGACAAAATAGAACCATTATAAAATCACCTATAGATTTTCATAATGTACAATCTGTCCATCAAGGATGGATTATTTTTACTGGCCTATTGTGAGTCTCCACATGAGGGGATGGGCTTACTCTGCCACCCTGTCGGTTACCAGTTTGTTAGGCGTTTTGCTAATGTCAGTAAATTTGGGCCTCTTAGTCTAGCTAGAAGAAGATTGCACACACAGATCTGTAGATTTACCAGCATGCCCGATAATGGTCAAACTAATTCTGATCGCTTTAATATCAGGCATTCCTTTAGTTTGTTGGGCTTAACATTCAGCATTTTTAACCTGCCTAATTGCTTTCAAATTCATTTTATACATCAACTGAATCCTGCTTGAAACAATCAAATGTGTATAAAATCATATCCAAAGTCCTGTATTTCAACCACAAGGCAACTGAAAAATAACAATGACAAGCAAATTATTTAATTCTTCACTGTGAGAACCAAATCGCTGTAGTTTGCCCTTAATCTATCATCAATATATATATTGCAATTAGTACTTTACAATGATGTTCCTTCTGTTTAGTAAATTGGAACGCATTTAGAGGTATATTTACTAAACTGCAAGTTTGAAAAAGTGGAGATGTTGCCTATAGCAACCAATCAGATTCTAGTTATCATTTATTTAGCACATTCTACAAAATGACAGCTAGATTGTGATTGGTTGCTATAGGCAACATCTCCACTTTTTCAAACCCGCAGTTTAGTAAATCTAGCCCTTAGTCATGACCACGGAGAGCTGTAGCATCAGTAACTAGTATGAAAAGAAAAGTAGGATCATTTCAATAAAACGCTAAACATGCTATGTATTTTGTTTAAAGTAGACACAATTAATAAAGGTTAATGTTACACAGCATATTTAAAAATAAGTATCTGATTTTTTCTTGATTTTACCTGACATTTCTCTTTCATTGACATCCAATTGGCGCTTCACTACTTCATCATTATCATCACCATTTATTTATATAACGCCACTAATTCCGCAGCGCTGTACAGAGAACTCACTCACATCAGTCCCTGCCCCATTGGAGCTTACAGTCTAAATTCCCTAACACACACAGACAGAGAGAGAGAGAGAGATTTGTTTGTGTGTGTGGGGGGAGCGCAGTAAGTGTGGAGGTCTTAAGCCTGGGCCTCTATACTTTTCCTTTGCATCACCCCGTCCTGATCCACCCAGTATGTTAGTCCCTGCATCAAAGAAATCTCTCTGTACAGCCAGATCTGTTTCAGCCCTCAGGCCAAGAGACCATAAGACCCTTCTCATAAATTCTAATTCAAACGGTTCTTAGTTATCAGGAGGAAGTTTCCAATTGCTCTCTCACGTGTGGGAAAATATGTAAGCTACTGAGAGGACCTTTTGTTTGGGGATTTAATGGGGCAATGGCAATTGCAGGTCTACTCTACACAGTGTGTACAGACAGTGAGCAGGCTTAGACTCCCGAGGAACAAACCTTCATGAATCATTAGCCATTCCAAACCACAGGGTCTCATAAATCACCTGTAAAAGATATTATAAACCAATACGTTTTATAGCGTCATGGCTGAGCATAGAGATTCCTACAGCACGGCTGAAAATAGAATGGAGAGGTGGAACTGTCTAGCAAAAATATGTTTTTATTTTTTTAATTTATTTTTGTAAATCTTTTTATTTGCTGTTTTCCAAACAACAAAAATAAAACACAACATTTGTTTGTTATTTAGCAATGGAATTGAGAGTATCACAAACATATCAGACTTGTCGAAAACAAGAACGTTTTCTGTTGATACAATACTCAAACAATTTGCACTTATTATTCTCTGTTCCGAAAATACACCAAACAAACGAACACAAATCATAATTGCATGTCACAAAAGAATATAATACAGAGTAGCTGATACCAAAAACAAACTATATTTAGATCAAATTAAATAGATTACACATAGAACATGATTTGTGATCTCAACAAATTATCAAAAGGGTTTATTTACCGGTGGAAGCTGGAGTCTTAAAGATTAATGTGATCATACGTAGTCAAGGGGCAACTATACCTCCCTTTTTTTTATACCATCTTTAGTTTATTTATATTTTCACACAATAGACTGTAGTTACATTTGCAGAATGAAAGTCATATCTCAATCTGAAATTCTAGACATCTTCACTAATTTGCTTGTAGAGGTGCCAACTAGTGAATGAAAATATGTCTATTTTTAGTAGGATTTCTGGACAACATACATGATATGCAGCTTCATTAGAGAGATATTTAAAAAATACCATAACAAAGTTGCTTTTAATTGAGAGAACGGTTTGCAAAACTAACTTGGTTGACTGAGTGAAGCAATTTTGTGATAAGGAAAACAAATTATTTAATAGTGGTAATTTCTTTACCATCAACTGAATAGGACATCACAGTTTCAGGACTTTAAGGCATACTTGCCAACTCTCCAGGAATGTCTGGAAGACTCCTGAAATCTGGGTAGGTCTCCCAAACTCCCGTGAGAGAAGACCACTCTCCCGCATTCTGCCCACTTCCTAGTGAAGTGGACAGGATGGGAGTCTCAATGATGCAATTCACAGCGTCCCCCCCCTCCTGCGTCAAAATGACAATTCTGTTGTGGGGACAAAATGACGTAATTGACAGTGCCCCACCCCCAATCCACCTTCCCACCACACCTCTCCCGGAGCTCCATATATCAAAGTTGGTAAGTAGGCTTTAAGGGATAAGGGTGTAAAAGATACAGAAGAAAAAAATCTCACCTGCGCTTCCCTCATCTCCCCGTGGATTATCCTTTGAGACCCGTTTGTCTGGGAAACACTTGTATTTTCAGGGCTTTGACACTTTGTATTTTTTCTCTTGTATTGTTTTAAGTGCTAAAAATATAGCAAAAGGGCATAAAAAAAAAACAAAAGTATGTAAATTGTAAATTATTTATGCACTTTTCTAGATGGGTGCATGTTTCATGTGCTGCTTAAAATTTGACCTTGTACTTTGTTCTGTCAAACACTCCCCCAGAAATCTTTAAGCCCCAACTATGTTGACCACTGAAAACCTGGACAGTCCCGATAAAACTGGGACTGTTGTATTCAGAGTTTGCTGCATATTTGTGGGCAGCATGGTGGCTCAGTGGTTAGCACTTCTGCCTCACAGCACTGGGGTCATGAGTTCAATTCCCGACCATGGCCTTATCTGTGAGGAGTTTGTATGTTCTCCCCGTGTTTTCGTGGGTTTCCTCCGGGTCCTTCGGTTTCCTCCCACACTCCCAAAAACATACTGGTAGGTTAATTGGCTGCTAACAAATTGACCCTAGTCTGTGTGTCCTTCTGTGTGTGTGTAGGTGTGTGTGTGTGTAGGTGTGTGTGTGTTAGGTAATTTAGACTGTAAGCTCCAATCGAGCAGGGACTGATGTAAGTGAGTTCTCTGTACTGCGCTGTGGAATTAGTGGCGCTATAAATAAATGGTGATGATGATGATGATATTTGTGTTTATTACAACGTATGCAAGCTGCCCGTCTTTTTTGGATGATATAAAATATCAGGCAGTGGCCCAACGGAGACGTAATCACAGTGGAGAATTATAAATTATAATATAAATGGTAGAATGGACAGTTGTTCTTACAAATCACTAACTTTGGAATGAAGCAACACTTGGACACTTAAGAAGCCTCATCAACAAAGGAAAGCTTTAAAAATATATATCTGTTTGTGAAAGATGTTATTCCAGTAAAAAGACATTTTAATACGTTTATAAAGTGAATCTGATCTGTGTGGAAGCTGAAGCAAGTTTTTTAAACATCCTATTTGTCTTTTTGATCGTTATCCATTCTTTGGGACAAAAGTTGAGTGATGTTTAGCTAATTACCAGTAATGAGTAGATGGGGAGAGAGATAGAGATTTGTAGGATGCTGGCTCCAAATTCAGTTCAGCGATAACTTAAGGTGACCGTGCTGTTGAGAGATGTAACATTCTAAACTTGCCGTTTAAAGTTTACTTTTTACAGGAAACAGACTTTTATTTTCATGGTTATGACCATATAGGTGATGCAATCTCTGTTTGAATCAAATTGAGAGGTTCTTTCTCAAACGACATAGTCCTTTTTCTAAAATGTATAAATGCAAATATTTGTAGAAGGTATACTTAACTAAACACATTAAACAATGGCAACATGTTTCACTGTATATGCAAATATGACTTATAAAGAGGGGATTACTTTCCTCTTCAATATAATTTCAATTTTATTTGTATAAATTTTTTTTTCTTCCTATTGAAGCTGCAATAGACTGATTGTATTATGGGAACGTTTTGTTTATCTGTTAGGATGGCTTTGCATTTAAAATGACAAAAAAAAGGTAACTATCCTTTTTACATCAAGACGACTTATAAATCATTTAGTGATTTCTGCCATGTAGCCACTAGGCCTGATTAATTGATGGTTCTATGCGACTTTTGCGTGAGAAGAGGTGGATGCTTTTGTCAATACTGATCTTATCCCGTGACAGGCAATGAATCCCCTTAGATGGATCTACATTGTTGAAATGTAAAGCCAAAAATATGATTGTAAAGTGTTTTAAGGTTAAGTCGGTTGTACACTGGACCAATGCAGCTTGACATGTCCAAGTCCTCATGCTGGATACACACTACAGTGTTTTAAGCCGATTATCCGTCCAATCACACGATAAACGAGCATTCGGTCCGATATGACATTCGTGTGTACGCTCCAACGATGAATGATTATCGTTCCAAAGCTCATTGTATCGTTCAATTTGATTTATATACCGGACTAATGATGTGTATTCAACATTGGAACAATGTCGTTCTAATTCTGCAGTGCGTACGCGCTCAGCACCAGCAGTGTCCATAGACCTCTATGGAGTGTGCAGAGTCACCATCTTTTCAGCCGACGGTTATGACAGGTGAAGAGCACAAATCTGACGGTAAATTATGTACAATGTGAGCAGAATCGGCATGCTGATCGGGACTTTTTTTTTTTCAGTCGTTAGTAAAATCGTTAACGATATCGGGAGAAATTTTTTATAGTGTGTACCCAGCCTAAACCAGTAACTTAATATCTTGCTGGACTGTTCTATTGGTTCACTGACATCACAGTCTACAAATAATGTTTCTGCTTCTTTAGAAAACAGCTGCCAGGAGTGAGTGTTAAGGGGCCCCGGTGTTTATGTTGAAAATGAAGCAGCTTGCCCTAGACATAATGGAGCATGACATTAGTAAGATGAAAGGCAGCAACCTAAGAAAAACACAGGCCACCACCATTGATATAGGGACCACCTCTCCGCAGCCATCGCTTCCCACAGTCCCACATTCACAAATACCTTCTCACTTCAGTTAAGAAAAAAAAAAAATGTGAATGGAGGATTGGAGTTTATCTGGCCTGACCTCTCCCCCTCTCCTGACCTCCCTTTCATGTCCAATCTCTTCACAAAAGCCTTGGCATGTCAGGTCCCTGAAGTCCTTTGTCTGTCGTCCTCCTCATTATTTCATTTAATGACAGATAGGGCACTAGCCAGGAAATTCCTCCAGCGGAGCTCAATATGGGGGAAGGGCCGTTATTAACCCCATCAATATACACCGCTTGGCGGCTTTAATCCGCAGCTACTACAGTTAAGGGTCAGTACTTAAATTACCCAGCAATGACAACTTACAAATGAGCTACTTAGGAGGTAAGGTCCGCGGACAGTCTACATTTACTTTATATCGGTGGTTTGTACAAACTACGGCTGGGTACATACTGCAGAATTCTCCGACCAATGTGTTATCTATAACGATTTTGCTAACGACTGGAAAAAGTCCCGTTCAGCAGCCAATTCATGCGTGCACACTATATGTGTGGTCAGCACAGTGGCTCAGTGGTTAGCACTTCTACCTCACATCACTGGGGTCATGATTTCAATTTCCGACCATGGCCTTGTCTGTGTGGAGTTTGTATGTTCTCCCCGTGTTTGCGTGGGTTGGCTCCGGGTGCTCCGGTTTCCTCCCACACTCCAAAAACATACTGGTAGGTTAATTGGCTGCTATCAAAAACTGACCCTAGTCTCTATCTCTGTCTGTCTGTGTGTGTGTGTGTGTGTTAGAGAATTTAGACTGTAAGCTCCAATGGCGCAGGGACTGATGTGAATGAGGTCTCTGTACAGCGCTGCGGAATCAGTGGCACTATATAAATAAATGATGATGATGATGTTTTAAAAGATTTACCCTCAGATCTGTGCTCTTCAACTATCATAACCATCAGCTGAAAAGTTCATAACTCTGCAAAGCCTACGGAGATCCTGATGGTGGGTGCGTACAGACTGCAGGATTGGAAGGACGTCATTCCATAGCTGCCCGAGATTTTATGTTCTGTTGAACAATCATATAAGACAATGAAACAACTGTTGTTTATCGTGCAAGTGTACACAATAAAGCGATATAGCACCAAACGGTCGTTTATCAAATGATTGGCCCAATAATTGGCTGAAAAAACTGCAGTGTATACCCAGCTTTAGTTACCGAGTTTAGAGACAATGACAACAAACAGAGGTTATTGCACATTTTCATTTTATAATTTCCCTGTCAGAGCTGCTATGGTCGCGAGATGACAATTACATCCTGAGTGCATCCTATTGTGCTAAGTGTACCACACCAGAAATTACCTAGACTGAGGCTCTACTGAACGTTAAGACTTTCAGTGGGGACAGCACGGTGGCTCAGTGGTTAGCACTTCTACCTCACAGCGCTGGGGTCGTTAGTTCGATGAGTTCTATGGTCTTACCTGTGTATGGAGTTTGTATGTTCTCCCCGTGTTTGCGTGGGTTTCCTCCGGGCACTCTAGTTTGCTCCAACAATCCAAAAACATACTAGCAGGTAAATTGGCTGATAGCAAATTGACCATAGTCTGTCTGTGTGTGTGTGTGTGTGTTAGGGAATTTAGACTGTAAGCTCCAATGGGGCAGGGACTGATGTGAATGAGTTCTCTGTACAGAGGTGCTATATAAATAAATAAATGATGATGATGATGAAGGAAATCCAAATAATTTCCTTGTTCAAGGGAAGACCCTGTATATCCACACCCAATGTGAGCAGCAGATATAGAGCTAACATGTTGGAATCACACAATCTTTTCATATACTCATCACTGACTGAAACAATCTGCCACCGTATAGAGACCCATGACCAACATATACATTACGGCAAGCAAAACCACTTCTAGTGACCAATGTACAAATCAGAACCCATTCTAGTGGCCACAAAACCCACTGGTATAGAGGACATACACTTGCTAGCAGTTCACACTACTGAGGAAAGAGGCGCGGAGTCGAACACTCCACCGGTGTTCACCAGGGACCCTCGCAAGGAGGTTTGTTCTTAACTGTGTGGGGTACGCAGGTCGTGGCCCTAAGAGCCAGTCTCTTAGTGTGGTAGCTGGACTCACAGATAGAGTGTAGGGGACAGGCTGGATCAGAAACACTCAATCCAAACGAAGCCAGAAATATGGGGCAGACAATGGTCAGGAACCAGCAAGTCAGCAACTAGGAGTCCAAGAGCCGGTGTCTGCCTTAAATAGTTTGCCCTGTAGTATTTAGGACTTTTCAAAGTTGCGTCCGTTGCCTTGCACACCTAGTGCAAAGTCGGGAGCCAAATGCATCCATTCCGCTCAGGGGCGCACGCAGGCCCGGCACTCCCATTAGACAACCTTAGGCAGTTGCCTAGGGCGCCGGGACCTGCAGGGCGCCGCTGACTAGATTTTCTAATCTAGTCAGCGGTTCAGGAGAGAAGGGCAGCGGCGGCGGGGGGCCGCCGCTGTTTTTCCATCTCACACATGATCCATCTCCATCTCACACATGATCACTGACTGACGTCAGTGATCATGTGATAGTCTGTCCGGCGGCGCCTCTGAGTTCTCCCCTCCCCTCTCAGCATGCATCGCGAGGAGCAGCTAGAGGAAGAAAAGGTAAGTAACATTTAAATTAATTTTAATTAATTATTCTTTTATCTGGTGAGCGGGGGGTGAGCGGGGGGCGGGAAGCAAGCGGCGGCGGCGTTATTTTGCCTAGGGCGCCGTTAACCCTAGCACC
Organism: Mixophyes fleayi; assembly: GCF_038048845.1. Classification (NCBI taxonomy): domain Eukaryota; kingdom Metazoa; phylum Chordata; class Amphibia; order Anura; family Limnodynastidae; genus Mixophyes; species Mixophyes fleayi. The sequence continues at coordinate 28,819,367 of NC_134411.1, forward strand.
GGCGCTGGGCGTACGCAGGATTTTTTTTCCCCACCCCAAAAAAAAGTGAGAGAGTTGCGGCGCATGTGCCGGCGCAAATGCAGCAGCTCCCTTTCGGCGGCACTGTACTATACAGCAGCTGCGGCGCTGTCAAAGAAGCGTCTGTGTATAGTACAGTGCCGCTATGTGGGGCACTTCGTTAGCGGAGGGGAGGGGTTTCTGGAGACCCAGAAACCCCCCCTGCGTGTGCCCCTGCCGCTGCAAGGTGAGAGAGCAATAAAAAAAGAAAAATGTTGTATATTAGTGGTCTGATAATCACTGCATCCAAAAGAAGGCATAAAGAAATTGATATAATCATAAAGCTCAAAAATATAATACCAATATAGAAATGTATATATTAAAAGCATGATATAATCATCATATACTCTCAAATTTCAGTTTATGGCCAAATATAAAAATTACTATGATAAATCAAATCCTATAGGACATAAATAAAACTAACTAAAATCATGAAATAACAATAATATAACAATTCTATAATAATCGTAACAACATTTAATGATGTACTAAATTGCAAATACAGCGGTGTTTAAACAAATTACCAACCAAAGCCAGTTCATAAATAAGTCCATTATACATTGATTGAGCCGTCTGCCTTTATTCTTTGGTGGCACTTTCTTTTTGGGGAGGCACCCATGGGAGGTCTGTCGTTGCCTCTTGTGCATCTGGGCCTCCCATCATCATCATCAGCAGCTATTTATATAGTGCTACTAATTCCACAGCACTGTACAGAGAACTCACTCACATCAGTCTTTGCCCGTTGGAGCTTACAGTTTAAAATCCAATATGATAACAGCCAATTAACCTACTAATATGTTGTTGGAATGTGGGAGGAAACTGGAGCACCCGGAGGAAACCCACGCAAACACGGGAAGAACATACAAGCTCCACACAGATAAGGCCATGGTCGGGAATTGAACTCATGATCCCAGTGCTGTAAGGCAGAAGTGCTAACCACTACACCACCATGCTGCCCATTGGACATATTACCTCTCTAGAGGGCTGGGGCACCAGCTGGTAAATCACTATCAATATAAAAAATGTAAATTTGATATATATGACCCAATGTTGGTACTCTCATTTACTACCATCATTCACCATGTTAGTGGAAACACCTTCAGCAGGGTGAGTGGCTACCACAAGTATTTCCAAATGTATGGAACTGTGACTTCTGCTTTTCTTACTATTTTACAGGCAGATTTTCAAACTAATTTGGGTCTATTTTGCTGGAAGATGTTGTTTCAGGTTTTTAGTACCTGTAGTGTGACTCTCGCCTTATTTGTATCTTTTGCCAGTTCTAAACTGATTGGGCAATGTGTCTTTTCTACTGCACTTGGAAAGAGGCGCACTTGTTCAAAAGCCTGTGATGTCACAAAAGTACATTTGTTGTAAGAGTTTGCACTTTTATTGTTCAGAAATTACCGTTATTGCCAAAAATACCCCCAAACTGTTGCACAACCCCCACCCCCTAACTAAACTGAACAATAAAAAGGGTAACGCATTGCATTATGCATTTAGCAAGTGCTGTGATTTAGTGGGATGAGGTGACTGCAGAAGTACACTGAACCTTATCCTAACTGAAATAAGCCTATAAAGCTGTCCTAGGCAAACCGATATTTTACAAGGGCCACAAGTGTGGTCCTCCAATCTTTTAAAAGCCAACACATAACTCTTAATTTCAAGAATCATCATCATCATCATCACCATTTATTTATATAGCGCCACTGATTCCGCAGCGCTGTACAGAGAACTCATTCACATCAGTTCCTGCCCCATTGGAGCTTACAGTCTAAATTCCCTAACACACATACACAGACAGACAGAGAGAGAGAGAGAGAGAGAGAGAGAGACTAGGGTCAATTCTGATAGCAGCCAATTAACCTACTAGTATATTTTTGGAGTGTGGGAGGAAACCAGAGCACCCGGAGGAAATCCACGCAAACACGGGGAGAACATACAAACTCCAAACAGATAAGGCCATGGTCGGGAATTGAACTCATGACCCCAGCGCTGTGAGGCAGAAGTGCTAACCACTGAGCCACTGTGCTGCCAAGATTGAAAAAACACCCCCAAAACTCGCACGACATCCCCACATCACTCGTCGCACAATGCCTCCGCATGCCCTCACTTGCTCCAAAATTGAATCAGATTCCACTCAGACCTCCCTCTTGCTCCAAAATAACATCACATGCCTTCAAATCCCCACTAGCCACAAAATTGACTCATATGCCACTCCCCTTAACATTCCCCCACAATTCCTCAGATCCCACATACACTCCCTCCCAAGCCACTCAGACACTTATGGCATCAGAGGGGCCTGTTAAAGCGATGGGATTATGACAGCACTGACAGGCCAATAGGCATCATCTTCCAACTGCATTTGTGGTTGTCACTCATGCTGAGATATTGGATACTTGTCAGAGATCAGCTGTGAAATCTCACTCGGCGTGTGTAATAAGCATTAGATATACAGTTGTGGACAAAAACTTTGTCAACCATGCACCAAGTAACTCACATTACCCTTTAAATATAAGTTGAAATTAACAACAGTGTTTGATCTGCACAATTTGTTCTCTGTTAATGTACAGAACCTTTTTTTATTCTGACTTTAATGCTGTATATACTTTTAAATCATAAAATGAAAATAAATGGCAAAAGTATAATTTGGTATCACAGTCTTTGGTCAAAATAACTGCAATCAGCAGCTTCCTACAGCCATGGATGGGCTTCCTGCACCTCTCTAAAGGCAGTCTGGTCCACTATACTTGTGCAAACTGCTCCAGTTCTCCTAGATGTGAAGGTTCCATCTCCCAACTGCAGTATTCAGATCTATCCACAGGTATATATGGATCTGGACTCATTGCTGGACACTTCAGAAAAGTTCAGCGTTTTGTCTTGGACCATCCCTGGGTGTGTTTTGAAGTGTGTTCCAAATTATCCCGGTAGTCTCCAGATTTTATTATAACATATTATGACACCCAATGTCAGAAGCAGCACATCAATCCCGAAACACAACTGAACCTCCTTCATTGCCTCTAGGGGGTAAAATGTATCAAGCTGAGAGTTTCCAGCGTGTTTGAAAAACCTATCAGATTCTAGCTATCATTTATTTAGTACATTCTACAAAATGATAGCTAGAATCTTATTGGTTGCTATAGGCAACATCTCCACTTTTCAAACTTGCTGGAAATCTCTCAGCTTGATACATTTACCCCTAGGAAGGTGTTCTTTTTTCTTTATGTAAACATAAGGATGATGGGCTTCACCAATTTTTGTAACTTGGTCTCATCTGCTCACAGAACATTCTCCCAGATGGAATTTGGCTTGTCCATGTGTTTTGGCAGTCTCCAGTTGGCTTTCTTATGTCAGCTGTGGGACTCTCCTGGGCTTCCGACAGTATATTCCCCTTTCATTTAGTTGGTGATGGATGGTGCGAGTTGAAACCTTGTGTACTTTAATCAGCTTGAGTCTGTTTAGAAGTTGTTCGAGTTGTTTTCTCCACCATTTGAACAATCCTGCGCTGCAATTTTGTTAGTAAAGTATTCTCTTTCCATAGTGGCTGGCTGCAGTGCCATGGTCTTAAACTTCCTAATAACATTATGTACGGTGCAAAACCAAGGTCTCTGGAGGTTGGTCGCTATATAAGTTGCATTCCCGATTCTAGCACGCATTAGTTCAATCCATACTTTATAAGGAGGACATTTTTATAGCCCGGCAGTTACATGGCTCTAACCCATGAGTTTTCCTTACAGTGAAAGAGTGTAAAAATATACAGGTGGGGCCTGTTTCATCTTGAGACGTAAGTCTCGTTGTGTTCTGTATCTTGTGTGAAATTGTTCTGCGCATACTCAGAAACGGACATTATGGCAGTGAGCGCAATTCCATCCATTCATGTCCAAATGTAAATCACACTTCTGGCTGCCTATTTGAAGGGCAGGAGAGAGGAAGGTAGGGGCACGTAAACCATGTTCAGTAAGGGTGTGCTGAGGTCAACCGCTCACACATTCGTCTGATTCAAGCTCTGGCCATCTCTTAGGTGCGTGTTTTTTAACAGTATCACTTGCACCCAGGGCCGCCGAGAGGGGGGGAAGGAGCGGGTACTAATTACCCGGGCATGTCAGGGGGCCCGGCCTGGGCCCTTGCGCTGCCGATTTTTTTTTTTTACTTTATTTTTTCTTTTTTTGCGGCAGGGGGGGCTCGGACGTTGGTGGGGGGAGCAGGGTAGTTAAAAAAAAACAAAAAAACATACTCACGTGATCGCGGAGCCGGCATCCCTCCTCTCTGCTGCTCTGTGCTCCATTCAGACTGTCTGAATGCCGGGTGTGATGTTATCATGTCATGCCCAGCATTCAGTCAGTCTGGAGCAATGGAGCACAGAGCAGCAGAGAAGACCAAGAAAGCAGAGAGGAGAAAAGGTGAGTGAAGGGAGGAACACGAGGGGGGACATAGAGGGGTCAAAAAACGAGGGGGGCACAGAGGGGTTAAAAAGGGGGGACAGCATGCAGAGGGGTTAAAAAATGAGGGGGGCACAGGGGGGTTAAAAACGGGGGGGGGGGTGGGGCAGCATGACAGAGGGGTTAAAAAACGGGGGAGCAGCATGACAGAGGGGTTAAAAAATGATGGGGGCACAGAGGGGTTAAAAAATGGGGAGGCAGCATGACAGAGGGGTTAAAAAATGGGGGGCAGCATGACAGAGGGGTTATAAAATGAGGGGGGGCACAGAGGGGTTAAAAAACGGGGAGGCAGCATGACAGAGGGGTTAAAAAATTAGGGGGGGCACAGAGGGGTTAAAAAACGGGTCAGCATGGCACAGTGGGGTTAATAAATGGTGGGCAGCATGGCACAGTGGGGTTAAAAAGGGCGGGAGGCATGGCACAGTGGGATTGAAAAAGGGGGAGGGGAGCAGCATAGTATAGTGTGATGAAGGGGAGCCAGGTGAAGGGGGCAAAAGCAGCATGGAGGGCGCAGTGTGATCATAAGGCATGGCGATGATGAAGGGGCACATTATTGTAATATTGGAGCTGGAGGAAGGCCTAATTATTAATCGTGGATGGTATTGATTAACGCGTTGTTTGGAATTATCTAAATGTAGCTATTTTTTTTCCAAATAGGGCCCCCCGCAACTAAAGAAACCAGCAGCCACAGGTGGTGAAAGTGAGAAGAACAGGTAGGAGAGAGCAGGACAGTATGTGAAATGTTGTGATTCTAGTAGGGACAATGTCAATGTTTGGTGAGCCCAATGTAAAGTACAGGCCAAGACTGAACTCTTTGTGTACACACTGCATTTTTTCTATACTACACTGTGGTGCTAGGTGTCTTAAAAGTCAGGAGTACTTGGACATATGTGACGGTCGGGCGAATTGAGAGCCTAGTGATTTTAATGTGTTAGCCACGCCCCAATGCCGCGTTTGCCACGCCCCCAAATGCATGACCACAACCACAAAAATTTTGCGCCAATTTTTTAGCATACTCAACTATAAGGGGGGGCTCCATGAATTTGTTGTACCGGGGCCCTGAATTCCTCTTGGCAGCCCTGCTTGCATCAACTATAGGGCAAGAGTAAGTGCAGACTGATAGTGATGATTACACGTATGCATGCATGCTAGAACATGTGTTTGTATTTTATGTACAGTACACATTAAGGACATCCTGATTTATGCATTTAATGTAAAAAAAATATATATATATATTTTTTTAAATGTATTGTTATTATTGATTATAGTATTAAGAGTTGTTCATTTATTTAATATTATTTTGTTTTGGCATGCATTCTCATCGCATTTTATATTGCACATATGCAAGTCCTGCGTGTGTTCTGTCCTTCTGCTTACAGCAAGTTAAGTGTAGCCAGAGCCTACTTATATGTGTAGTCAAACGTAAACGTTTCTTGAGATGCGCTTGTACTGAAGTACAGGCGTACGTGCGTGCAGGTTACATCTGACTTTTTAATCCTAGTTGCGCTCACATTGAGATGAATAAGGCCAATGATGAGACTAAATTTAAGATGTCTAACCACTTTTTTGTACTTTATAAATAAAATGAAATAATGGCAATCACTATCTTGTACAGCGCTGTTTATGTTGCACCTTACTTACACAGTGTGCTGCTCAACCTTTAATGTTAACATACATTTACCTGGGTGTACAGCTGAGCTGTGTTCCCTTCATCTAATGATCAATGGAGCTGGACGCAGCTCAGATAGAGCTTTAAAAATAGAGATTGTTGATCCCTATTCACAAAGCCACTTGGGGCAATGATCAACTGGGTAGCAACCTGCACCATTAGTACTGATCTATACTCAATCATTCACTCTACTGTATGCTGTCCTTATTTGCTAGGCAAACAGTCTTAGCGATACACAGAGGGGTCAGCAATGCCTTTGTAAAGACCATTGCAATTCTCATTGAAGGTAACACAACTCACACCCATGTGAAGGCTCATCCAGTATAATTCAGTACATTTTATCCTCACTCATCACTTTGGACAGCACCTCAACCGTTCAGTATACTGAAACCCAAAAGTGCACGTCACACAGGGACATTGTAGTCGTTTTACTTTGGTAAGCAAACTACAGCGTTTGGATTGCCTGTCTTATTCTGCACAATGACACTTGAGATTACACACTCTATCTAGAGGGTGGTGAATGTAAGCCACACTATCAGACTGGGTGAGAGGGTAACAAGAGAGGATACACGCAGGGTGGCAGTGATCGCTGACAGGCAAGGCGATGCTGACGGGTGACACGTTATGTATTGGGGGGGGGGGGGGCGTTGACAGGTCCCAGGCGAAGAGACGTCTGATATAGAGAACACCTTGTACAGATTATCCTTACATGCTAGTGTCAGGTGTGTAGCTAATCACAGACAGGTCAGTGAGAACCATGTTAACAATGTCAGTTCAATAGTCAAAGGCCATATGGTTCACTCAAACGATTGTCGTTCAACATGTCCATTGTGTTAAAAAACAAATAAACACTTATATATACTAAATGTATTAATGGTTTAATACATTTAGTATATATAAAGTAATTTTTATCAAAAGGATGTATCAGTCAGATCCTGATTATCCAGTAGGCTGACTAGGCAGCAGTATAGGGCGCAAGGCTTTTGGGGGGTGCAAAGGACACTTACTATAGCCTACTATTGCAGGGAGGGAGCGGGGCAGGGAAAGGACGTTTGCCTGTAGTCAATTTACAGTAAGGGCGTGCCAAGCTCGAGCGCACACAGTAGGGTCTGGTTCAAGCTGTGGGCGTCTCAAAGGTGCTTGTATTTTAGCAGTATCTCTTGCTCTAGCTACAGGTCTAGTCTAACACATACGTCGTGTCAACACACCGTCCGTATTCAAGGAGCGGAGGTGAAGATGCATCTGTTGATGAATAGGAGTCCAGGTTCGCTCTGCTCTAACAGACAAGTCACTGCAGGATACGTCCAGTACATATCTGGAATATCAAGTCGCAAAAGAAGGCACAGAAACAAAAATAATCAATTAATGTCGCCTGTTAAAAATGTAGTCATTAATAACAAAACATTAAAAAAAACAAACCCATTTTTTCCCATAAAATACATTTATTAAGATGTTCTTAATGTCTGTCGTACATAAAATACAATTTTATGTTTGCTCCTGATTGCAAACACATGTTCTAGCTGCATACACAGCCGTCATCACTATCAGTCGGTACTTACACCAGACCTGTAGCTGGTGCCAATGATACCACTGAAAATCACGTACCTCGGAGATGCCCAAATCTTGAATCGGACAAGGCTGCGTGCGCTTGAGCTTGGCACGCCTTCACTGTACATTGACTACGTGCATATGTTATTCCCCTCCCCGCTCCACCCTGTTGCATCCTTGGCGCTCAAAGATTAATTGGACATTGCTGGATTCTCTGGCGTATGGTCCGGTTCTGTACGTGCGCAGACTTATTGCGCACACAATACGCAGCGTTTCGCTATTTACGCTCCTTAATGAATCAGGCCCATTCTATTAAAATGCTTTTTTTTTAACCCCACAAAATGATCCAATTTCATCATTTTACCAGAGGAACAAAACCATCTGGGACTGACCTAGTCACACCCTACGTGCAGGACACAGAAGGAGAACCACAGACATAGGTGGGATTTAGGAACCTGCTGATACCCACCCCCCACCTCTAGAATCTCCTCCATTAACGGGATCATATGCCCTCTGACCTCTCCTTAGCAGGAGTTATAATGAAGCATCCTCTCCCAATTTCACACCTCTAATTCACACCCTGCTTTCCTCTGGGACTCAGACTGAAAAAAAATTGAAAGAGGGGGGAAAAAATCCTTTTATGGCTCTTAAGTGCAAATTGTGGGAAACAAGTTAAACAACTTTTATTCTTAAAAGGCTGTAAATATGTCAGAGCCCCTGCTTTAGCAGCAACAGACTGACCTTGAACAGAACACTGTGTCTGGGATTTGTTGTCTGACTACTATGTAGTGTGATGTGCATCAGCGTTTGCCATATATCCATCAATGATTAGTAATTATATACCCACAACTGGAGCTTATTCCCTGCTCCTCCAAGTTTTTGCTTTGGGTGTAGCAAGGTCGCACACGTCCATAGTAAATCTTATTATGTTTTCATGCAATTTTGAAACGTCTAATTGTAATGTAAGGTTATAATCACCAATTGTTTAGAAAAACCAACTAAAACAGTGTGCCTCTCCTTGTCCTAGATTCCTGACTTATTATTTAAATTAGCTGGTGCTGTGTGGAAGAAGGTCCTATGCCACTGAGCTCATGTCAATGTCCTGTAATTTGGCAGCTTGATGATGTCCCAAAAATAGAGACTCTCATTGTTTAGAGTTAGAGCCACCCTATTAGCTGAAGCGCCTTGACGTGGCGGGTGGCTTACCATACATTTGCAAACGTGTGTATCTGAGAATTCTGCATTTTTAGGTACAAGTAAAATAGTAGCTCTCATAGGCAAACCGAGGGGGGGGCAACCTAGTGCCTGGAAACCCCCTCCAAGCCTGGGGAGCTGTATAATTGAGGTGGCTGGACCCTGCCCCCACTTCACACGGCTCTGCGTGAAAAGGGAGAGCTGTGTGCACCTAACAGTAGTGCATGCAGCATTGCCCATGTATATTATAGGGATAGGAAGAGTTGGAGAGCAGCCAAGCATTGTCTAATATTATAGCCATGCCCCCATGCATGCTGGCCATGTCCACTGGTGGCGTGATGTGGAAACCCCCTCTACAAATCCTGCGTTTTCCCCTGGCTCTTTTACTGGTTATACCGGTGAGCTGGGGGATTTTTCTCTGTATTTGTCGTGTCTGGATAACCCCGTCTGTTCAACCACCTGCTGTGAACCTATAAATTCATTGACCAACTTTCATTTCTGTATTGTTATTTGAGAGGCATGTTTGGTATCAGTAGCTTTTGGGGAGTGCTGGTGCTGTACTGTCATTTGGAGGCTTTTTGAGGTACCTCTTGGTAAGTTAGCTGTCAATTTATAAACACATATATGTATGGCCCAAAACATAGGGACTCTTATTGAGTAGAGTTAGGACCACCCTATTAGCCCATAGCCTTGACGGGGCTGGTGGCTTATCATACATTTGCAAATGTTTGCAACTGAGATTTTTGCATTGTATATATATAAGTAGAAATCGCAGCTCTTTTACTGGTTGCCAGCAGTGTGCAGGGGGAATTTTGTCTGTGTTTGTTCCTTTCTGGACATCCCCACCCTTTCATGCACCTGCTGTAAACCTATAAATTGATTGAGCAACTTCCACTTCGCTATAGCTTGATGATGTCACAGAATGTTTCTCAGGAGTAGAGAAGCTCAAGGGGGATATTTACTAGACTGCGAGTTTGAAAAAGTGGAGATGTTACCTGTAGCAACCAATCAGATTTTAGTTATCATTTATCATTATATATATATATATATATATATATATATATATATATATATATATATATTTATTTTAATATATTTTAATGATCTTTTCTGTCAAAAGCGTCCCATTAAAATTCTATATAGGACTAGACCCGATCTCAGTGCACAATCGAAATACACTTTAAGAGCCTATAACTAACAGGGAGGTATACATTGTTTCCTCAACCTTTAAATACATCCTCCAGGTGCTCAGGTTTCCTCCCACAGTCCAGTATACTGGGAGGCTATTTGGCTTCTGGCACAATGGACCCTAGTTTGTAGGAATTTAGAGTGTAAGCTCCAATGTTAATGATGGATCTTTTCTGATACTCCGTAATATGATTGGCGCTATATAAATAAACAATAATGAATAAATAATATTTAGTGCTGCAAACTTGTTTTTCCTGATCTTTCACCACAGTCCCTCTTTGTGGATTGTGCACTTTAATGACCTTACGACAAAAGTCCACTTTGTTGGACCAGAAAAAATATGCAGTTTCTTCGGCTATAAAATTCATTGTGTATCTCATGTGTATCTCATGGGTTTGATCACCATGACCTCTGTGTTCTAGATTTGAAACATTCCCGACAATGATTAGGGAAACCTGGGTCGAAACCCCCCCCCCTCAGTGCCTACCCCCAAACACATTGTTTCAGCCAGTGACGTGTTGACAGCGGTTGCAAAAAAATAAAAATGCAGAATAAATGCGAATAGTTGCTCAATAGTTTCGTATATGTTCAAAAAAAGGCTACTTTTGAAGCAGAAAAGTCCCAATAACTTCATATTTTCTACATAAAAAGTGGATTAATATTACCAGTATAATTTGATAGCGTTTGTATAAAGCGTTTTATACAAAGCGTTTGTAAATATATATTTTTCACGGTTTACACCTTTATCTGTATGCCATACTTGACTACTCTCCCGGAATTTCCGTGAGGCTCCCAAATTTCGGGGAGTCCTCCCGGAGGAGTAGGCAAGCCTCCTGGAACCTAAAAAACAACTATATTCATGGCATTGAATATCTGGGGCGGGTCTTAATCGCGCCATTAAGCCCTGCCCCCGCTATTCAATTCCGTGAATATCGGCATTTTATAGTGGGGGCGGAGCTATGGTGATGCAAAGATTTCACCACGCCCCCTCCTACTCCTGTCACAAGACCTGTCCTCCCGGAGAAAGTAGCTAAGTATGCTGTATGCTCAGACAACATTTACTGGGAACCCTCTCAGTGATAACAATAACATTTAATGAAAATGAGATTCGAGATAGATTCAGCAGTTTTCATTATCTTTGGAGTACCATGTTAATAATAGGAAAATCATGTCACATACAAAGAAGGGGTAACTGTATAAACCCTTCTAAAAAGGAAAAACAGAGGTATTGGCCATAGCAACCAATCAGATTCTAGCTATCATTGTTCTAGTACAGCATAGAAAATGAGAGCTAGAATCTGATTGGTTGCTATGGGCAACACTTTGATATATCTACCCCAACATGTGCTTTCATAGTTAAGTCTGTCTGAGGCAATGAAGACTTCTGATTTTTTTTATTGCTTATAAGAATCATTTCGGACCATCGAACCTTCCGAAGCTGCAAAAATACATGGTCTGTAGTGCAAATGTCATTTTGTAGCATCAAGCGCCTATTCTTGCACAAATGCTCCCTTTGCTGTCCAGATGGTGCTCCTTTTGATGGGAGGAGCTACAGGATCTGGCCAGTCCTAGCTAAATTAAAAAAATTGGCTTGCGTTGTCTAGATGAGTTTCAGGGATGAAGATTGTGCATTCCGCACTAGCCAAAAGCAGGGCCGTCTTTCCCATTGGGCACAATAGGCAGGTGCCCGGGGGCCCTGCAGCCCAGGGGGGCCCGTCTGAGGCAGCAAAAAAAACAAACCTGAAAAAAAAAAAGAAAATACTTACCTTGCGGTCAGCTGGCGATCCGGCTCCCTCCATGGTCTCCTCCTCCGTCGCGCTCGCAGTGCATGTCGGGTGTGACATCATCATGCCCGCCCGACATCCATTGCGGAGCGCGACGGAGGAGGAGACCATGGAGGGAGCCGGATCGCCAGCTGACCGCAAGGTAAGTATTTTCTTCTTTTTTTTCCGTTTTTTTTTTTTTTTTTTGCTGCCTCCGACTGCAGGGCCCATATATATAATCATTTTTTTTTTTTGTATATATAGGGGCCCCGGTGCACTGCTGTGCCCGGGGGCCCTAGATGTTCTTAAGAGGGCCCTGGCCAAAAGACCTCCTTTTCACATGCCAATAATTAGGTATCGTCCTTTAATCTCAGTGAGACGTATTTCCAGCATCTCAAGGCAATTGTAGAAATGACATGAAAACATTAAAAGTTCAAATTAAATTTGTTTTTGAGACAAGGATACCCTATATCCACACATTGTCCCCACACACAAAGTACACACTTAAGACCATACTTGCCAACTCTCCCGGAATGTCCGGGCGACTCCCGCATTTCGCGTGAGTCTCACGGACTCCCGGGAGAGTGTGGCAGTCTCCCGGATCTTCCCACTTCCTAGTGAAGTGGGCAGAATTAGGTCCAAAATGCCACGATTCACCGGGAATCGCAGCGTTTGGCCCCGCTGTAAAATGACGCTATTTGCGTCATTACGTCATGGGGTGGGGCCAAAATGACACAATTTTCGGAGCCCCGCCCCCTGCACGCCCACCTTCCCCGGCAGGCTCCCAGATCATACTTGCCATAAGTTGGCAAGTATGCTTAAGACTTCTTTTCAACTTACTTCTTGGTACAATTTAGAAGGGGACGCATGATGAACATCCTTCTTAAAACCTTAATTTATCAAGTAAATAATGCAATTCTGTAACACTTTTAGTTATAAACTTTTAAGTAAGGAGAACTCAAGCCACAAGTACAAGATAAAATATGTGAAAAACATTTACTTTATTTAGTATTCACAAGTTATTAGTTAACATTTTGACAACATGAATAACCATTGTGTATAGTTTTTTGTTTTTTTTAATCTTAGGAAAAATAACTGCGACATATAGAAATGTGTTATTTATCTATTGGGTCAATCTGAATGCTTGTCATTATTTTGTTATTATTTTCTAATATAACTTCTAATAAATAGAATTTATAAAACAAAAGTACAAATATTGCATGTGAAATGCAAGGATCTCTTATTCCAAGCTGAACTATTCTATCTTCACCCTGGCTCGATTCCTCACACAGTTTACCCTGAACATACTTTTTGCAAACAAACACTTGAAATTTGTTGAACACTCTGATCATAAGTCACGAAAGCAGCGTTCTAAGCAACAACATCAGCGGCCAGCAGCTGACAGCCACATTTAGAAGTTGAAATAATGGTGATACATTTTTGTTAATGGCCAAAATCTAACCACAAACTAAATTTGTTTCAATTCAATATCACTCTAAAGAAAGATATTTTTTACTGTTGTCAGATGTTTGTGTGTAATTCTGCATGATTAATAAGAGTGCTTTCAATGGAAGTCAAGCTTAGAATCATTGTTCCTTCTAAGCTGGAAAACATGGAAAATAAAGTGTTAAAATATTAATTTTAATGAGGACATCCCCATGAAGGCTGTGTTTAATGCTAACACCTGAAAAGTGCATTAAACATAGGACAAATGATTTCCTATGGGATCGTTTCCATCACTGTGGTCTAAAATTTGAAAGCAATGTCCAAAATTTTAGAAAGCGGCGTGACCTATTTTGCAGGCATTGATGCATAAAGTACATTGTATCGGTAAAAGTACAAAACAATAAAATCGCATGGAAAGGCAAAAAGGCATCACTAAATGCATCTATTCTGCATGTTAATAATCACGTGTTCTAACTCATTTTTCCCAGAACGTGGGACAAGTGGCCGTGTCCAATGATTGTGTTAAAAATGTAGCTCCCAAGATTTCATCCACAATCGGCCGGGTTTTTCCTGGAAAGTTACACAGTGGGCACAAATACTTGACTATATTTCTAGATTACAAAAAAATCTATAGAAGTGTCTGAAATGTAATCAATGTGATCAGTGCCTTCACCACTGGAGCTTACAATCTAAATGACCTAACACACCCACACACAGCGTCCATTGTTGTCAGAAGCATATTAACTTACCAATTTGTTCACGGACTGAAGGAGGAAACCCACACAAACACGGGGAGAACATACAAACTCCACACATATAGGGCCCTGGACAGAATCAAACACATGACCCCAGAGCCGTGAGCCAGCACCAATAACTACTGTGCCGCCGCGCTCCGACTAGTGCCATCATACCAACAATGTGACTCTGAAATACAAATGTCATTATCCTAGGTGGACATGGACAGAAGAGATCCCCCATTTTTCTGCCACAGTTCAGTTATATCATCTTGGGCCTGATTCATTAAGGATCTTAACTTAAGAAGCTTCTTATTTCAGTCACCTGGACTAAACCATGTTACAATGCAAGGGGTGCAAATTAGTATTCTGTTTTGCACATAAGTTAAATTCCGACAGTTTTTTCATGTAGCAAACAAATATCTACTTTAAATTTCCGTGTACAAATAAGCTATCAAGTATTTGTGTGCTACATGAAAAAACATTCAGTATTTAACTTATGTGCAAAACAGAATACTAATTTGCACCCCTTGCATTGTAACATGGTTTTGTCCAGGAGACTGAAATAAGAAGTTTCTTAAGTTAAGATCCTTAATGAATCAGGCCCTTATGATTTAAATCTAGCACTTATTTAACTTTTTATCATCCTATAATAAATATACACATATACATACATTCACACACACACACACACACACACACACACACACACATAGTGTATGCTGTTATTTCTTTTTAAATACCACAGAATCCAAATGAGATTATCTCTCTTTAAAGTTGGAATGACCTGCAGGGCAGGCATTTAAATCTTGCAATCTAAAAGATCGGATGTAGTTAGCAAAGTAATAGGTGATTTTAGCAATAAAAAACAAAAATAAATAGGACTTAATAATTAAGACTATACCAGAAACGAAGGCGGCACTGTGCTTTCTTTCTTTCTCTCTTTTATATTGCAACACCTCCCCTGGTTCACATTAGGCACTGACAATTATCGGGAGAAGCATCATCGAAAAACTATTGGCACATATTTAATACATTTTAGATGTTGAAGTAAAGTAACTTAAGTCAGTATTTATTGCCTACAGCTGTCAGTAAATTCTTGTGGCCTGATTCATTAAGGAGCATATACTGGACGTAGCATGCATTTTTTTTAAAAAAATGCACGTAAATCGGGTATACTCACGTCTGAAGATACGTGCGGTGATGAATACGGGTGTAAGTCTGCTCTACTAGACAAGACACTGCAGGATACGTACAATACCTACGTGGGATATAAACGCACAAAGAAATGCACAGAAAAAAAATAAAAAAATAATGTCACCTGTTAATAATATAGGCATTAATTATCAAACATTTAAAAATAAAAAAATTGGGTTTTTTTATTTCCCTCCCCCCCCATAAATTACATTTATTAGTATGTCATGAATGTCTACTGTACATAAAATACATTTTTACAGTTGCACCTGAATACAAATACATGTCCTAGCATGCATACACAGCCGTCATCACTAGTAATCGTCACTTAGACGGTGCAGCACGGTGGCTCAGTGGGTAGAACTTCTGCCTCACAGCACTGGGGTCATGAGTTCGATTCCCGGCCATGGCCTTATCTGTGTGGAGTTTGTTTGTTCTCCCCGTGTTTGCGTGGATTTCCTCTGGGTGCTCCGGTTTCCTCCCACACTCCAAAAACATACTGGTAGGTTAATTGGCTGCTAACAAATCAACCCTAGTCTGTGTCTCTCTGTCTGTCTGTGTATGTTAGGGAATTTAGACTGAAAGCCCCAATGGGGCAGGGACTGATGTGAATGAGTTCTCTGTACAGTGCTGCGAAATTACTGGCACTGTATAAATAAATGGTGAAGATGATGATGATGATAGACTAGACCTGTAGCTGGTGCAAGTGATATAGCTGAAAAATAAGTACCTGAGAGATGCCCAGAACTTGAATCAGGCACTTGAGCTTGGCACACCATTACTGTACATTGACTATGGGCATACGTCCCTTCCCTTCCCCGCCCGGTTCCCTCCCTTAAATCGTAGACTGTAGTAAGGGTCCTTTGCGCTCAGGGTCAGGGTCTGGGCATGTTCAGAGAATTTGTGCGGATTATGCACACAAAAATGTGCTTTACGTGCTTAATGAATCAGGCTTTCCATACATAACAGTTGAACAGCACCTTTTGAATCTATCTACAGTGTCTGGCAATACCACACCTTATGGGAGTTCATTCCATAGTTTCATGGCCCTTACAATAAAAAACCCTTGTTCGCAAAAGGAGATTGAATCTCTTTCGTTTCAAAGGGTGTCCCTATCTCTTCTCTAATCTACTTAAATCTAAGGCTGGGTACACACTACAGGTTTTGCACCTGATTATTGGGCCAATTACATGATAAACGACTGTTGGCTCGATATCACATTAGTGTGTACGCTCCAACGATGAACGATTATTGCGCCAAAGCTCATCGTATCGTTCGATTTGATTTTATAAATGGACTAAAAATCTTGTTCAACGATGGAATGATGTTGGGCAAATTCGCCAGTGTGTATGCACGGCCCGCAGCGTAGACAGATCTCCATAGAGTTTAGAGTCACAATCTTTTCAGCTGATGGTTATGACAGATGAAGAGCACAGATCTGAAGGTAAATCTTGGAAAACTTGTACAGTGCGTACACATGAATAGGCATAATGATCGGGACTTTCAGTCGTTGGTACAGATATCGCATTAGGAGGAATTTGCTGTAGTGTGTACCCAGTTAACTCAGTCTTTTATAGTTAAGATCTTGTACCCCCCTTAGTAATTTAGCTTCCCCTCTCTGCACTCATTTCAGTTACAGAACTACGTGTTTCATTGGGGCCTCTGTATTAATGACTGTACTTACTTTACATAGCTGTGTCCATACTTGTGTTTCCATAAGGCTTTGGGTTCCATTCATACTGAGAACGTCTGACAGACTCGCCAGCGTTCTGCATGAATCAATGGTGACCTCTTGGCACCACTTGGTTCCCTCATGTTTTTCCTCTCCCTCTGAATCCATGCCAGTATTTCCTCTTCTCTGTGCATGTCTATCTAAACTTCCTCCCCATAGGGTGCATGGATTCCTGTACTTGCTATATGCAATGTTTACATGCCTGTACTTCCTCTGTGTAATCTGTGTGATGGATGCCCGTGCTCCCCACGTGCACCCAGCCCCCCTCTCACTACAGCAGTCCCCTCTGGCACTTTGTTTGGCGAGACAGTCTTATAGGTACACAAACAAAGATCTGTGCTGTAGGATATCTAATACTCACATGGGTTCAATGATCTCTTTATTCCGTGCCTCTCCAGGGAATATATTACGCTGCCAATTCTGTTTATTTTTGCTTTTATATTACCTCAGTTGACTTTTTGGCGCCATTAAAATAAGCAGCGTCCCTGATATGTAGTTTAAGGGTTCCATCACTTTACCATCAGCCTAGGACTAAGGGGCTTATTCTGACATACCTGCCTAGGATATAGAACATATGATACATTTCGCTGTGGGTGGCAAGATGGAAGAGGAGTTCATAGCATGATGCATTATGGGTAAGTGGTCACGATAAAACAATTCTGTCTAAATGCATTCAAAAGCTATTATATTCTAATTAAACAACCATGTCTAAGAATTTTCAGGCCTTTATCATCTACAAAGTAATGCTCACTCTTTTTAACGAGCTATTTTGTTCTACGTATTACAAATGGAACTAAACGAACCCCAACATCAAAGGCTGTTTCTTCACTTAATCTTTTTCTCTATAGACGGTGACACTAGTTTGTAAATTAATATAGAATTAACTCCTCCCTTCCCCCGGTCATTGTGCTACTCTAATGACCCCCGCTTTCCTGAGCAGGGACCCGGTACCTTCAATGCCACAAGCGCCTGTGTGGCTCTTTGCAAGCACCCTTGAAAAAGGACTTTGCCAGAGAGAGGCTTTTAAGTAAAAGGGGACAATTGTCAAAGGGCTCGAGGCTATTCATGCAAAACAGGCTGAGAAAATGCCTGCAGTCAGTCTCAGAGGCGGTGGGCTCCGTCCAAAGAAGAAAGCCCACATAAGGTGAACGACTGCTGCTAGGAGACTCCGTCTCAAGGCATGCTGCTAACTGCAGTGTGCATGCATCCAGCAAACCTATGTGGTCTGTTCTCCCGAGGAGACAATACAACGGCCAAGCAGGGAAGAGCTCAGCTGGTTTGTGCCAGCCATGCACATTAGCAATACTATGCAGGAAGCTAATTTGCATAATATTATTGATGTCTAAATGTCTGGGGACATTCTAGTACAATAAAAGTATACTATTTATCAAGAGTCCCTAACAAAGATATAGAGGGAGATGGCGTTGATTTGGCTGTGCAGCAGTCTGCCAAGACACACTTAGGCTACAGGTTTTTCACCCGATTATTGGGTCAATCACACGATAAACGACCGTTCGGCCCATTATCGCATTAGTGTGTATATTCCAACGATGAACAATTATCGTTCCTAAGCACTTCGTATCGTATGATTAGTTTTTATAAACGGACTAAAAATTTCGGTCAACAATGGAACAATGTGGTTCCAATTCTGCAGTGTGTACGCACTCACGACCAGCAGCGTAGGCAGACCTCCGTAGAGTTTAGAGTCACAATCTTTTCAGCCGATGGTTGGTTTTGGAACAATTGCCCCCTAAAGCCAATTTTTTCCCTTGCATTAACTGAATGACAACATGTTAATCTTAGTTCTATGGAAGACAGAAAAGTAAATTTGTTACCTATTTGTTGCAGTGTGTTTATAGCTTAAGGGGGGTATTCAATTGTTAGCCAGAACCGCTAAAATCCCGCGCTCGAAAAATATTACCGTTAATACGGTAATATCTCGCTGGATTTCAGCTCGAAGCTCCCTGAGCTATGAGCTGAAATCCAGCGAGTAAATTACCGTATTAATGGTATTTACGCGCAATATTACCGTATTAACGGTAATATTTTTCGAGCGCGGGATTTTAGCGGTTCTCGCTAACAATTGACTACCCCCCTAAGTGTTGTCTACTATGCCTAAGAGGAGAGAAATGTTATCAATGTTCCAGAAACATCAAGTATCTATTCTGTATTGCACCCATAGGAAGCACAGTTTTCTTTTGCATTTTTGTTGGCTTAATGCATAACTTTTACAAATGATGGTGCTGGACTAATCTGGACTTTTTCCCACTTAAATGGTTATAATACATCCAGAAAGCCAATTTTGTAAATACGAGTATGGACTGATCCTCATTGGCTGCCCGTCTGTTAAGTAGGCAGGCTCACTGGACTTTAACTCATTTCATGCCGGGAGTTCTTCGGGAGTACTGGGGGGGGGGAGGGTCTAACCATATGGCTAGCGCCAGATCAAGAACAGAAAAAGATTCCAGGTAAGTATATATTTATTGCCACTGCACTGGGGAAAATGTGGGCCAAAATTATTTCACTTACGCAAGGTGACCATATTATTTATTAATTGATTGATTTTGTAAGGAAATCATTTATTCAATTCTTTATTTAATAAAAGGGTTCATTAATTATTTATTCTTTAATAAACGGGGGAATTATGATCTATTAATAAGGGAGCCTCTATTGCAGATTTATTTAGAAATGGGGGCACTTTAATTATTATTATGGAGACATTTTAACGGTATTTACTAACTCTCTGGTACCCACTGGCCTATCTTTCTTTTGGCCACACAAAGATTGACCTCTTTGGCATCAGTCCTCCGGGCTCCGGGTATTCACTCATGTTCTCTTCCCATCGAAGTTCTTTGGTCAGTTGTCCGTGTTTTATAAAAATGAGAATAAAAGGTAGAGAGTAGGACACTGGAGGTGGATCTACCCAGGCAGAAGGCCTCCAGTGCGGAGGGAGCGGGGAGGGGTCTGGCGCTTCATTTTGTTATTGTAGAAGTGACAGAGCTGCAGGTATTGGTAAAGGGGCAGTCGTAGGTAATCCAAGGCGATCCTGGAGCCCAGAGAACTAAGGGAAGAAATTTTCATTATTATTTTTGTTACATCGTTATTACTAAAAGTACAAGGAATCAGTGTTAATACGTACAAGCCCTAAAGGTAACATCCATAACTAAAATCCATCCTAGTTTAGAATTTTGCTAACGGCATCCTTCCAATAACGACACATATGTACGTACACACATCGATGATAACCCTCATTTGTTTATTGAACGCAATGCTTTAGTTATAACCTATAATTTATGCACAAGATACAACTAAATAAGTTATCTCATCTCAACGTGGGACTATATGCAGCAGACTTCCTGAAAGGAGAGAATGGGCAGTTTCTATAAATCATAATGTGCACTATTCAGTGACTGAGTCTGCTCTGGGAGGAAGCGGCAGAGTACAACGCTGCCTGCTGGGAGGTCTCGCAGAAAAAAACCCTCTTCCTAGAGAACACTTCTGATTCTACTTTCCAGTAGATCACGTTACCTAGAAAAAGCCACAAAATTAACGGGAAGGCTCCAACATTGCCAGGGGTTGGGCGAATAATACGTTATTCAAGGATTTACTAAACTCACAGAAAAACTGGCAATAACCAGTCTGGAATTGGTTGGCATCAATATGGCACTTGGAGTGTTATGCTGCGTACACGCACCTCTGCCGCCTGTCAGGTAAACTCTGCTTATTTTGTGCAGAGTGGGAGGTTGGGAGGTGCAAATGTTTTTGTAGCGTATCGTGCGTAAAATTGCTCTGCACGTGCCCAGGTGTCAGGCACCGCCTCTGCACCTCTCATAGGTGCCGGAGATGGTCTCCTTCTCCTGCGGCACACTCGTGTCCTGTTGCCTAGCAATGGGACGTCCCTCCTGGTTATGGGCGCTGCGCGCGCATGCGCAGTGTCTCGTTTCCCGTTGCTAGGCAAAGGGACGCCTGCTCTCTTCCCCCATCGGCAATCAGTTGCTCTGATCGCCAGGACCTCCACCCCAATCTGATACCACCTGGCTCTATTTAAACCTCACTCTGGTGCCAGGAGGGTGCAAGAGCATTGGTTTACCTTCTCAGTGTTCCTGTGTTTTCTTGCTATTCTTACTATACTGGTTCCTTACTCGGCTCTGCTGACTACTCTCCTGGATATCGTTTTGTACCTCCCTGCCCGTTCTGGTTTTGATCCTCTGCCTGTCCCCAACCATTCTGCTAATTACCTACGTTGTACTGCGCCACCGCAGGCCTTGACCCGGGCCGTCCGACCCATCCACTTCTTTCGCTGCGCTGGTTACTATCTGGGAGAACTGTGCACCTCACGCAGCGAAGTCCATACCTCCTTGCGGGGGTCCCTGATAAACACCGGGGGTGCATTAGACTCTGCACCTCCCAGTTTAGTAGTGCCAATACCAGTCAGTGATTATCCCTGTGTGACACCAGGCAGATTTGCGTGATTATGCCAGCAAGCACCTGGAGAGGCGGGTGTAAATGACATATGTTGATGATGGCGTTCTCCAGCACTAACGATCCGCTGGTGATTGGCTGTTTGCAAATGATCCACTGACACTGATTGGAGCTTTGTTTATCGCACTGATATGCCTGTGCGTGTGTGTGCGTAGGAAAACATTTTTCTTGATCATGGCCTTATCTGTGTGGAGTTTGTTGGTTCTCCCTGTGTGCGCCTGGGTTTCCTCCAAAACCATACTAGTAGGTTACCTGGCTGCTATTAAATTGACCTTAGTCTCTCTTGGTCTTTGTGCGTATGTTAGTCAATTTAGACTGTAAGCTCCAATGCTACAGCATTAAGTACACGTGTATCACATTCGTCCCCAGGGGAGCTTTCTATATATTCATTCCCGGAATTATCGCAATTATTTTGCTTATTTGTTAGTTGAAACTGCAATTGTTGTTCGGAACAATTTCTGGACAAAGTATTGGTCAGTTTGGAGAAAGCGTTGTCCAAGCACTTACATGCAGAGGGACACATATATGTAGCAACTACATGGTTGTGGGCCAAATATTGTTAAAAAATATTACATCATGCAACATAGTTTGCACCGGTCAAAGAGTTGAGTTGGGTGGACTGGGATCCCTACTCGCTAAGTGTGGATTACAAACATAAGTGCACCTAATTTTGTACTTAAGTAGAAAAACAAGATTCCACCCTGCTGTTATGGGTTTCACGGGGAGTGGGGGCCTCAGAGCAGCATGACCTACCATTAACGGGCCCCACCTCACCTCTTGAACACTAGCAGCCCCTAACCCAACTCCCCAACCCACCACTGAAGCAAACCCTTATGGCTTTGAATGTCTCACAAAATGTGCATTCTAATTTATTTTAATATGTCTCATTAGTTCCTGATACTTTAAACTACAGGTCTAAATTTACCAGGTAGAATGTCCCCTTAAATTTGTCTGGGGGCTTCCTGGGGGGTATATGTAGTTTAAGAACCCAGGTAGACAGTGAAACAAGCATCTGATTGGTTGCTATGGTTGAGTGTAAAATTTACATCTAACGTAATGTTAGTCCATGAGCCCTTGTGTTTGTACTGATTGCTGGCAATTAGCTAAACAGCAAAGAAACATATGTGAGTTGTGAAGAGCTCATTCTAGTGCTCTTTAAATGTAATACCCCCAATTAGATTTTAATTAAAGAGGATCGCTTGTACAATAGCGCGTAGAAGGAAACAAAGGCTATGCCCAATTACTTGTAGTGATTTTATTTGTGGCCTTGCCCTGAGCAACTCGTGCTAACCACCCTCTCCCAGATGTCTCAGACTAGATTAGAGGGGACTTAATAGAGGGTACTCATTACCAATTGAGAGAATGATGGTTTCACATGCAAATGTAAAGAAGAGGTTAGTATGGAATCATTGCTTTACATAGAGGAAATATAATGTCTGCTATAATCATGTTGCTACTGCAGTTGCTGGTGTTCCTGCATTTTTCCAACGCCAGGTAAAAACACAGGTTATTATCAAGCTGGAAATAGCATTCAGTGGGTAACTTTGTCTCCCTGTAACTACTGATGAGCAATGTTTTCAAGACAAGATATTTGCCACTTTCCGCATTTGCCAATATAATTTATCGCGTTTCGCCGTTAGTATTTGGCCTTATGTGTTCCCAGTATTACCTCAACCATACACACGGCAAAATGAATTGACCACTGTCATCTCAGCTCTATTGATAGATACTAAATTCTATGAACTGCAAATTTCCAAACAGTGTCCATTACACGACGAAGTACCCGCAGAACTTGGGGGTTGTTCTTGTACAAAACGACTTGTTTCACCCCAACTTTGCTCATACCCACCTGTAACACTGCACCTGAACTGTTCGCCATAGAAGCATGTGCGCTTCACGCATTTCATGCTATCTGCTACTTTCCATATAGGGCAGCACGGTGGCTCAGTGGTTAGCACTTCTGCCTCACAGCACTGGGGTCATGAGTTCAATTCCCGACCATGGCCTTCTCTGCGTGGAGTTTGTATGTTTTCCCCATGTTTGCGTGGGTTTCCTCCCGGTGCTCCGGTTTCCTCCCACACTCCAAAAACATACTGGTAGGTTAATTGGCTGCTATCAAATTGACCCTAGTCTCTCTCTCTCTCTCTCTCTCTGTGTCTGTCCATCTGTGTGTGTGTGTGTAAGTTAGGGAATTTAGACTGTAAGCTCCAGTGGGGCAGGGACTGATGTGAATGAGTTCTCTGTACAGCGCTGTGGAATCAGTGGCGCTATATAAATAAATGGTGATGATGCTGATGATGGTTGACACTGTTTGAGTGGAAAATTTTGTTTCCCTGCCCAGTCATTGACAGCTCACATTGCTACGCTTGTGTGTCAGTACATGCAAAAATATAATGGGGCTCTTTTACAGTTGTAAATGACTCACTCCAACAAACGTACCGATATGTTGAGTCGGAAGCACTGTTTTTTTTTTTTTAAATCAGGTAAAATTTTATTGCATTTTTTAACTTTTTTTTTTAACAGCAAAAAAGCCCAAAACAATAGCCTAAAACAACAACTACAACCCACACAGTGATACAGGCAGTGTCAAATATTCATACACATTATAGTCAAAATGCATTGATATTCAGCTTTTCAAACCAGGGTATGCACATCCTCCAAAGTCTCGAGATACAATGAGATAATAACACAATATTAATAATATAAAATTCAATCGTTGACCTTAATAACAAAGTAGGCGGCTGGATGTCTGCCCCGAGCATTGCATTAGGAGAGCTCCACCTCCCTCAATCCTTCTGTAACATATGGGGATATTCTCCACCTGTGCCATATTCTTTCATATTTATCCACTAGGTTCCTGCTGGTGTACGTGAACCTCTCATGGCCGACTGTATCGTTAACAAGGTCAATCCAGCTACTCAGGGCCTTCAGCTGCCATCCACTTCCTAGCTATGTCCACTTTTGCCAACATAAGTAACGTATTAATGAGCAGTCTAATAAGTCTACGGGTGTTTTTGTTCAAGCCTAAACTGAATATAGATAGTTTTGGCGTCAAGGCAGACACTCCCACCTCCAATCGTTTAATACAATCCTCCACCTCTCCCCAAAAGCCTGAAACCAATGGACACTCCCAGAGCATATGCTAAAAGTTCCCTTTCTCACTCCCGAACTTAGGACACAAAACCACCTGACCCCTGGACGCACTGTTTTTGACTCAAAAACAGTAGTATTTGCAGCAGATGTACGTCTAGTGTGTATATTTACACCACACGATAACGCAGAGTTGTGGCTTGGCAACAATAGTGGTAAATGCTACACAATATAATATTGTGTAATAAAGAGGGATATTGTCTTGACAGTTATCAATTAATGCAAAAGTTGCTCTTTCAGTATAAAATGTAATTAAATACATACATCTCCACATCTGATATTTACCACTTTAAAAATCAGTTGTCCAGATGGAAATGTCAATCAAGCAATACAAATAGAAGGACATGTTTTTATATAATACAGTGGTGATGCTAATGAGTACTGGAGGGGTCAAGAGGTAATCTGGCAATCAGCTCATGGCTGATGGTCATCATCAACATTGTGTAACAATGTACCAACCCTCTAGTACTCATAAGTACATGCCTCCTAAAAGGTTTATCAGGAGATGTGACCACGTGTAATTGAGTGAACATGGCATTACTGAACTCACCCTAGGCTGCCCCCCCCCTCCCCGCCCACATCTGTTTTGAATCTCCAGACTCAAGTCAATGGTAAGCAAGAAACCTATATACCTATGTATGCATAAGCATTTTTGGTGTGCATGCCCAGTACAGTAATGCATATCTTAAGCAAAAAATAAAAATAAAATGTTCGTCCAATTCTAAATCATGATGAAGTCCAAATAATCTAAAATACTACAAAGAGAACTCTCAGAGTGTGGGACTTTAAGGTGTGAATGGGCAATTCCATAGGTGGCTACTAACTGCTTTAAATGGGTACTGTAACAAGGAATGTCCCCAAACTTCTGGAGGTTCTCTTTTTAAAAGTTTCAGGGCTTTTGTTAAGTTCTGAGAGAAGGTTTGCTAGTATATATATTTAAATATGGACCTGAGTACCACAACCAGTATACTGAGCTATGCACACTGCTTGAAGAGGAATGGCGCATATTACTATGTCATACTAAAGCTGGCCACACAAGGGATAATTTGGCTACTTGGCCCAAGTGCTGAGGTC
Source organism: Mixophyes fleayi (assembly GCF_038048845.1). Taxonomy (NCBI): domain Eukaryota; kingdom Metazoa; phylum Chordata; class Amphibia; order Anura; family Limnodynastidae; genus Mixophyes; species Mixophyes fleayi. The sequence continues at coordinate 28,845,034 of NC_134411.1, forward strand.
ACAGGATCAATGTCCAGCTCCATATGTAGGTGTAACTGGGGATTGTTAGTGCATTCAGATGATGACCACATAAAGAGGCTGATAGTGGATAGTGCCATCTTCTGACCCCATTTACCAACATGGCCGATGATGAGCTACTCGATTTAGCTTGTGTAGTTAGGTCATAACCACACAGACTGATGGTGGTCATCTCCCAACGAGATATACCAATATGCCCGATAATGAGCCGATGGATTCAGTGGACATGGTCAGAAGCAGGGCCGTAACTAGGGCTGTGTGAAAGGAGCGACCGCCCAGAGCACAATGCTGAAGGGGGGCGCAGTTTAGGAATATTTTAGGTTCATTTGGTTAAAATTGAGAGCTAGTGGGCCGGCATTAGTCTCTCTTGCCCCAGGCGCTAGAATTCTAAGTTACGGCTCTGGTCAGAAGATGACCTCACAGACAGGCTTAGGTGACAAGCCCGATAATGAGACAATACATTTTCGGTATACATTATCTGCTCCTATTTTTGCCCACTTACTCTACCAATATTGCAGCATATGTGGCCAGTATATCGTTTTGTGGTGTCCCGCTATTAAAACATAATGCTAGTAGTATACATTTCTATCAATAAATAAACTGTGCATATTAGTTAACCCGTGCATGATACTCATGCATTCTAGTCAAATCAAGCTACTTAAGGTGTTAAAAAGGTTCTTGTCATGCATTTGGGGCTAGGCCAGGCCTCCTCAGGGGAAGAGCGTTACTTCCCGACGTAAGCGCCCTTTTTTAACGTGGTTTTGTCCACATGTCACCACCTCATCATTTTTCTCCATCACCTCATCCTTCATCTTCATCGCCACATCCTTCATCAAGCTACTTAAGGTGTTAAAAACTCCCCACTGTCACCCCCGGCAACCAGCAACCACTCCCAACTGTCACTTCTCCTTCAAGAAATATATAGGTCAGTGTATAACTCTGCCCAGCAGGTGGCGCTGCAGCTTGGTTTTTTTTCCCCACACACGCCACTAGGCATTTATATAGTAGATGATTTTGAACAATTTTTTCATAAATTTGCATAGGCCACAATTTTGTGGATTTAACGACATTAAGGGGCCGATTCACTATTGCAGGGGAACTCTACGGTCATGTAACCTTGCGGTGTTTGTCTTGCACCCCATAGAGATGTGCAGGAAAATCTACAATGTTGGGTACTGTATTAACCGAAAATGTTCCGTGGCTGAACACCGCGGTGATGTTCGGATGCACATTGCAGAGAATTGTATCAGCCCCTTAGAATTATTGGTAGACTTGCTCAGACACCACTTGGTAAATGAGTTTAAATATTTCATCATCCATGATAACTCTGCAAATCCTGTAATGAGTAAATCCCCTACAAGGTGTGTCACGCGGCTATTCGCGCAGTTAAATTCTTCAGAGCTAAACTCTCTCCATCCCCGCAAGAAATACGTTTTCCCTTTCACTATGACAGCTAGTAAATATTATTGTATCGTGATTTCCACATATTACCGACCCCTCTGGTAGGGAAGAGATTAACTGATCTCATCTGACATTTCATAATTGACTTCAATCACCTCTAGGAATAATTGGTGTAAGTGGTGAAGACATACACCCAGCTAAGCAGATGCTTATGAGACGCTGTAATGGTCGGCATTGAAAGGAAAACAATTCCACATATTTCTTTCTGCCAGGACGAGACAGGTACAGGCCAATGTTTGAAAAGCCTCCCAGGTATGTACGTGATGACTGAATGGAGGTTTGTGTGCCACACCCAGGGAAGCAATTTGGAAATGAGAAGACAAATCCCTAAGATCTACATCATACACTTATTTAATAATATCTGTAAATACATTCACCATTTTTAAATATTGCTGGACGTTAAGGCTGGCAGACAACGGGGTAAGGAATATTTCATGTGTATGTATGTTATGTCCACAGCCGAAACCATACATGGGGAGCCGTTAGTTTTAGTTTTTTCATAGGTGTATGAATGAATGGGAGAATGGGATAATTAATTTCTATGTTTTATATATATATATATATATATATATATATATATATATATATATATATGAGAGCAAATAGTAAAATTCATATGTATTGTAGAAAACCCCCCTGTGGATAAGTTGGCTATAGCAACCAATCAGATTCTAGCTGTCATTTTGTAGAATGTACTAAATAAATGAAAACTAGAATCTGATTGGTTACTTAGGCAACAAGTCCACTTTTTAAATCCCGCAGTTTAGTAAATATACCTTCATATATGTCTTTATCTATTCCAGAGTGAAGGTTTAAGTAACTGGTGCAAATGGGTGGTAGAAATAAACTAAGAGAGAGAGACTGCTAGGGATATTCTAAATCTGTATAACCCACTCCTAGGGCTAGATTTACTAAGCTGCGGGTTTGAAAAAGTGGGGATGTTGCCTATAGGAACCAATCAGATTCTAGCTTTCATTTATTTAATACTTTCTACAAAATGACAGCTAGAATCTGATTGGTTGCTATAGGCAACATCCCCACTTTTTCAAACCTACAGCTTAGTAAATCTAGCCCCCAGTCTCTATACTTAATAAGTACTATTCACAACTTGATGGGTACCAGCTAAACGTTTAGGACTTGGAAAAGGAAAGCTGGTAAAGAGGCGACTATCTACAGCCTCACACTCTCCAATAACTGGGGCAGATACAGAGCCGTCTTAACGCATGGGCACGCTGGGCAGTTGCCTGAGGGCCCTACAAGCCTAGGCGCCTCATAGGCTTGCCAACTTTCAGTATATTATTCCAGGAGATTTATTCAGAAACTTCAAACCCTCTTTATTAAAACATTTAGGTGGACTAATCACCTCAGTATCAGCTGGTGTCCGTACGTGTGATCTTGCTGTTGCGAATACATATATTGACCTTGACGAAAACAACATACACGTTCTAACTGTATATAAGCAAGATAAAATCAGCATACATCATTTCTTGAAGCAATTTTTGATGCAATTCTCTCCAAAGAAATTTTGCAAATGTTTGTGTTGAACACTTGATAAATAATAAAGAATTCATAGTAATTTCGTACTGTGCCATCTCCGTCTGTGTGATTTAGCCACTGAGTACCATTTCGCTTATTTTTCAACTTCAAGACTCATGTTATATTGCCCAAACGTTTGTGGGGATTAATCTCTGCTGTACAGCATGTTTTTAAATGTTTAAACACTGATTTTGTTTAGTGTACCAATAAATATTAGTTTAATTTTATCAATTAATTTACATTTTTATTCCTGTGAGTGGTTGTGTAGGTAGAACTCCAAGTGCACTGCTTTGCCCAGGGGCCTATAATACTGTTAAGACGGCCCTGGGCAGATATCTGATTGGATAATACTGATAGCTGGTGTGGCATTTGTCCGTTTATCTGGCATTATAGCTAACGCTACATAAGTATACGTCGATAACTTTGCAGTTTAGTATGGTCTATTTATGAGACATGAATGCATGACGTAAAGACCGAAGTTGTCTCAAAAGCTTAAAACTAAATTCTATTCAGTTAGCCCGTAAACCTTATCACTTTAGTCTTACATGTTCACCTCTTATAGCCAATGAAGGACTCCTCTTTATTTCATCATCATTTATTTATATAGTGCTACTAATTCCGCAGCACTGTACAGAGAACTCACTCACATCAGTCCCTGCCCCATTGAAGCTTACAGTCCAAATTCCCTAACATGCACACACAGACAGAGAGAGAGAGAGACTAGGGTCAATTTTGATAGCAGGCAACCTACTAGTACGTTTTTGGTGTGTGGAAGGAAACCGGAGCACCCAGAGGAAACCCACGCAAACACGGGGAGAACATACAAACTCCACACAGATAAGGCCATGGTCAGGAATTGAACTTATGACCCCAGCGCTGTGAGGCAGAAGTGCTAACCACTGAGCCACCGTGCTGACCCAGTTATTTTATGAATGGCTAACTCTGTGGAACACTTGGGGATTTTGCACCCTAAAAACATATTTAGCCTGTTCCAAATTACACAGGCTCAATCACCTACTGAAAGGAACAACAGTTGTGTTTTAAATCAATTTAGTATGGCCTGCTGAGACTGAGCATTGTATTAGATTAAAATCAAAAGGAATAAAAGATATAAAGCACAAACGCATCCCTAAGCTTCAAACTTAGTTTTCAGAGAGAAAGAGGATTTGGTAATATTGGTGCAGACTTTTCCTTTCGCCCCCTCTCCCGGTGTTACACTGGGTCCACGGCTTGTCTCCTGCATTGCTAATCCTCTCACACTGAAAACCCTCATGCTGCAGGGACTCAGCCTGGAATGTGCAGAGGGCAGACAAGGAACAGGGAACATAGAGCACAGAGGAGGGAGAAGTGAAAACCACACATGGCAGTAGAGGAAAACAGGGATTAGGTGACAATACATGAGAGCCCTGGGATCAGCGCTGCCACCAATAAAGGCAGTCTGGGTTCATCTAGAGACTCTGTGCGGCATGCAGTAACCTGTTGCCGAATGTGTACCTCTGTGTCCATAGGCTGAAGGCATCAATGTCCAATGATTGACATCAAGAGGTAGATTTACTGAAGCTTCTAAAAAGTGGAGGTGTTGTCTGTGGCAACCAATCAGATTCTAGCTACCATGTTCTAGAATGTACTAGATACGTGATAGCTAGAACCTGATTGGTTGCTATGGGCAACAGCTTCACGTTTGTTATCCATGGATGCTGCAGAGAAATAAAATATTTCAGTGTGTATGTGTGTGTGCGTGGGGGGGGGGGGGGGGTAGGAGGTTACAACTGCAATGCAATGCTTGGCCCCTATCCACACTTTGCTAGGGGCCCGTGGATGTTTAGTTCTGCCCCTGTATCACAGTACCTATTTTTTCCCATTTTCATACATTAAGGGAGAGGTTAAATTGACTGCAATGTGCCGCCAGGCATCACCGCAATGTCCGGCTGCGCACTTTGCCAGCCATTATAGTAAGAAATATCAGCTCATTTTTCCTGGCACCGCTATGGGGTAACATGAAAAATGAGCGGAGATTCCATCCTCAACCTAGGCGCCATGTGTCTCCATGGACCGGTCTGGAAACACATTGTGCTGAATTGAATCTCCCCTTAAATGAACATGAATTGTTTCATCCCACTATCAAACAGTACATGGAAGAAAATTAATTAAGTTGATGTGGGTCATTCATTTGTAAGACACATGTATATTAAATTATTACTTAATTGCTTTTCTGTTGTACCCACCTGTATATAATGCATGCTGCAACTGCTTGGAGAGACAAACTGATAACTATAGGTAAATGGTTTATCAACACTTTCATACCAGCTAGAAAACAATGACTGATACAACTGTACTGTGTTATAGACCAAATCTGTTATAGCTTCTGCCAGAGCCACTGTAAAGCTTATTTTTTTGTATATGCCCACAAATAATGCCATCCTGTCTGCAACAGATGCCATTTTATTGAATGCAGCGCAAACCTCGGTCCAACTACTATCATCATCTGCGCACTGACGTCTCTGCCTTTACCCTAAGTCTCAGAGAATATGTGGTGTACTACCACCTAGTAAAAAATGTTATTAAGATGCCCTTCGCCCTAGTCGAAGCCCCAGGGGCTGCTCGAAGGAGCTGTTTTTCCCCGGTCTCCTCCGTCCCTCTTACAGACCTGTAATTGCTTGGCTGGTTCTGTGTTACCCACTATGGACATCTTAGTACAATTTTTTACCTAGGTGGTTGGGCAGCTTTAAACGCTGCTCACAGGGGCCTCACTAGAAATTTGTAGGCTCCATGACAACATTTGGTAAGGGCCCCCATATCAGGCACACACTTAGGGGGGGGTTCCAGTTACCTTCATTCAACAAAAGATGCGTTATTCAAGTAATAAAAGCATCTTTTTAATTATATTAATGTGTTACCACCATCCAGAAACAGCAGTATTAGTTCGGTACAAGTCCCATGTGAAACTTGTTAAATAGAAATGCAAGTATTTTGAAAACCCCCTTTATATTTCCTGCATTTACCCATACTTGCCAACTCTCCCTGAATGTCTGGGAGACTCCCTGAACTAGGGGTAATCTCCCTCACTCCTTGAAGAGTCTGGCATTCTCCCTGATGCTGAGCCAGTACAAGACGTGGTTGGCTTCGCCATCTGTGGCATGATGACACAGTTCAGAAACTGTGTCCTATGTCCATGTATTGATGCCTATGGAGGTGGCCATTTTCATGGAGACCAAGATTTAATCAATAACTTATAGGTAAGACAACATGACTTCAGTAATGGAGACAGAAATATAAAAGACACGTCAGTCTCTAGAGATTCATTAGCTGCTTTTCTTTAACGCATAGTTGTCTACTCTCCCAGAATGTCCGGGAGACTCCTGCATTTCTGGGAGACCTCCTGGGCTCCCAGGAGAGCAGAGCAAACTCCCAGTTCTCACCCCCGCCATAGATAAGTGACGGGGGTGGGGCTTAATGACGCAAATATCACTTCATATTAACCCCACCCCCTGCAGTAATTGGCCAAAATTGTGACAATCATTTAGGGGACGGGGCCAAAAAGAACGATTCGTCACACCTCCCTGAAACCAACGAGGAAAAGTTGGCAAGTATGCATTTACCACTGCATACAACACACAATAGTGAAAAAAAATCACATATACACATGGGTTTTGACAGAGAAGGCGGCCCCTGGTAGCTAAAGGTCCCATAGTAGCTGCTCATGCAGATGTGGATGCGCCCTGCGCTTTATAAACTGATCATATACAAACTGAGGGACGTGGAGATAGAACGACACATGTTGTGTGCCTGCAGCTCTGTTCATTCATACATGTAGCGTTGGCCTGTGCAGGCGGCTCTCTTCCCACACATACTTCGGATGGCTGTGTGGGGAACAGCCAATGCATTTTTTTTCTCTTCTGTTTTATGAATGAACTTAGCTATTCTTCCAAACTTGTAATACTGCATTTTAAGAAACCTCAAGGCGATCCTGTGGCAGATGGGTTTTCTTGTTAAAAGAAAAAAAAAAGAAGAAGAAAAAAACAAACTCAAAGAGGAACAAAGAGCACAGAGAACATTCTCCTCGAGCAGCCCCATGTGGTAATTCTAACGCTGGTGATACATGTTTCCTGCACAAAGACATCTACAGACATGGATAGATTGTAATGTATCAGGTTTCGTGTGCAAAGTTTCATCTTGTAACCGTCCTTTTCTATATATACAACTTATGCTAATTGCAAACATAGACAGTTTGCTTAAAAAGTGAGTCTCTTACAAAAATACATTCTATTATCATAACAATTCTTCTTCTTGCTATGGCATACAGAAAAAGGAAATCAAAATAATAAATATATGTACAAAACATAAGGTCATGAAACATCAATATAATATAAAACTGAAAAACAATAACTATATTGCAGGTTTTCATAACATCAAGGTCCCTGAATGAGGAAAAATATTGCAAATTAAGCAGAAATTACAGTCTCTCTCTCTCTCTCTCTCTCTCTCTCTCTCTCTCTCTCTCTCTCTCTATATATATATATACACTCATCTGTGCATGATTAAAGAAATCCAGAAAACATGACCTGTTGGTAGCTGTTAAGGACTGTCTTTGGGCACCTCAGGAGTAGATGAATATGAGATATTTTACCATTTCAGCTTTATTGATGTCGTTTTGGCTGATAGAATGGCCTCTTTATTGCAATGCACCAGACAACGCACCGTAAATATTTAATTCACGGTGTAAATGTGATAAAAATGCAATTATTATGTTTAAATGTAAGAACATGTATGAATATTGCCAGTGCTTTTTTCCCAATGCCACAATGTATGCTGTTATATCATTTACCATCTTGTTTGTCTTAAATACCAATGTCCACAAAACACATTTTTTGCATAAAACCATTACAACAGGTAAAGTGGAGGTGTTGCCCATAGCAACCATTCAGATTCTATCATGTATTTAGTGCATTCTAGAACATGATAGCTAGAATCTGATTGGTTGCTATGGGCAACACCTTCACTTTTCCTTTTTAGAAGGTTCGATTAATATACCCCTTTGACTTCACAGTCTTCGTTCGGTCTCACTACAGTAAAAAGCTGTTGCCTTATGTCACGGCTGGATCTAATCAGTGAATTACAGGAGGGCCGGGGGCAAAGCACAAATCTGTAACAGGTAAATGTGTGCTCTATTATTTCCAGCTAATAACTAAATTAAAGGCGGAATGCATAGGCCTCTCTATATTTTTCAATGAGTTCCTACGCACACCTCGTGGAGTCACTTTGGGCTTATGTGCCAGGAACACAATACCCTTGTGTTAGTTCTGAGGCTTGCCGTAGCTGCCGCTACATACCAGCAGCCAGACACTAGCAAATAGCAAGCAGATGTCCGAGGCCCCGGATAATGAGCCGCACTCAACGCACCTCTGCTGGTTGCACTTAAACTAATCTAAGTAACATAACAACTGGAGGTCAAATGTTGAAGGCTGCATTTTCACAACAGAGCCTTCCTTTAAGCAAGCCTCCCACTGCAGGCAGCAAAGGTCAGCCGAGGAGGAAATGGCCATTTTTGGCTGCTCACTGACGCCGCGAAACATGAATCAGCTTAATTCTACGGAGTCCGCAATTGTTTATTTTGAAAGGGTTCCGTTACTGGGATGATGGAGGGAGTTCTAGAATTTTGCCAATTAGTATCGTTCTGCCTGCAAATTTTCTGTCTCCGTTTTCATCAGGGAAAGTGCTTTGAACATGCTGCAGCGGACAATCTGACATCGCGTCTGTCTTTAATCACATCAATCTATGCACCATAGACACACGTCCATCCGCAAGGACTGCGCTTCTCACAATGAAACATCTATGTCCCACAACCACTGCCAGACAGTTTTATGTTTATGGTACATGTATATGTTCTGCATTCACTTACGCTCAAATTATACTAATGATAAATGTTAGGCTTAAGTGCCATTAAAATAAATGTGCATTTTCCTCCCGCTTCCCTTTTGATCTGCATACATGCAATCTCCTAATAGTTATTAATGGAATCTTCAATGCAAGGCTGCGGGGATGGAAATCATTTTTGCTGGGTTGCAGATTGCAGATCATGTTAGTTTAGATTTGCAAAACGCTGTGTAACGTGCTGCCCACACACACGGTTAGATTTAGTCATCTGGCATGATCAATCTACGCTGTGGCAAATCGGAGCGATCAGCCAATGTTGGCAAATGCATAAGGATTGTGGGTAATGGGCGATTAGATTTTGCAACATGTCCGAAAATAATCCAATCATTTTATTGTGAATGGAGTAAGCTGGTGGCTTTGGGCCTACAAGTGGAACAATGTTTGATGTTTTGTGAAAGCTTTGTTTGCAGTGTACTGTAAAATGACGGATCTAGCTCCGCTAATGTACTGTGCTGGCAATGGGGGATCTCAGTCACTGCGGAAAGATATGGCGTTAAATATTTGCTTTCTCAGACTAGATATATTATGATTCTTAAGTATTTTACACACAAAAAAGGAAGGAAGGAGGGAGCAACCTGGCCTGGAAACCAATAAATATTCTGCAAACTTTTCTCTCATACATCATCCAGCTATATAGATGTCAAATATATGTACTTTACTCAAGGTCTGTCAGTTATACCACACATATTATAGTTTTTACAGTGTTCCCCTCCCTAATATATTGCATGTCCAGGGGAAATATACAGTACAGGGATTGGAAACGCCAATTAGCATTACAATATCTATCACGTTGCCTTGTCATTGGCTGTTATCGACTCACCTCTAAATTCCCATGACCCTTTCGGCCAGGTATATCCCACGGCTGTCTAGTCCACCAACAGCATAGCAACAAGTGTTATGTTGTAGTTGGGGGGTCTTCTACCCCCCATTAAAAGAACAGATAAAGGAATGCATGGGAAGATAGCGAAGGCAAGGCAGATATAGTAATGCTTAACCATTATCTGATTTGCCAGCAAAGTAAATACCACTAATATAAGCCTTACATCAAGAAAATAGGGATTTTTTGAATTCCCTCCATATAGCTACACACCAGAAACTTGCTGCCTAAGACAGCTGCCTCCTTATAGGCAAACTCCTGGGAGTCCTGCAGCTGCAAAAAGAGATTATTATATAATATATCTACTGCTTTTATCATGCAGCTACTGGCCCAATAAAAGCGGGTGGTCTAGAATGTATTCTCACCCAGTTTTCATAAACCATAATTAAATGAGAATTAACTTTACATGAAAGTGCCACTACTCGCTTCAGTCCAATTTTAAAGTACGCCCCTAACCTACACACAGCAGAGGTGACCTTTTTGTGGGCGGAACCAATATTCATGAAAGTGCAGCCTACCAATTCATTAGGAACTAGTGACATTGCAGAGGCACAGAGTTTTCTAATGCCTCCCTAATGCCACTAGATGGTGGCTTAGTGGTTAGCACTTCTGCCTCACAACACTGGGGTCATGAGTTTGGTTCCCGACCATGGCCTTATCTGTGGAGTTTGTATGCTCTCCCCGTGTTTGCGTGGGTTTCCTCCGGGTGCTCCGGTTTCCTCCCACACTACAAAAACATACTGGTAGGTTAATTGGCTGCTATTAAGTTGCCCTTAGTCTCTCTCAGTCTGTGTGTGTGTATGTTACGGTATTTAGATTGTAAGCTCCAATGGGGCAGGGACTGATGTGAGTGAGTTCTCTGTGCAGCGCTGCGGAATTAGTGGTGCTATATAAATAGATGATGATGATGATCCCAGTAAATCAATAACCTGAATATTGACCAAGGCCACAATATAATCTACTGCATTGTGTTGGTGTCAGTCCTTGCTCCAATGAAGCTTACAATCTAGTTTCCCTACCGAACAGGCACACACACTAGGGTTAATTTCATCAGAAGACAATTGACTTTCTGGTATGTGATTGGAGCGTGGAGAAAACTGGAATCTTCCCAAAGACACCTGCCGCAAATACAGGGAGCCCAGACAAACTCCACATAGAGGGCCCTCTGGTCAGAAGTGAATCCCTACCCCATGGTCTTCTACGCTTTGAGCTTCTCATGACTGGTGTGAGCAACAAATGTGACAATTATCCTTTATACGGCGCTGCGGAATTAGTGGTGCTATATAAATAAATGATGATGATGGAAACACTGACCAATCAAGACAGACTTGATAAGTCAGAAGTGAGAGTGCATGGTTTGAAGAGGGTTAAGCATCTCCCAAATGTCAACGGATCCTTTCCATTCTGATACTTGAGAGACCTACATACTCAATATAAAAGAAATGATTTTGGTAGACCTATTTTTAATATGCGACAGTGTGCTTTCCCCTCTGGTATAAGAGACAAAACAATGGCATTGTGCATAGCAGAAATCTTTGAAACAAATTGTACACATGGTAAGAATATAGGTGAAGAAACGGCATTTGCATAATTGTTACCTGTGTGGAAAAAAAACCAGTCCCATTCTTCTGATGGGACAGGAGGATCAAAGTCAGGTCTTGCATATGTTGGGGGAAAATGTGCTTGTAAAACAAACTTTCCATGCGATCTGAATAAGGACAAAGCAGCCAAGAATGTGACAGTCAAAATACAAGTGACAGCTGCTGAGGCCTTCTGCTTCTATATGTGCACAAGACCAAACTTTACCAGACTGTGACCTGAGCTTATTTCCGCCTCCAAATAAGGACTTGAAAAGCAGATATTACCGGACTGTACAACAACAGCCTCAACGATTGTAGGTCTACATTTATTTTGAATTGAATAATTCGGGCTCCACAAATATGTTTGCAAATTAATCAAGCCTCAATGAATGAATTCACATATACAACACCTATGTTTTCTCACTTGTCTACAGCTATAACCAGCTCACTATGCTAACCAGTCGTGACTGGTAATCGTTGTTAGTATAATTCCCAACAATGTATAGTTCCACTTATATTACACTTTGCTAAGTTTAGCAAATGAGACATGCAAATATTCTGCTGAATGCAAACAAAAGAGAGTTAGAGCTAACCTGCAAACAAGTCTATACAGGGAAAGAAACATTGCACAACATTGAGCACAAGATAGATTGGCTCACTGTCTATCCAGATAGACAGCACCTGCTCTGCAAAGGAGGCAGCATACCAACTGTGCTAACACAGATATACACAGCAAACAGATACACACACTGCATGAACAACAAAAAACACATTCACAAACATGACAATTACTCTCTTTCGCTCCCCCAGTTTCTTATCTGTGAGAGGACCTGTAATTGCACAATGTGGATGACAATAGGGTCAGTGCTGTATGGTCTGGGCAAATGTGACTAACAATGGGAGCTGTGGAATGTGGCTGATAGTGTGGTCTGTGCAATGTGACCGATAGTGGGGTCTGTATAATGTGTCTGACAATGGGAGCTGTGCAATGTGGCCAATAGCGGGGTCTGTGCAATGTGGCCGATAGTGGGGCCTGTGCAATGTGACCGATAGTGGGGTCTGGGCAATGTGGCCGATAGTGGGGTCTGTATAATGTGTCTGACAATGGGAGCTGTGCAATGTGGCCAATAGCGGGGTCTGTGCAATGTGGCCGATAGTGGGGTCTGTGCAGTGTGACTGGTAGTGGGGTCTGGGCAATGTGGCTGACAATGGGAGCTGTGCAAAGTGGCTGATAGTGGGGTCTGTCCAATGTGGCCGATAGCTGGGTCTGTGCAATGTGGCCGATAGTGGGGTCAGTGCAATGTGGCCGATAGCTGGGTCTGTGCAATGTGGGCGATAGTGGGGTCTGTGCTATGTGGCTGACAATGGGAGCTGTGCGATGTGGGTGATAGTGGGGTCTGTGCAATGTGGCCGATAGTGGGGTCCGTGTAATGTGGCTGACAATGGGAGCTGTGCGATGTGGGTGATAGTGGGGTCTGTGCAATGTGGCCGATAGTGGGGTCCGTGTAATGTGGCTGACAATGGGAGCTGTGCAATGTGGGTGAAAGTGGGGTCTGTTCAATGTGGCCAATAGCGGTGTCTGTGCAATGTGGCCGATAGTTGGGTCTGTGCAATGTGGCTGATAGTGGGATCTGTTCAATGTGGCCGATCGTGGGAGCTGTGCAATGTGGCTGATAGTGGGGTCTGTGCACTGTGGCTGATAGTGGGATCTGTGCAATGTGGGCGATCGTGGGAGCTGTGCAATGTGGCTGATAGGGGGGTCTGTGCAATGTGGCTGATAGTGGGATCTGTGCAATGTGGCCGATCGTGGGAGCTGTGCAATGTGGCTGATAGGGGGGTCTGTGCAATGTGGCTGATAGTGGGATCTGTGCAATGTGGCTGATAGTGGGGTCTGTGCAATGTGGCTGATAGTGGGATCTGTTCAATGTGGCTGATCGTGGGAGCTGTGCAATGTGGCTGATAGTGGGGTCTGTGCAATGTGGCTGATAGTGGGGTCTGTGCAATGTGGCTGATAGTGGGGTCTGTGCAATGTGGCTGATAGTGGGGTCTGTGCAATGTGGCTGATAGTGGGATCTGTTCAATGAGGCCGATCGGGGGAGCTGTGCAATGTGGCTAATAGTGGGGTCTGTGCAATGTGGCCGATAGTGGGTCCCTGCAATGTGGCCGATAGTGGGGTCTGTGCAATGTGGCAGATAGTGGGATCTGTGCAATGTGACTGGTAGTGGGGTCTGTACAAATAGCACAGTGTAATATATAGCTGGTAAAGGAATCACTACATATTGGCCTGTATAGTAGCGGCATGTATAAAGTATTCATTATATTGCAGTTATATATAGCTGATGTCATTTACAAAATAATGCTTCTTTTTTTATATTTTCTTTGTTAGCAATAGCCGCATTCGCTGTTAGTTGTGATTTAGGTAAAAAATAAACCTCTATAATGCAGCAGGTATAATCTTCTTTTTTTCTGTATGAATAAAAGTAGCAAAAATGTCTTGCTAAAATCCGCCCACAAAGTCATATAATATAGACACGAGCAATAATAGAAGCTTCAGAGGTGAATGAGCAATCAGCCAATCAGATGCGACTAGCTGATGACCATCGCCTGCCAGCTCCATTTGCACCAACCCTCAGACACCCGCTCTGGTTACTGATAGACGAATCTGCATCTCTGCGCGGGTCTGCGTCAGTTACCCGAACACGCCCTTACTGTATTCGGACAGCGTTTTTGTCCGCCCCTTCCCTCCCCCCCCCCGTCCAACCTCTTTAATGCTAAGGAGTATAAAATGCACCCCAATCTGCACACGCATGTAGGTGTACAGTTTTTGTGGGCATCCGCACTAATAATTTGAATATCTGCCTGTATGCACATTCTTTATTTAATAAGACTGTACATTTCTGTCTTTGAAGAATTTCATGTTAATTGCTATTTTAAGGTGTTGAGGTAGCTGTAAAGTACAATTGACCATAGGATGTCACTATGGAGCCTAGTTATCAACCTATAATCCACCCAAACCTGCAGTTTTTGAGGGATTAGTGCATTGAAACGGTGACGCTGCTATTTATTAATAGAGGACAGCAGCAGATATTTTCGATATTTGCTGCGGTTCCAGCCTCTTCGGGGGGACTGAGATTATGCCGTATTTATCAAGCTATGAAATTCACCCCGGTAGCTAACTTCAGTCCCCTTACTTCCACGATTAATGTAAGCCGTGAGTGCGGCTAAAACAAGCAGCATTTTAGGAGAAAAGAGTAAAGATTTACTCCTGGCTTTGTTGCCTCCAATGCACCTTATAACTGACCTTCCTTGTGCCTCCTGAAATATATTCAACGTCTTCAAAGTCACTGGGTCTTTGTCATCGATCATGTTCAGTCTTGACTGCATTAACAACAGTTATCAAATATTTACATAAACTTTATGTAGAACTATTACTCAGCCTTATAACCATATACAAGCTATTGTGTTTTCCAGGATTCACCACTGATTTATTTTCCTGGGAAAAATGTTATATTGCTGAATTTGAATAAATGCAAATATGACGATGACCCATGAGGCTCCATAAACCTCTCTCCATGCAAATCAGCCTGTGATCTGTACACCAGGAGAGACGTGTCATTACAAGAGTCTCTCTGTCACTGACAGCCAACAAGAAGGGTCTGCAGTCTGGCCCAGATGAAATACAATATGCAAATCTCAGCAGCTCAAGAATGCAGAAAAAAGGGGAAAGGAAGGAAGCCACACTCTAGAAAACTTTGGGGGTTATTGGAGGCAAAAAAAGTGACCCTCTGAAAAAGTGCCCCTCACTCTCCGTGTCACATATGATTTAGCCATTATTTAAGTGAGCTGTTGGAGTGTGCAGACATTCCTGTGACACTAATATCATGTGATCATTCAGAGCCAATGTATTGAAAGCTGGCAGAGTGATGATGTCATCACAGGCTGTTTCTCAGTGAGCTTGAAAAAAAAACAACTCCTCACGGAGTTAATATAACCTGTGTTTTGTTACATGTTCCGATGTGTTTTGGGAACAGGTATGCTGTAATGAAAGGGATAATTGGTCTGTCTTTATATTCACGGACATCTAGGATTTGCAAAATGATCTTTATTGAAAATAGAAGTAAATGTCACCTCTGAGCCGATGTGGAGATTAAGGTCCGGAAAAAGCTCTGTGCTAGAGCTCTTTACTGGCAGCGCATTGCTGCTGTAGTCATTATGCGTGTTTGCGTGGGTTTCCTCCGGGTGCTCCAGTTTCCTCCCACACTCCAAAGAAAACATACTGGTAGGTGAATTGGCTGCTTACAAATTGACCTTAGTCTGTGTTTCTCTGTGTGTGTGTTCAGGGGCACACGGAGGATTTTTAAGGGGGGGGTTTCCCCTCCACCGAAAAAAAAAAAAAAGAGAGAGCTGCCGCGCATGTGCAGCAGCTCCGTTTAGGCAGCACTGTACTATACAGCAGCCGCGGCGCTGTCACAGAAGCGTCCACGGAATTTAGACTGTAAGCCCCAATGGGGCAGGGACTGATGTGAATGAGTTCTCTGTACAGCGCTGCGGAATTAGTGGCGCTATATAAATAAATGGTGATGATGATGATGATATGCGTAGGAAACATCGTTCAGAGCAATTCTGTGCCTACGTACATACAAAGCCTTGTTGGGTCATAAATGACACTAGTTAGGCAGAGAAATAGGTGCAAAATAGCATAAGCCAATTGTAAATGACCCCAGTTAACGCTGGCTGACAGGTGTTGCATTGTCAGTGAAGAATAAGAACAAGCATGTATGAGATCTGTGTATATCAGATAACCTGTGAGATGATGATGGAGGTGTATATTTAAATGAATATAACATTTAGCAGTATATGTTATATATAAATATATATACACACAAACATGGAGAGTACAGATTAAGGTCTAGATAAGGGTCCAATAGAGGGACCTGAGAGTCCAGTTTTGTTGCTTGCTGTGGATGCAGGAATATCTGAGGTTCCATGGAAAGTGACACCCAGGCTGGATCATTGGTAACATGTGGGTACCCACACAACTGCTTGTTTATAGAAAAATAATAAAAAAAGAAATCCGACTGGGCAATTGTAGAGGCATGTGTATGGGGGTGCAGTACTTTTCCAATCTGCAGGCTGGCAGGATTTTCAAGGTGTGCGCAGCAACTAGGCAACACAAAGCACTAACCAATATCCTATGTTCCTATAAGAAACCAATGTAAAGGTTCTAAACTTGAATTGGCAGCTAAAGCGCAGATGTTGTGCCCCAGTCTAAATGCTATATCAGAGGGCAGGTCCAGCATATGCAGTTTGTGGCATACATATATATTGATTATTTTTATTTACATAGTAATATATTTATTATTTTTTATTATTATTATTATTATTATTATTATTATTATTCTTACTATTATTTTATGACTATCCTGCCATTATATTTTGGACTGTGGGAGGAAATCGTTGCACCCAGAGGAAATACACGTGAACACGGGGAGAACATACAACGTAACCCTGATAGGACCATGATCGGAATCTCATGGCCAAAGCAATGCAAGGCAGAAATGCTAACCACTGTGCCATCTCTATGTGTGTGAATAGTGACAAACTAGGTCCAAGATGGTACACAAATATTGGAATGTTGCTTGCCTTAATTAAAGGTTCTCCACTCAAAACTAAAAAAGAGCTATGCATTACAATATTCACTCAAACTGGCTCCACACAGATGGGGCCCTGGACAGAATAGAAACCATGGCCCCGTTGCTGTTAGTGCCACGCAAATACAGGTATTTTGGCCTTTTGGTTTTAGGTGTACAACTGTTTTAAGCTATACTATACCATGTTACACTGTCATGAAATCTATTGCCCATGTTTCTCATGCCAGTTATTGAATGAGGGATTCTTATGGAAACTGAAACAGTTAAAATGGGCTGTAGCACATGCCAACCAATCCTTATTCTTGGGAGTATTCTTACTCTATTAAAGCAGTGGAAACATAAGTCACTGTGGCAGGCAATAAGAAGAATGTGGGTATTTACAATTTTCCCTTGTTTTTTTCCTTCAGGCTGCTATTAATGATTTATGATGCTGGACTACCATGGCAACCACAGTCACATGACACAGAGGGGCTTTGGAATGCGCCTTTGAGCTCTGACTACACTCTGACATCTTCCTTCTCTCCCCTCTGCCATCACATGACATGCTCAAAGCAGAAAACCTGTGTCTGTGGAGCAGATTGACTGTGTCTGGCAGACATTTTTTTGCCAACCAGAGAGCTTTTAGAGAGGAGATAATGATATATCTAATTATTTGTAGGATAGGATTAGGAAGATAGCTAAGAAAAGTGCTTAAAAAGGTACTTAACTTGCTGTTTTTTTTAAAAAAAATCTATGTGTATTGCTGTTTTAATATCTATTTATTAAATACAGTTTATTGCTTAATGCAGCGTTTCCCAAAGTGTGCGCTGCGGCTCCCTGGGGTGACGCGGCCAGGGGACAAAAAAACCCAAAAAACAACTTACTAATCCGGCCGCGCCCGGTACCCAGTATCCTCCTCCCTCCTTGCTTCTCACTGAATGCTGTCATGATCAACATATTCAGTGGGAGGCGGCAGGAGAGAGGAGGATGCTGGGTCCCGGGCGCCGCCGGATTGGTACGAAGATAGAAGAGAAGATAGAAGAAAGAAGGCCAAGTACGGTAAGTAAAGAAACGGAGGGGAAGGTGAAAGGAAACAGCAATGGAGGGGCAAAAGAATGAAGCAGGGCGCAGTATGAGGATGAAGAGAGGCAGACAGTGTGTGGATGAAGAGGGGCAGACAATGTGTGGATGAAGAGGGGCAGACAGTGTGTGGATGAAGAGGGGCAGACAGTGTATGTGGATTAAGAGGGGCAGACAGTGTGTGTGGATGAAGAGGGGCAGACAGTGTGTGTGGATGAAGAGGGGTAGACAGTGTGTGGATGAAGAGGGGCAGACAATGTGTGGATGAAGGGGGGCACAGAGTGTGTGGATGAACAGGGGTACAGAGTGTGTGGATGAAGGGGCACAAAGTGTGTGGATGAAGAGGGGTAGACAGTGTGTGGGTGAAGAGGGACAGACAGTGTGTGGATGAACAGGGGCACAGAGTGTGTGGATGAAGGGGCACAAAGTGTGTGGATGAAGCGGGGCAGACAGTGTGTGGATGAAGGGGCACAAAGTGTGTGGATAAAGAAGGGCAGACAGTGTGTGGATGAAGAGGGGGCAGACAGTGTGTGGATGAATAGGGGGCAGACAGTGAGGATGAAGAGGGGCAGACAGTGTGTGTGGATGAACAGGGGCACAGAGTGTGTGGATGAAGGAGAGCACAGAGTGAGGATTTTTGTACATGTTGTTGTTTTATTTTGTTTAATCTTATTTCTCTTAAAATTAGCTGTAAATTATTCTTTGTCAGAAATGAAAAAGTTTGGGAACCACTGGCTTAATGGGAGCTCTGCACTCTACTAAATAAGATTGTTTGGTACTAATTCATTTTGGGTTTTGCCAAAGTCACTTAATTAAATATACTCGGGTGGTGATGACAACCACTATGATAAGCAATAGTTGGTCGTTTTTTTTTTTGGGGGGGGGGGGGGGGGGGTTGTAAAATAAAAAACAGTAATAGTTTTTTTGCTGTGACTGTAAAGCTTATTGCTAAGCATTTGGAAGTAAAAACAAACAAAGTATTATATAATGTAATCACTTCCAGCCATGTAATGCCACCATTACTTTAAGTATGTAGATTTAGAGAACACTGGTACAACAAGCAGTAATTAGGGATAATTGCAGTGACATGCCCAACCACTGAACAATATATCACCACAGAAGCCATGCATGGCCCAGTAATACGCATCATCTCCAATATTATTATTACAGATGGATTTGCAAGGTGGTACTTGTTTGACAAATGAAATACCCTTGAGAGAACGTCATCGCTCTTTCCAAGAGCGTACAATGTAGAGCTTGTCAGCCTGTGCTGCTAAATGTGACATAGGTTGGTGATATTAGGGCACGCTTGTCAGGCTGTTATCTCGTCAAACCCATGCGTATATTGTGTTAGCGGATAGCTTCCCAGGCTGCACTAGGAGCTGTCCTATACAGATGGTAAAGGAAATATATAAAAGTGGATGACGGGATGAACCAGGAAAACTGTTGGGGGTTGTAGCAAGAATTATTTAAATATATATTTGAGTGATTGCTTGCTCTGTAATGTGAGAGTCTAGAATGAAAGATGAGTGAGTTCTCTGTACGGCTCTGCGGAATTAGTGGCGCTAGATAAATAGCTGATGATGATGATTAGCGGACACTGCAGCAGAAAGCCAAGTTGTTCCAGCGCAACTTTGGGATGCAGTTGTACAAGGCACATCCGTGGGAAAATATTTGTGCTACGTGTAGGTATAATTATCAGCCATAATAACAACTCAGACTGTGCCAGGAAGGGTGTGAGGTTCTCAACAGGAGGAAACCTTTAAATTCCATTACCTGAGCAAACAGGTTGACATAAAAGGCAAAATGTCAGCTAAATCAATGAGCTTTAGAAGCATCAAAAAAACAAAAGAGATTACATAAGAATTTCAGCAGAGGGACTGGCATGAGGAGTTAGTACATGTGTATACGTGAACACGATTATAGACGAGCTACACGGCTTGAGTCTGAGTAAGGGGGTTATGTAGAGTCGGACTTGCGTCCGACTTATAAGCGCAAAGAATGCTTTTAACGAATACGTAAGGCCAGTAGAAAAACGTACGTCTCAGACTGAAGCCATCTCTCCCTTGTGCCTCTCTATGCTTACATACCTCCCAACATGTCTGTCCTGCTGCCCAGGATAGGGGGGCGTGACCGTATCTCAAATGGGGCGTGACCATGGTGCTAAGGGGGCGTGCTCACACACCCAGAGATCGGGCTAGCACTGTAAAGCCCTTTACATACCTCTCTCCCTCCAACTTTCCCACCCACTGAAATCTGGACAGTTATGTGCTACGAGAGGTGGAATAGGGGAGGTAGAGGACGGAAGGCGCAGGCATTGTGCAGTAAGTGCGTGTTAACGCTCCTTACTATGCTGCGCGGACGTTGCCGCAGATATGCATTTAGAGTACTATTGCACGTCACGTGCATCAAAACATACGTCTTGCTTGGAATACAAAGCAAAGTACGAGACTCAATTTACATTTATGTACACATTTTGTAATGCCCATTCTCGTCAGCAAAGACATAGCTGTCAAGTTCCCATTTTCCCGAACAAGCTCAACTTTTGTTGCTAGAAGGGGGGGTGGGGTGCAGGACAAGCAGTCTAGGCTTGGTCAGATAGGTTTGCACTGTGTAATACATTGCTGTATTTTCTATCTCCTATATAGGGTCTAATCTTTACATCAGGATTCTAGGCCACTGAAACATGCGACCGTCATAAGACCACAGCCAACCTGGGATCGGGTTACAAAAATATACATTATTGCAATTAAAAAAAGGCAAAAAAAAACCCAACATTCATTTAAAAGAGAATTGAATGAACTTTGCACATTCTTTAAAATGATGGAAAATATGTCAAATGTGACTGAGGATCAGAGGAAAGAGACAATAAAACTGCAGGCAGTGTCACATGCCTTGAAGATGTGAAGAGGCAGGTGGGCCGCATGCTGACCTGTACTTGCTTTATGTGGATGTGAAGAGGTTATTGCAACAGCTCTTAGTTAATGAGTCACTTTCTTCATTGGACATTTGTCTGCAAGCAATTAAGCATTCTTCCCCTCAGGAGCACTTAAAACACACTTAAGTTGCCACCAAAAGGTTGTAAACAAAGCATTAGGTTCTGAATGATAAAGTACATTTACATACAAGAAAAAAAAGGAGCATCAAATGAAAGAAAGAAAATTTGAAACTCCCCCACCAGGAGTTTGGACATAGTGAAGCCCCTGCTTACTCACACTTACTGACATTTCACTCTTCGCCTCCAGAGATCCCAGAAAGGAGGTGAAGTGTGAGGAGGCGGGGCACGGCAAGTTGCGTTACTTTGGCCCCGCCTTGCACCGTAATGACACGACTGCATCATTTTGCCACAGGTAACGTTGGCCAAAATGACACAATTTGCCATTAATCGCTTCATAGAGGCCCCATCTTGCCCACATCACTAGGAAAGGGCAGGATGTGAGAGGATGGCCTGGTCTCCCAAGAGTGCGGGAGACCTACCCGGAATTCGGGAATCTCCCAGACATTCTGGGAGAGTGGGAAAGTATGTGCTTACTCCTTGATAGGTAAATATTATTGTATCTTGTGGATCACCCCGTAGTACACACAGCAGAAGCCGCCATTCTGTGGGTTAAACCAATATTCACGCCTGTGATGCTATTGGCTTTGAGCTAACTGATAGGCTGCAATTTCGTAATGGCTGCCTCCACAGTGACTAGTGCACTTAAAGGAACACCCGTTTTCTTTTCGCCCTGTCATAAGAGTTATGCCATTGTTATATGACTTCCTGCAAGACTTTGTCATCGTCTTCTCTTAACCCAGTGACCTTTTTTGACCTGTTTAAACCATGTACTGTAGATGTACTCACAATAAACCTCCCTTATCAATCCTATTGTGGCCAACAACATGAGATCCGGATGTTGAGCTGGATTAGCTTCTCCAAAGTGGCTCTGCAACTTCCGAATTCTTTTCTGCACCACTTTGCAAACACATCTCTAATAATCAAAAGATTTAATGGATTTTGGCACTTCCTACATGAGACAAAACACTTCTGCCTGGTAGATGGCGGATTCCAATGGTATCCTATAATTGCAGTACGCAGCTGAGGATATTAATCAACGTTAATCACATCTGATTACTTACATCTCTTTATACCAAGAGCCTCAGCCATTCCTTACAGTTTCTGACAAATCTTCTTTTATTTTCTGTGTATTCGGAAGGGAAACAATATTATAGTGCTGCCCCAGTGCTCTTGATCGTGCCCCCCTCCCCCAAAACAGTGTGCACAGCCTCGGGGTGTGTAACCGTGCAGACTAATAGGAAGCTATTGGTCCAACCTATCACTTTGTATAGCCCTTAATGTGGCTCAGCTGGAGGGGTGGATGGGGCTTTGGCCCCCACCAAAATGTAGGACTGCCAAGCTCCCAAGGAATGCCCAAGCCAGAGTGCTATGAACCTACCCCAACCTCCGCTTGGCACCCTGATGCGCTCCATGCCCTCTTTCACCCTTCTGTAGCAGATTTCTAAGTTACGAGGGAGGTGATATTCTAACAGAGCAGACACAGAGTGACTGACAGCTCGTAATTTCACCTAGTAGTCAAAGCTCCTCCATCTCTGTGACAGGCAGTATTTGCATGAACTGGTCACTGAGCCGTCCGGTCTGATAGACTGTATGGAAAAAGGTTGTCCAGCCCCCTTTAACACCTTCACAAATATATGACAGCATACAGTGACGGTGGAGGTGGCCAACAGTGTTAATAACACATATACATACACCTTTGCCAATAGTTATTAATAATAATAATAATAATAATAAAAACAGAAATGCTTAATTAAACAATCACATTCACAGATGCCTGCCACAGTAGAGTCCACTGACTATGTAATTCAATGTTAATTAGTTGTATTACACCGTTTGTCAAGGATAATTTGACAGATGCGACTAAACAACACCCTACTTGCCAACTTCTTTTTACTCTCCTACGGAGCGCAAGTACTGAGTGGGCAGGGTGTCGCGTATTGCGTCATATTGGTCCTGCCCCCTGCTACGCAGTGCCATGGTTGCGTCATTGTATCAGGGCCAGGGCCAAAATGACACAATTTGTGACAAATCGCATCATGGAGGCCCTCACCCGTTCACTTCAATAGGACGTGGGCAGGATGCCGGAGAGTGGCCTGCTCTCCAGGGAGACTGGGAGACATACCCAGAATTCGGGAGTCTCCCAGAAATAAGAACTGAGGGGTGGATAAGACCGAAGGGAATTTAAAAGCTCTGGCTGTATCTTCAACTGGATTATTCTCTGGAGTTTAATAGTTAACTATGGAAGTAAGCCCATCTGGTGTCATAGAAGAGGGTGAGACAGAGGCTATAAGTGGGATGAGCGGAGAGTTAATCAGTCTCTGCAGTTCTGGACGTTGCTCACCCACCCTCCCTGGTTGTTGGTTCTTGGTAGCATGAGGAAACAAATGGATGCTGATCAGGATGGAGCTCAGTTATTGGCGGCTGACATGGCTGTTCGTGAGTCTGGATGGAGAGTGTCCGTAAAACGCAGTACAATCGATGGCAAGTGGTTTGGGTGCACATTTACGGTATTGGGCAAGATGAACCCGCCTCTCTTCGAATGAATCGGCTATAGTCTCGGTAAAGGTACCGCCCCTGTGGGTTGCCCTGTGGCTGCTTTCCATCTAGCCCAGAGAATGGGCAGGTTCTGTAAAACTGTGACGCGGTGTCCCGCTAAGGTAGATATGTGCGCCTGGGGTGTCATTGGTTGGTCCCCCACTTGAACCCAGGGGTTTGGTTGTTCCCCAGTTGATGATGTCCCATTGGTTAATGCTGGGACAGTTGGGTTTTGCCTGGCAGTCGTTGGACTGACTACTCTATTCTCCACCACCATATTTAAATAAATAATTTAAATTTGCCACACTCAGGTCTCGTGTTGTTATTTAAGGTGATAGTTAAATAAGAGGTAAAGGAGGTCAAGATATCAGCCATAAGCCTTTTATTCCAAGAAAGCGGGCAAGTATGAATAACACTAGAAAAAAACTTTAAAATAATAATATAAGGGCTGCCGAAACTAAGCTCAGCTAACTAAAAAGGTGCCAAAACCATTACTAAGCTACACTATATACCCTTCACTTAAATCAGAGTTTCCCATATCCAGTCTCAGGGCCCCCTAACAGTGCATGTTTTCCATATCTCCTCGCTGGAGCACAGGTGCATTCATTAGTGATTGACACATTGTAACAGATCCACAGGTGGTACTAATGACGTCACCTGTTCAGCGTCAGATGCAAATGGCAGGAAATATGATCTCTCTTGAGTGTCTCCTACTGTAACACAGCTTTGTCATGTGACCATCAGGTTCCTGCATGCACCTAGACCGGTGATAGAAAAAGGATTTCTTTATCATTGCCCTCAAGATGATGAAAGGGAAAAATATGTAAATAAACATGTTTACCTCATTCATGGATTAGCTATAGCAATTAATTTTATTTTAATTCTGCGATACATCAGCTCCACTTGACCATTGCTATTGTGAGGTTTTGCCGCAATGCCAGCTACAAAAAATAGGTGGCAGTGCACTGTAACCACTGACAACTGGAATATATAAGGATCCGCTGCGATACCAGCTACAGAGGACAGGAGGCAGTGCACCGTCAGCACCGGCAAATGCACATTCTTTTTCACTTAGTGCAATCAGCACTTTGCTCAAGGATCAAGCCACCAATATTTGCATGAGCAAAGCTGGAATTTCGTTTCTCTGCTGGTGAGTCCTGTTTTGTTTGCCTGTTTATTGACCCTGGATTCATCCCCCATGATTCTACCTTCTCCAACACATTGACTTCAGCTTTGACCCTTGCGACCCGTTCTCTCGGTTAGTTTTATTGGGCTATTATTATTATTATTATCATCAGTTATTTAAAGGGTGCCACAAAAATTCTGAAGCACCCTATAGTGGAAAAATCGAGCATAGTACATAAAACACAGAAATAAAGTACAGCACAACATTCAAAAAGCATAAATGCAATAATACCCCAAACATGAAGCATAATGCATAAGACATAATAGGCAAAGTGTAAGTGTAGTATAGAACCCTTAGGCGTTATGGTCTGTGTGTGCATATAAACACACTTCCTTCTATGAAACACACCCTGCAGAGAGCAATGGCAGGGCCCTTACCTGAGGACAGGTAAAAGTCATGAAAAATTATAGGGCCACGAAGGCTCTGTGGACACTGGGGTCACTTCCATAAATGTGCCGTATCCACTACTAAATGTGCCATATGCACTACTTGAAGCCTAGTAGAACATCTCATCTTACAAAATATTTCCTTTCGGGTGAATTTGGGTGGTCCCAGTTACACCCATGAGAGAGGGCAGAATTTCGCTCCCTCCCCCATGGTTGCCACTGTAGGTCCAAGCAGCCACAAAATAGAAAATATTGGGATCACAATTCTATGTTCAAAAAGAGCCTTATGGATACTTTTGTAAGTGAAGATGAAAAGGGAATTCATAAGGAACGCACCTTTATAACTCAAGTACACTTGGCCAAACTTTCTTGCACTCTCAGCTTGTCCTTGGGTGGGATCCTGATGCTAGCAACATAACGACATTTTTACTCTGTTGCAGACATAGAAACTAGAACTGCTGTGCGTGGGAGTACTTTGGTATGTTAATTTTCCAACACACCTACTTCTGTGGGAAAATATCATTTGGTTGTTTAACTAACTAGAAAGTATAAACATACCTGGCTTATTGTACCTCCGTGAACAGGAAATTAAGGAGAAAGTACCACAACTAATTAAATGGACAATTTCTCTTACAAAATCAATTATGAGATAAACATGCCAGCATAACCAGCTTCATCCTTTTAAATATAATAATAGCTACATAAAAGTCCTTTCTTTTCCGCACTCAAAGTTTCTCAGCAGTGTTTGCCAATCAGACGTGTTTTTATAGCAGGCAGGTTTACGTGCACAAATATGTAAGTGGGTGTAAGTGGGTATAAGCAGCAGAGAACAGGTTAGAGAAACAAAAATGTAAATGCGATTGCACAGAGTATATCATATTTGGCCTTTGGATTTTTGTTCTTTAAATAGAGGTACATAGGGTAAACGTGAGGTTGTCCTGTGGTTTCCCCCAGCTGTATTCATCGTCAGGGTAATGCACATCAATTATTACGGCAAAGTCTGTTGGGCGTTTGTGAAGACTGTTACCGAAAGCAACCAATCAGTAGTTGGCTTTATTTTCTTACTCCACTAGAAAATTAAGAGTTACAATCTGATTGGTTGCTGTGGGAAACAACTTTTTTTCTGCACTGCTAGTGGGTATAGGTTCCATAAATGCCAGTATGTTGCATATTGAGAAATCCAGTGATGTTACTGCAAGCTTTGGGTGCCTACCTGGTCACATGACCCCCCAGGGCAACGCAGGGTAAATGCTTAAAGGAGCATAGATGGGAAAAACATAATGTAAGCTGCTTCTGTTGAATATTCTCTGTGTGTGTCCAAGCGAATGGCTGCTGTTATCCTCATAAGGATGGGCAGCACAGTGGCACTGTTGTTAGCATTGCTGCCTCAATGTGTTGGGATTATGAGTTTGACTCTGACCAGGGCCCTATCTGTAATGATTTTATATGTTGTCCCCTTGTTTATGTGTGTTTCCTACCACAATCCATAAACACTCTAGTAGGTTACTTCTGGCAAAATATGTCTGTGTGGTAGAAAATTTAGGGGGGTATTCAATTGTTAGCGAGATCCCCCAAAAAACGAGCGCTCAAAATATATTAGCGTTAATACGGTAATATGCGCGTAAATACCGTTAATACGGTAGTTTACACACTGAATTTCATCTCGCAGCATGAAATTCAGCGAGTAATTACCGTATTAACGCTAATATTTTTAGAGCGCTCGTTTTCCGGGGATCTCGCTAACAATTGAATACCCCCCCTAGAATGCAAGTTCCAATGGGACAGGGACTGATGCAGCGGTCAGCTGACACATTTTAGCATGGGAGGTAAGCACTGGCCCCTGGGCTGTGGCCCATAACTAAAAGGTACTTTTAGGTATAAAACTCTGGGGCTGATTTATCAAGGGGCAAAACAGTAATGGTGTTACTGCTGTCGATAATCCCTGTTGGGGGCGCCAATTTATCAAGCATTGTGTTGGTACCACTCCCTTTTTACAATGCCATCCTAGAGTACATTACCAGAACAATGGAATTAAATAAATGCATATTCTTAGAATGCAGCTTTATTTTAATTTCAGTATTGTTTAAATTATCTTAAGTAAACGAAAAGATACTTGTTAATTACATAGGCACCACCACTGAGCACTTCTTCCACTCGAAACTCTTGTCTGCCAGCCTGAATAAATTATCATGACAGCCAGGCACTGAAAGATTTGAAAAACAGATTTGAGAAGCAGCACAGTGCTGACGAGCAACGGTGGCGCCCATATAATTAACAAGTACCAAAGAAATAAAAATGAACTTCATTCATTTAAATTAATTTCATTTGAATATAGAAAAAACATTTTATATAATATAAGTTATACATTATCTATATATTAAAATTTTCTCTAGCACCTGGAAGGGTATTTTATGTCCTAGAGTAAAAATTTATAGACTGGAAATAAATAAATAAATATATTTATATATATTTATATTGAAGGATTAAATAAAAAAATCATTTGTATTTGACACAGTAACATTTAATCGCTACCACAATACCTAAGGGTGAACATTTATATAATCTATGGTGTTTGTGGTTTGATTGGTGCAAAGAAAAGTAGGACACTTTCAAAGATTCATATTAACAGGTTAGTCAATCAAGGCACAGTGGCTCAGTGGTTTGCACTTCTGCCTCACAGCACTGGGGTCATGAGTTTGATTCCCAACCATGGCCTTATCTGTGTGGAGTTTGTATGTTCTCCCTGTGTTTGCGTGGGTTTCCTCTGGGTGCTCCGGTTTCCTCCCACACTCCAAAAACATACTGGTAGGTTAATTGGCTGCTATCTACATTGACCCTAGTCTCTCTGTCTGTGTGTATGTTAAGGAATTTAGACTGTAAGCTCCAACGGGGCAGGGACTGATGTGAGTAGGTTCTCTGTTCAGCGCTGCGGAATTAGTCGTGCTATATACATAACTGATGATGATGAGTCATTGAAAAAGCGCAGAGGTGTCAGAAAAGTGAGTGACAGTGGGGGTGACACATGACTAGCTGTCAATAGTATACTTGATTGGCAGTGAGTATTTAGAGAGTAGACGCCTATACAGTAGGTAAACTATCATAGCAATGTGAGTAAGGGAAACTGCAGCTGCTTGTACGTTGTGGGGAGTATATGTAATATTGAGCTCTTCTGTAGACTCTTGCACAACTGCTGAAAGTCAAACCACATGGGACAGAAGGAATTATCCTACTGGCTCTACTGTGTGCTATAAATATGTATAGCTACAAGGACTTAGAAAAGCCGGATATTAGTGTTTTCACCTTCAGTTGCTTTGGACAACTATCAAACATCTTCGATATTTTTAGCATCAAAGCAACTAAAAGCCATTGTTAGAGAGAATATTTTTGTTTTCTTCTTGGCAGACGCAACGGAGAGTGGTGGAGCAGGCTGTAAATTGCTATCTGACTTAATTCATGTTTAACCAAGTTCTTCCATGGCGGAGATTCCAAAGATGGTCCGTATTAAGAAAAACACGGGGAGGAATTTGAAATCCTTCAGCACATGCGGCTCTAAAATGCAATATCGTTATTTAATGGCTAATTCAACACACCACTGTTCACTTGGAATATATTTAATCCTCACACATTAAAAGATCGTCTTTGGCAGAACACTGAGAGGTTGAAAGTATAAACGTAATGCTTTATAGAAACATGATGAGTTGGTTTTATTAATACTTTCCATCCCTAGAGATAATTAATCAGCTATAAATAGCTGCTCGTCTAATTTTCTCCATTGAGAAAGTTAAATAAGGATTTGTCTGGTGCTAAAGAAAGCAAAGAAAATGTAACGCTAGTAACGTCTTAATTATCTACAGTGACACTGGTCTGTTTCTGTTGAAACTATTATTATTTTATTACGCATCTCTGTTAGATCTGTCTCCACCATCTCAGCTTAATTAACTAAGAATCGTTCATTTCTAGTACATGTGGCAAAAACGCAGGTCGTTTTTTTGGGATACTGGGGGAATTTCATGAGCAGGTGCCAAGGAAAGAGGTAGTGTTGCCCATAGCAACCAGTCAGATTTTAGCTATCATTTCTGTAGCCCAGTGAAAATGAAAGCAGGCATCTGATTGGCTGTTTAATGGTCTCAGTTCATAAATGTCCCCAATTCAATCAGAAAATGTTAATTAAGGATATTCTGCTTAATAACATCAAAGTCTATATAATTATGGTAACCATATTACCTCATTTATGAATAATGTATAACACAATTATCTAAAATAAAACATTGGTCTTTTTCACAGAAACTATTTCCTCTGTGCCTATTTAAAGGTGATGATGGCTTGTGGGAACGGGGATAATGGAAACTTTTAGTGCTATTTTCTAAATTTTGGTATTATTTTGAGGTAATCTCTTTTTTTATATCTAAGTAAAACAGTTTTTGTATGGTCCCTCGGCTTGGGAGAACATAGTAAAACAAAATATCCTACACAAATTGCTCTATACTCTCTCACTCCGCGGAAACTATCAAGACACTGAATGATTGACATTATGCCCCACTCTCAGGCGCCGCTCCGCCCCCCCCTCCCCTGCCGCGCTTCTTGCCTAGTGTTGTGCAGAGATGGATCTTCTCTTCTTGTGAGTGTGGTGATTGGCTGTGACATCATAGCCAAGCGCCACACCCCCAGCCCATTACAAACATGGAGGAGCAGCAGCCAGCGGCTTCACAAGTAAGCCTTTCCGTGTCAGCAGCCAGCGCTCAGTATAAGACATTGGATGAGTGACATTATGTCTTTAGCAAAATATTCTCCTTGTTCACCAGTTGAGCACAGCAGACTTTGGGGTATATTTACTAAACGGCGGGTTTGAAAAAGTGGAGATGTTACTTATAGCAACCAATAAGATCCTAGCTGTCATTTATTTAGTGCATTCTACAAAATAAAAGCTAAAGTCTGATTGGTTGCTATAGGCAACATCTCCACTTCTTCAAAACGCGCAGTTTAGTAAATCTAGCCCCTTGACCTTAAGTGTTACCAATTTTCCAACTTCACCAGAGCTAACAGCTGAACAAATGGATAGTCCTCTATTCTGCAAAATGTGAATGTACAAATATAGAACAGAATGGCGACGGAAAAGCGTAACTCGATGATCGTAACATCGGAGTTTCTCACCTCTGCTAAACGGCCTGTTCTGCTTTATGAAAAATGTTGACGCAACCTTGGTCATCTTTCTTTGCTTTTCTGCCTCTATAGTAATTTACATTTTATAGAAACTAAGCATAATCACCTCCCGCACTATACTTGGTGCCTCACACCAATAACAGAAAAGTAAATTGACACACTTAGGATGTTTGCTTGCCCATTATTAGATGTATGAGTTCTCAATAAAGTTATCTCCATGCAGAAGAAGGCATTATTGAGACTACTTACAGGGTATTAAGATGAAGCTGGTGGGTTAGACTAGAGGAGAACAAGCAGGTTCAAGCCTTTGGCATGTGACTTGGATTAAAAGACTTTTAGGAATTTGTGTGTAGATTGTAAAGCGCTACGGAATTTGCTGCCGCTACATAAATATATGTTGATCATGATGATGATGGCTGTGTCATAGTCAAAAACCACACTCACAGCCCATCAGAAATGGAGCAGCAGCAGCCTCACATCTAAGAAGGTGCCAGCTACTTCTTCATTCCATGTAGGGGCCATGGGGGCATTAAAAATACTCAGGGCATGATTATCCAATAGGCTAAATAGGTTGCAGCCTACGGCACAAGGCTTTTAGCAGTGGGGGGGGCGCAAGATTTTGGGGGTGCAAAATTTGGACAGGGAGAGATATAAACTAAAATTTATTTTAAAATAAAAGATTTAATCAACAATAATTGCACTACAAAGTAAAAAGGAAACATGAAAGAAAAATGTAGTAAGGTTTTAATCTTGACATATTCCCATGGCGAAGGCTGAAGTCAATGACTCAACCTTAAGGCTGGCTCTTGAGGAAAAGCAAGTAGGAGAGACAAATATGGCGTCAAGCACAGGCGTGACAGCCCTTTCCCTCCCCTTCTGTTAATACAGAGCATTATGTTCTGTCTCCCATCTCGGTAGAGCTTAATTGGGTGTTCCCTGTGATCTAGTGAAGACAGGAAGTGGGGCAGTCTCCAGCCGTGTGCATCGCTCTACTGAGCATGCACAGACAGGAAGTTTGGCTCTCAGCAGGTTCTTCCAGTGACAGTTGAACTGTAAAAAACAATATAACTGGAGCTGCATTCATTTTGTATAAACTTACTTATATATAGATATGTAAAATAAGCAGAGGCAAAAATATATATATGAGCAACCTGTTCGCTGACATTGCCCACAATGTAAACTTACTACCATTAGTATATATTAATGTACTATAATAATGTTAAGTACATTAACTGCATAAGCTTGTCATACTATCTGCCTGTGACAGTCAGTATCAACTGTGAGCAACTGTATATATGTATATATCATCTGTTACAACAAGTTCTGAAATAAAGTCTAAAAGCTTCTTGAGGTTTAACATCTACCACCAACGCCACTGACACCTATTACATATAACAGCATAAGTGTCCTGATAATAGGCTTTCAATAACTTCACATCTTCACCATCAGTAGCACTCGTTCATGCCTATACAGTTCTCATTTTAATGAAAACTAAATGAGTGACAAAGATTGCTGTGACCCTTTATAAAAACCAAGTGGAGTATCGAAAACACTGGAACATAAACATTGGCGGTGGGGTGAGGGAAACCATATTTTAAATTAAGGACAAGTTCATTCTTACCTACTGAGTTCTAGGCTAGTGTATAGTAGTCTAGGCCGATCTGAACCCTTAATCAGGCCCTGAAAATACAGTCTTTTCAATGCCCCCTAGCCTTTTTCACCCTTGGCAACTGCCTAGATTCACCTAATGGTAGAGCTGCCCCTGATTAAATGTATCCCACAGCTATTAATTCAGATAAAAGTCTTATTGGGATAGAATGTGTAAAACTTTTTCCACTTATTTTTTGCTCCAAGATTGCACAGTTTTTTAGTAAACAACCCTGTTAGTGTTATTTCATTATATTCATTCACATGGTAAGGCAGAGCATAGCTTGTGCATGTCATGGGGATGGTGCGGATGGTCACATTTTATATGCTCCTTAAATAGTTACCAACATTCTAAACTAGTTTCCATGGACACTTAGCTACTGAGCTAGTGCGTCGAAACGCGTCACACACAGCATGTCATGTTTACTGAAATAGATTGCAGAATACTTTTTGCAATTGAAAATACTTTTACTCAATAACTATGGACTTATAAAGCCAAGAGAAGAAGCAATACATGATAGCAACCAGCGCCTTACATGCACAAAATTTTTTGTGTGCAATTGTTGAGTATTGAACTGGGACAAATCTTTACAACCTCTACTTTTCCTGGAAATTAGGGACAATTGGCAAACCTGAGGCTTATTTCTTAAAATGACACTTATCTCGGTCATAAGTGTCATTTTTATAGCCGCGATAATTACCTTTTGCCATGATTTACAATATTTTATCGCTGTGGCAGTTGAGAGATATTCAGAAGGCCTATTCTGCTCCACTGAGGTTATGCAGGGGCCTCTATGAAGAAATGTATATTATTTAATCTATAAATTCTTTGTTCAGTGGTGATCCTGAATTGCTGTGAACAGGACAGATAAGACTTGATAGTGCACTTAGGTTCCTGGCCCTGAGTTGTTCATCTTTTAAGATCATTTTGCACCCTTGTTGCACATTGCTTGTGGTGCGTCACCTCTGCACAGGGTGCATAGTTAAAATAAATGCCTTCCACCTCGCTGAAGATGTCTTTGTTTTTTTTTGTGGTATAGGTCATATGACCCTCATTTAACTATAATCGGACTCGGCAAATTTAGGGAGCATCAAGGCTGACGTTCATTCTTTAATCTTAAGTACAATGGGTTACTTTCTCCAAATTGCACTGTTTACTGTGTTCTAGGAGGTTGCAAATGGCATCCTATTGAAAGCAATGTTTTTTGCCAGTGCCAAGCTGTTAATAAAATCAATGTGTTTTTGCACAGTGAACAAGACCTGTGGTCATACTGCTTATTAGTGCTGTGCTGACAAGTTAGAAGTGATCCCTGAAGACACTTCATTTGTCCAAAACACAATAGTCATATTCTCGAGGGAACTGCATCTCCAGATGTAGTTGCCAGGCATTTAAACGGAGTAAAACAACTATGACACTAAAAATTCTGCCTATGGGATATATTGCACCATGCTATTCATAATTTCACACTTCAGTTCATTATATTTGAGCGTGGCACAGCGGTGGGATGTTTTCACTACACCTTGTGGGCAATTGAGCACGTTAATGGAACAACGGTCATTTTATGGTTAATTACTGCACATTGTGATGATTGCTTCCTTTTTAAATGTCCCCTTTGTAGGTTTCCAGAAATAAGGGGATTTTTTGCCCACACACGTTGCAGATTTATGGCACTTCTTGCTGTGATGCAGAATCTATTCACTACCACAAAGATTTGTGGAATGTGGGCAACAAAGACAAGTGATGATATGTCGGAGTTATATCCATGAGTATGTTACTGATGGCTTACGGGAGACTTGAAAAACTCAAAAATAGTTGGAAATCTCAGAAAACCCTGGGAAGGAAAGCAGTTATAATATGAAGTTATTAAAGGGTTAATACATCCATAAGTAATGTTTCACCTTTTTTTCCAACAGTGGTTCTGGGACCATAGAAAATAGGAACCATGTCCTGGGGGGTAAATATATCAAGCTGCGGGTTTGAAAAAGTGGAGATGTTGCCTACAGCAACCAATCAGATTCTAGCTGTCTTTTTGTAGAATGTACTAAATAATTGATAACTAGAATCTGATTGTTTGCTATAGACAACATCTCCACTTTTTCAAACCCTCAGTTTGATAAATTTAGCCCCCTGGACTAGATTTTTATCCATCAATCTACAACATAATTAGCTTTGAGCATTTTGGAACATCCATCCCTAAGGACATGAATGCCTTCCTACTGCCTGGAATATTGCATTATTCACATTGCTAGTGATGCCATGAGATCATTATATATTTGTTCTATTTATTTATTATTTCCTAGTCAATGTTATGGTGAATGCATAAAAAGTGATCGGTATTGACTTTTCCTTAACTGTGATGATCTTCCTGGTGAAGTCCTACTTGATGAAACGCGTAGGTGGAAGTTCCACATTACAATCAACTTCTGATCAAAGGTCGGGTCAGTTATTGATTTTCCTTATGGCCTTTGGGGCTGATGCAGAGTTGCCCTCAAAATTGAAGCAATATTAATTAAAAAATAAGAAGACATAAGATGAGTGTATTTCCACTGATAGGCAGATTTGTACACATCTTGAGATGCCTCTGCCACAGCATCTGTAAAGAGATCACCAGGACAGATGAAGGATTACTTACATGGTCCAAGTCGAGCAGACGAGTCCCCGGAGCTTGCGGCTTCTTCTGTACTTGGTCCAAGCAAGTCTAATAAGACTCACTTTGTTACAGTCATGGGTCATCATGGTGAGCTAATTAGCGCTAGCTCCAGACCCACTGAATTTTGGTGCCCCCTCGCAACAATATATATTTATACGTTGCCCACGCTGGTTGTTCAGTTGATCGGTGGCGAGAAAGCAAGAAGAGCTGTGTGATCAAGAAAGAAGTCGCCGGGAAGGAAAATAGAAGAGAGCCTGGCGCAGACAACGGAGAAGACTGTGAGATCAAGAACAGAAGAAGGTAGGCTTTTGAGGAGCTCACAGTTAGAGGATGCGAGTATCATGCCCCCATTAAAGGTAGGCTTTTGGTACCTGATATATTTGGGACAGGGAGCAGCTGTTGTATTGTGCTTGTAGCACCGAAGTTCAATGTGGCCCCACCCCCACTGTACTGTGGCCACGCCCCTCATCTAACAGCCAGAGACAAACATGTTGGGAGGTTTGCTACAACCACTTTAGGATGACTCCCTTCATTATTAAATCAAAGTCTTAAATGAATCATGAGTGAAGGGACTTCTGTACTGCATTTATTTAATGTGTCATTTTTATTTGCTTTAAGGATTTTATTACATTAGCAGAAATACACTTCCCCACATGAAGTGCTCCTGGAAGGGTCCTTATACACCCACCAAAGGGTAGATTTGCTAAAACTTCTAAAAACTAAAAGTGGAGGTCTTGCCCATAGTAACCAATCAGATTCTAGGTATCATTTTCTACAATGTGCTAGATAAATAGTAGCTAGATTCTGATTGGTTGCTATAGGCAACCCCTCCACTTTCCCTTTTCAGAAGTTTAAGCAAATCTACCTCTAAATCTCTGTGGGTGATTCATGTGCTTTGCTTGCACACAGCAAGGATTAGCCCTGATCCACTGCAAGCTATACTCCTCTCTTTTCATGGTCTTCTGCTTTTTTGCATAATGCCAGTTAGTTGGTTGTGAGGAATGTCCTGCGGGCCGAAATAATCTTTGCCTAATGTTATGTGATCATTCGGAGAAAGCCAGAAGTCACTGCTGTGAACTGAGTCATTTCCTACAGTTGGTTCTGATGTTAAAAAGTAAAAAAACAAATCTTGTGACCAGTGCACAAGGTCTCTCCAGAATTTAAGGGTCAGTATTTCAGAACTTGACTTTTACCATTAAACTTAATGCTCACATGTAAAAAACTGACTATAGACAAACTATAAGGCTTGAAATACAATAAAAGTAACATGTTTATTTATGTTGTTTGTTCGGATAATTTATAACAAATGCCTGGGGGAAAGGACCACTTTCACAAAATATTACGCTTTTTTACTTAACGCACTTTGCACTAGTAGTGCTTTGCGCACTTGCACAGGAGTAAAATAGCGTAGTTATTACGTACAAATCAACATGCCCAATTGTATCTGCTTGGTCTGATACACTAAACTGTTGTGAACTATAAACTCTTAAAGAAAATATTTTGATTTGCAATTCCCCACCGTACCGCATTAAGCTGGGTACACACTACAGAATTTTCCACCAAGTTTTTATGCCGATCGATTTTACACCCGATCGATGGTCCGATCGCTGGGTCCATGGACTGCATACAGACTAGCCTTGTTTTAGACGATAAAGGGAAGAGCGGCTGTCCCGTTAGTGACTTTTTACAGCCATGTTGTCGTGAGCAATGATTGTAATTTCGCACTCACTGTCGTGGATCGGTCGGAAAGTTATACACACTACACAGCGGAAACGAGATTGGAACGAAAATATTTAACGTTACGACCAACCAAATGAGGCGACAATCGTCCATTTTGGCAGACTTACGACCATCGTGTCACTGTACACAATGACCCGACTTTTGAACGAGCGGTCGTATGTCGGCTGGTTGAGCCGATTATTGGACGAAAACCCGGTAGTGTGTACCCAGCCTTAGTCAGCGACCATTCCTATGGACAAAATCTCTTCAATGGGAAAGTCCCGATCTCGTCCTCACTCCTTACCCTTCCCATGCAGTTCATGTAACATATTAAGCCACATACTCTAAGAGCGTCTTTATTCTGTCACCTGTTTGTGTAAGAATGTAATCTTTAGTCATGCTGTATTTTATTGGTTAGCTAATGAGTTATTTCCCGTAGTTTGTTGCATTTTTATTTTTTTTAACCAACGCTTCACATTATTTTATACAAGAGCATAAAACAAAATCTGCCATTCTGTGAAAGCTGTGCAATAGGATCCAGCTGTTAATTCTAACAGGAAATCTCGTGGAGCTGCCTCATGTTCCTTTCATTGAGTTCACAAATCTGAATGATATAGAAACCGCCAATTCCTGCAACTGCAGCTGTCCGCACTCACAAAGCTCTGACTGTTAGATAAGAAAATGCCAGCTGGAATAAGACGTTTCCCTTATTACTGGATGCCCTGCAGTTAGCCAAGTGGGCAGCTGTCAGCTTGGGTGGCAGCGAAGCAGTATGAATGGGAAACCCCTGATCTCTCACAGTCATCCTAAAGCAATGTTCTGTTTCTTCCAAGACAACAAACACATCCAATATCATGACTTAGATAGCCAAGTGTGATATCATCATCGTTGCCTGAGATAAATCAAGCCTAGATGTGTGCTTATCTGTGTCCGTGGCAGACATTTATCTGCGCTGTCATGCCGCTGTGGTACAGCTAGGGGGCGACGTCACTAAGAGGTCCATTCATGAAACATAGGAGCCCATGCTTTATGCTGCAAATTAGTGCAAAGCCATGCAGATGCTAATGTAGGGATTGAATCATGAAGGAAAATAATGCAAAAAAGGAGTACATTTTCTCTTGGACAAAACCATGTTACAATGCAAGGGGTGCAAATTAGTTTGCTATTTTGCACATAAGTTAAATACTGGCTGCTTTTTCATGTAGCACACAAATACTTGATAGCTGTTTTGTACACTGAAATTTAAAGTGGATCTAGGTCATGCCCTATCCCAATTATAAATCTGTTCTAACATTTTAAATTTACCTCCCCCTCAATGCAACATGGTTTTGCCAAGGTGCAAAGTTGCTCCTTTTCCTTTCTTTAATGAATCAGGCCCATAATGTTTAAACAGACCAAAAGAAGTTGGCTGGCCTTTAGTGATTTTAGCAGTCCTTAATTGTCATTTTCTTGTGTTGATGCCTTAATTGTTCCTTGGTATAATCTTTATAGTCCAACAAATACAGACATGAAGGACTTTAAAGTCTGTTTTCAAAACTAGGGGCTGGAGATGTGAAGTCCTTTAGTGCAGAATGCAAAAAAGGTGATTTAAAATTATACATAAGTGCATTTGCAGGTTGTATTTTTTGCGTGTTATGTAAAATTTGTCACATTGCTCGAGTGCACAATTTGTGCTGCTATATGTATATATATATATATATGTAACACTGGCCACCCCTTGTGCATCTTGAGGTAGGTCAGGGACTTTCACAGTACAGTAGGGGCGTGCAGATGCAAGTCACAGATACGTTCTTAATATTGGTTACTTGTATCTTTGAAATACCTTCCCTATCAAACGTATAAAACTAGCAGCCTTAAATGTGTTTTATTTTTGTATGGATGCATGCTAATATCACTGTGTTTAGATGTATGACAGCAAAGTCCCATCATTGATGTATCAATAGACTGTTCTTTAAACTATGTCAGTGTGCTGCCTATACCTGATACAGACATCCTCTCACACATTTTTGTCATGCAGTGTTCTTGAGCACTCCCTACCCCTCCGTTCCAATGGCAGCCGTATCAGTTTGCCACATTTGGGATTTGGTGCACAGTATGTTCAAATACCCAAAAAATATTGATTTATTGTGACTTCTGTTACAACCTCAGGACTTGCATACTTTAGCGGCTATGGACGGAGCATGGGAAAAAGAGTATATTCGTTCCTTACTAGCACCAAGCCAAATATGCAGGGGCAAAACTGGGACTCGATGGACTCCATAGCAAAGTTAGGGAAGGGTCCCAATGATGGACCTCTGAGAGGGAGCCTCTGCCGAGCATGTGCGGCCAATGCAAGCCGATTGGTGCATATGCGCCATTCAAAAGAGGATCCTACTGTTTTCAGAGAGGTAGCTTGGGAGTTGATGCGGGGTCCCAGGGGTGCAGGATGTCTTCCGTTGAACCTTGCCTTTGGGGCCTGAAGCGTTTGCCTTCCCGGCACCCATGGTAGTTCCACCACTGCATCTGTGGATCAGTCACACTGGATTCACCACGGCAGATATTTAAAATGTTTTGAATTCTGCAATTAGATATCAAGCAGCTGGTCGTAGTGTTTCATTTAAATATAGTGTATTGTCCAAAAGTTGGTCTACACATTTTTTTAATACAACCACTAATTAATTAAATCTGTCATGAGGAATAACCGGATGAATACACGCCCTCCTTGCTGATGCAGAAAGGGTTGTTTGGTTATTGTTTTAGTTGCTATTAATTTTTTTGTTTAGTGCGCTGCACTTTTACACCGATTCATGTTAATCCAGCAATTTGCAATCCTCATTTTCCACACTATATTATTTGCTCAGACTTCACTTTCATTTCCTATTAGTGAGATCCGTGCAGATCACCATGACTGTGACATCCTCCACTGTATATTTACTCCCTTCCACATGATTTTCTTGAATGGTTCAGCAAAGAGAGACTTCACGGGAGAAAAAGCCACAGAGAGATTTTCCCATCACCTGCCGTAGTCTCTCTACACCTCCAGTAGGTTCGGATGTCCGTGTCGCATCGGCCTCTCAACTGCTAAAACTATTTCTTTTTCCTAAGTTTTGTTAGGGACAACATACCATAGAAGCAGTAAATTAGCACAGTTTACATGTTACAGACCTTTTTATATATATGCAGTGCAAATATCCTGGAAGGTTGTCAGCCAGTAAAGTACCATTGGAGAGGCAGGTGCCGTGCACTGGGGCCCATGGAGATAATGGGTTCCCTCCTCCCAGCCTCTCTGCAACGGGGCCCACAGATAACAAGTTCCGCCTCTGGCGGCAGCTATTCACCAATCAGAGTGTCAGGAGGTTCCAGCAGGCTGATTGGTGAATGGTCAGCGCTACCCACCAATAGCAGTGGCAAGAGTTGTTTTAGTGTGTGTAATGTCATCAGGCAACTCAGGATTAGAAGAGGCACATGTGCAATCAGCTCATATAGTTATCCGGACAACTAGCCCAGCACCTGAGTCACCTGATATTTGTCATTATGAATCACCACCACCATGTTTGACGTTACCAAAAAAGGTCTATCATCCCTTACCTAAAACTAAAACTGTGGTATATTGTAACTTGGAGTAAATATAAACCGTTAGCTAGGATCCTTTAGAGCAGTGGCACACTTTCTGTTTCAATGTACTGTTTCTGCGTTCATTTTTTTAAAACCCTTGGCGTGACCTTTTGTAGGCTTACGGGTCCAGACGAAAATGCCCATTACTCGCACCGTCTGAGCACCAATGAAGTATCGGTCATCTAGGAGCATGAATGGGCAGCACGGTGGCTCAGTGGTTAGCACTTCTGCCTCATAGCGCTGGGGTCATGAGTTCAATTTCCGACCATGACCTTATCTGTGTGGAGTTTATATGTTCTCCCCGTGTTTGCGTGGGTTTCCTCTGGGTGCTCCGGTTTCCTCCCACACTCCATAAACATACTGGTAGGTTAATTGGCTGCTATCAAAATTGACCCTGGTCTCTTTGTCTGATGTGAATGAGTTCTCTGTACGGCGCTGCGGAATCAGTGGCGCTATATAAGTAAATGGTGATAATGATGTTGATGATGATGAATGTGGCCATGAACGGCTAAACGTCCTTTTAAAGCTCATTTAAATCTCAACCCACAATGGAAAAATCTTGTTTTTTGCATGTCTGCACAATACTAGGTGCATGAGGGTGCCAAGCCTGGTTTTATCGAAGAACGCCCAGCTCCCGCCATCAGAAGGAGCACACTTTTGCATGCACCACAGCAATTTTGATGCACCATTGTATGCGTTTACTGTAAAAACGGACAAAAAAGAGGCGCATGATGTCCAGCTTGTCAAGTGTGATTCTGTATTTATTGTCTCCCTTATTGCATAGTTCTGTAGAGTATTTTGGCATTACATAAAAAATGCATCATACAAGTAATTCAATTGTCTAAAGGTATTACCTTTGTAATGTATTACATAGATGTTTTATAGAAGAGATGCCAGAATTTGCAAACGTTCCCATAGTTATCCTGGGCACATCATGGTTATCCTGGGTACACATGTGACAATACCCCCTGAGAAATAGGCAAATTCACCCAAAAGCTCAAAGGGACAATTGTCCA
Organism: Mixophyes fleayi; assembly: GCF_038048845.1. Lineage (NCBI taxonomy): Eukaryota > Metazoa > Chordata > Amphibia > Anura > Limnodynastidae > Mixophyes > Mixophyes fleayi. The sequence goes on from NC_134411.1 coordinate 28,886,102, forward strand.
TTGATCTTTCATTGTTAGTTAGGGCCTACCAAGCACTCTGATTGGTGTATAGTGGCACCTATTATCCAATAGAAATGTCAGGAGTTTCCAGCAGGCTGCCAGGGGGCCCCATGGGCAAGGGGGCCCCATAGGCACAGCTCTTAATGAGAATAAATAATTCTGCAAAAGAAAAAAACCTGCAAAAAAAACCTTCAAGGGTCACTGAGCAAGTACATCTATCAATCTCTATCTCTATATATCTATATCTATATCTGTGTCTGTATACATCTATATATCTATATCTATATCTATATCTATATCTATATCTATATCTAGGGGCCCCGGTGCACTGCTTTGCCCGGGGGCCCATAATGTTGTTAAGATGGCCCTGCAAAAACATACTGGTAGGTTAATTGGCGGCTAACAAAATTGGCGTGTGTGTGTGTGTTAGGGAATTTAGACTGTAAGCTCCAACGGGGCAGGGACTGAGGTGAGTGAGTTCTCTGTACAGTGCTGCGGAATTAGTGGCGCTATATAAATAAATGATAATAATAATAATTTCCTTTCTGCCAGCCATCACCTTCACCTACCCAATATATTGGATTCCCCACCTAATATGGACAAGTGGAGGTGGCAGCATAACTTTTAATTATGTTATACAGGAGAACTGAATGTGGAATTATAAATGACTAATTAAATAGAATTGTATAACATAATATTGGGTGTAAACTATCTATTATTTGCATATTTGGGTTCTACCAGTGATTATAAACCTTTTCCTAAGAGGCAAATGGATGTAAGGATATCTTCTGTAGCTTTGTCACAAGGATAAAACATTTATATACAATTGTCCTTTTGCTTAAGTCACTTTTAATCAATTTTAGCCAAAATGTATTTGCTTTCTATTAGGTTCATCGGAGGGTGATCTGGGAGAGATTGGATATAATTGATCCATTCGCGTTTCATCTTTAGTCGTTATGTAACAAAACTTGTTTCCCATATTTTCGATGTTTAATGGATAATTTTTTATGTTTCATCAGGAAAGGAGAGAGAAGGGTATAAGGCAGGGTTTCCCAACCCCAGTCCTCAGGGCTCCCCAACAGTGCAGGTTTTCCGGATCACATGTGACATAATTAGGACCACCTGTGGATCTGTTACAATGTGTCAGACAGTAATGAATACACCTGTGCTCCAGCAAGGAGATATGGAAAACCTGCACTGTTGGGGAGCCCTGAGGACTGGGTTTGGGAAACCCTTGTATAAGGACTATATACTGACCCATAGCCTGAATACATTGTCCTCTTTCAGTGAGCATCAAACCTGGTTCCTTGCCAGGTAACCGTTCTCAGAGGAGATCAAAGAGAAACCTCTGGTATGTCCTGTAATCTTAAATTGTTTATTTAGGAACGATTATCAAGCTCCTCACTTTATTGTGCTCCTTTCAACTCTTAAACTTTGCTGTGTTCCATGTTATTGGCCTTGATGATTTCCTTGTGTTTTGTTCAAGTCAGCCCCTTATTTACAGAGGGCTGTTACTTCTCCTTTTTATGGCAGTTCTCAGTGCTATATGGTGAGGACGTGTTGTCTTTAAAGTGTTTTTACGCCTTACGCATCCTCCAAGGTGAAGACTGCAGACTCCTTTACTACACGTGTCTTTGACATGACACTTCTGTCACTTCAAAGATGGTGAAAGTTATGCATTGTGTATTTTCATCCTAAATGTCTAAAATTTGTTTAGAAGTAAATACAGTTTAACTCTGACGCAATTATGAGTGGCAGGATTTTTTTTGCAGTAACACTTCCAGAAGTCCCTGTTGCAACTGCGCCCCCATACGCAAGATGGGCCTGATTCATTAAGGTCTGTGCATTCTACAGGGCAATAAAACTGCTCTATTCCTGGCGAAAACTTCGATATGACTGGTTTTTAGCATCTGCTGAAAAGAGTCTGACTCTGTAAACTCTATGGAGATGGTGAGCATGAGTGTGTACACACTACATGATCGTTAGGTGATTGGTCAAAAAAATATTAAACAGTACGACCAACCAAATGAAACGATGATCGGCACTTTGGAACGGCTTTCGACCATCGTGCCACTATACACACTAATCCGACTTCCGACCGAACGGTCGTATGTCAGCTGATTTGCCCAATTATTGGACGAAAACGCTCCAGTGTGCACCCAGCCGTGAAACATCCTGCAGGTTGTGAATGGGACACTTCAGAGTGGAGCCCTAAATAAATGAACCATTTAACTCTCTGCATTAAAAAACCCAAAGCTCCAGGTACATTTTACAAGTTGGGACAGTCCTGTTAAAATGTCAACTTGCCCTGTAACTTATACTACCCCATTCATACTGCACCAAAATCCCGGGTTTTTGCCGGGGCGAGCTCAAACGACCAGGGTCTTGGTGCAGTATGAATGGTACAAGTCAAAAATCCCGGGTCTAAAAACCCGGGTCTTCAACCCGGGATTTATCGAGGGGTAATTCCCGGGTCGGACCCGGGTTGCCTGCACTATGAATGGTGCAACCCGGGTTTTTCAACCCGGGTTGCACAGAAAACAAGCTGATTGGCTGTCTGCCTGTCTCTGGAGGATGATGTCATCGGTGGAAGCCCGTGGAAGAAAAAAAAAACAGTCACCTTTCAATGACATCATCATTTTTCAGCCAATGAAAACTGCTCTGGTGATGACTCCCACAAATTGCCAGGGCACAGACTTGTGCAGTATGAATAGGGTCAACCCAGGAAATTCCCGGGTCCGAGGTGCAGTATGAATGGTGTTTCTGAGCTGGGACGCTCCGAACCCCGGCAAAAACCCGGCTTGAAAAACCCGGGATATTGCCGGGGCGGCAGTATGAAAGCGGTATTATTAGGTACCCCAGAGTATTACCCTCTCCACTAAAAACAAAATAAAAGCAGCGGAGAAGATAATACAACCCAGTAGAGCAGATAATGTAAATTATATAAAAGCAACTGAAATCACAAATGGTAAAACACAATGAGTTCATAAAATTTGGCTCTATGATATTGTGGAAGAATGTCTTCCTGTCCTTTAGTTTCCTGATAGGATGCAGCTGACAAAAGCAGGAACCTCTGAGAGTGCCATCATCCGACAGCTGTGCAGACCGCTGTGCAGAGGACACATGTAGACCACTCCCTGCCATCCCAAATGACAGGACAGACAGATTTAAGATGACATTTTGACACACTGCCCAAAAAAAAAAAAAAAAAAAAAAAAGAGGCAGTTTGGAGTACACAGAACCTCAGCTAGATATTTTAGTGGCCTTGGCAGAGGAAACACTGGTTCCAACCTAGCGCTGTGTTGCGCTACTAGAGGGTGTGGTCAATCCATTGAGGGCGCTGTGTAACCCACAGAGGGAGTGGTTACAAGCGCTAGACTGTCACCCAAGCTGTCTACGAATAGGAACTGTCCCGCCTTGGCACACAGTTGCTAGACCAATCAAATGCTTGCTTTGACTTTCTAAACTGTATTGGAAAAAAGATTGTTGAAATCTAAATACAAATATGTCTCATGCACTAAACTACCACAAGAACAACCGAATATTATATAAAACAGATTTCCTTTCACCTGTTAAAAATAACCCATAAAGCTTATGTGGTTCTCTTTAAGAACAACAATGCAACAAAGGCCTTGCAGAAACTGTTCCACAAAGTTTACTTAACACAGATGAATTCTGAATTAGTCATACAGCTTTCACTGCTAGTAGGAGAATAAAGGTTCATATTGACGAGTGTGTTCTCCCTTTATCATGGAGACAATAGACCGTGTCCCACAATGATTAAGGTAGAAGAAAGTGAAATATTTTGCATATTAACAAACAGCTGAATATACCTGGCACCCCCGAACTGCTGATGCACAGACTGGGTGAATCACGCCATGGGAATTGCTTTCTATTTCCAAGGGAGATTTGATTTCCGTTTTATCTTGTCAAATTGTTTGCATTTCAGTTTAGTTTAATCTGGGACTAGTGGGGTTTTCCAAAATGTGATCTATCAAGTAAAATATATTCATCACAACCTAAGAATAGAGGTGACTCATCTGCATGTATAACAAAGTGATTAGCATAACGGATAAACTGTATTTATTGACACAGAACTGCATGTATTTCTTAAGCCAAAAGATTGGTTTTGAGATCTTGCAGCATAGGGTGGAACGTACCACTTTTCTCTTCTGGTCATGACAGATTTGTTTACTTATAATGTCATCTTATAGTTCACCTTCTCGATACTGCCAGGACAGTGACTATAGCCACCCACCTCTGAACTTCTTCTGACCTAGGGGGTAGATTTATCAAACCTTCTAAAAAGGAATAGGGGAGATTTTGTCCATAACAACCAATCAGATTCTAGCTATCATTTTCTAGCATGTACTAGGTAAATGTTAGCTAGAATCTGATTGGTTTGCTGTGGGCAACACCTCCACTTACCTTTTTAGAGGGTTTTACACTAGTTCCACCTCGTAAGAAGGTGTACACCTAGCGGTAGATGTACTAAGCCATCTAAAAAAGGAAGTGCAGGTGTTGCTCATAGCAACCAATAAAATTCCAGTTATCATTAATCTAGTACATTCTAGAAAATTATAGCTAGAATCTTATTGGTTGCTATGGGCAACACCTCCACCTCTCCTTTTTAGAGGGTTTTACACTAGTTCCACCACGTATGAAGGTGTACACCTAGCGATAGCTGTACTAAGCCTTCTAAAAATGGAAGTGCAGGTATTGTTCACAGCAACCAATCAAATTCCAGCTACCATTTATCTAGTGCATTCTAGAAAATGATAGCTAGAATCTGGTTGCTATGGGCAACAGCTCCACGTTTCCTACATGTGGTGTTTTAGTGTGCAAGAAGCTTTTCTTTTCCAATGGACAAAGTCTGCATCAAAGAGTTCTTTGTCTAAGCCAAAGTGGAAGGTGCAATATGCCATAGGCTACTTGTTCCCGATGAGGCCAGCATTGTAGAACAGGAGGAGGTGGGAATCGGGGATAATCATTCTCCAGTTTTTAGACATGTGTCTGTATGGTTTACTGGTCAGCACTGGGCTCTGTATTCTCTAATGGTCAGCATTGCAGCTCTGTATGGTACCTGGGCAGCAATGTGTCTCTGTAAGGTGTCTGGTTAGCAGGGGCGCTGTGCATGGCTGGCCACATTTGGGGCTGGCTGGGCTGGGGGCATCTGGCCCCTGGGCCACCCCTTGGGCTGGGTCACTGGACTACCTGCATTTTTTCCTCTTTAAAATGTTCCTAATAGACTGCTGAGCAGAGTCTCGCCCCCTGGGCTATAATTTGCCAGTCAGCCCCTGCATCTGAATGTGTCTTTGTATATGTTAAGTCTATGACTTATACATCAATGAACTTGTTTAGTAACCATGACACAGTAGTCAGAGCCGGTGCACCCTAGGGAACGTTTCAGCCTACTGCCCCTGCTCCCCTTCAATACCCTCTTTGAGACCCTCACACACACCTGACTTTTGAAAATAATGAATGAATACAAATTATGCATTTATTATGTAGCAACAAACGCAGGATTTGTAGAGAGGAGTTTCCACGCCATGTCGCCATAGTGGGCAGGCTGCTCTATATCCCCTTCCTTAAATACATGGGCAATGCTGCGTGTACTACTGTTAGGTGCACACAGCTCACCTTTTACAAGCAGAGCTGTGTGCAAGACATACCTCCCAACTGTCCTTGATGTGGGGACAAAATTGGGACTGCCCCACCAGAACCAGTGCAGTTAGCAGATTGACCTGCTATCTCCTACCTGCTCTTGAAGCATTCACCACCTGCGGCTTCTGGTGTCTTAAACTCAGTTGCTGCTTGTCTGGATCCTGGAATGTTGGTGCCCTGCTTGGAAAAATGATAGATGCATGAAATAAAGACAGTTTAGCAATGAGTGAACCCTCTAGGTGTCCCTCCATGCAACCAGCCCTGAGCTTAAATTAATATCATTCACATTTAATAAATAGACCTATATTTTTTACCCCAACCTAACTTGACATTAAATTAATAGTATTTCCATTTAATAATAGGCTTATTTCCCTCCAATGAGCCCTGACAAGTTAATAGTTCATACCTTTAATAAATTAATCTATTTCCATCCCAAACAGTCCTGATATTAAATTAGTATTCATATTTAATAAATGGCCCTCTGTCTCCCCAAACTCACCCCCACATTCAATTAATAGCCCTCCAAACCTTTGAGCCATATAAATGTATAGTTCCATCACCCCACCTTAAATGAATAGGAGCCACCATGAAGCCACTTATATTAAACCCTATCAAATAAATAGCCCACCCTAATAAATTAATAGATCCCACCCACCACTGCAAAACTAGTCCAAAAGCTGAGAAAATATATTATTTTAATCTTTGATAAAGTAGTTGCATTAATCAATTAAATCCTATCCTATCAAATCCTCAATACACAGAACGTTAGATCCATATGCCAATATATATATAACACAAAATAAGATCCGGTGTATCCTTCCGCCAGGTATACACATCAAAACAGGAACTACTTCCACCACAGTATAGAATACTGACCATCTGATAATGCATTACGTACTCAACACCTAAACATGTATTGAATACTATTCATCAGGTGGGGTCTGTCATGTTTACTAATCAGATGGAGCTGCAAGTCACATTCCAACCTAACTGTATGTCATATACATGTGATTGTTGCAGTAGTGATAATGTATCTTCTGATATCTGCAAATAGCTGAACAATGTGGCCTTCACTGCTTTCTGCTTGTTTGACGACCACATACCGTACAACTGGCAAATAGACGCAGCTAAGTTTATAGGTCTAATTGCCTGTGAAAAAAGACATGTGTATGCTGTATTGGTGATGAATACACTTTATGTCACACGAGACATCACAGCCATGTGAACGAGCCTTAAATAATTTATACTGAGCTGTTTTAGGATCATTGAATTTGTCTAAACTGGGGCACTTTATATGTCTTCAGATTCAATTTTGCAATATGCAATATAATAAATAGTGATTTGTTATACTTCATGTCTGCCCCCCCCCCCAAAAAGGAAATTGCTAGTATTGTTGTTCAAAAGTACATTCATGTATCATCATCATTTATTTATTTATATAGCGCCACTAATTCCGCAGCGCTGTACAGAGAACTCACTCACATCAGTCCAAGCCGCATTGGAGATTACATGCTAAGTTCCCTAACACACACACACAGACAGACAGACTAGGGTCAATTTTGATAGCAGCTAATTAACCTACCAGTATGTTTTTGAATTGTGGGAGGAAACCGGAGCACCCGGAGGAAACCCACGCAAACACGGGGAGAACATGCAAACTCCACACAGATAAGGTCATGGTCGGAAATCGAACTCAAGACTCCAATGCTGTGAGGCAGAAGTGCTAACCACTAAGCCACTGTGCTGCCAATATGTATGAGTTATGCATTCAATGCATCATATTAGCATGTGGATCAGTTACCTACACGTTAAATGCATAATATCGTGGCTGCGTGCGCTTGAGTTTGGCACGCCTCACTGTACATTGACTATGGATGAACTCCCCTTCCACACCCCGTTCCCTCCCAGAAATGGTAGGCTGTAGTAAGTGTCCTTTGCATACGTAGATGCAGCGAACATTGCTGCGCTCATTCCCGGTCCTGGGCATGTGCAGAGATATTTTGTGTACAATACACACAGAATCGGCAGATACAAGCATTGATGGATCAGTCCTGAAGACTCTCTGGTCATACTTTGGAGGAAGGACATAACCTTTCATAGAGGTTTTTACTGCTCTCCCATAAAACCTTTGTTACTATTTAGCCTGAAAGGTCGTTTATTCTCTAATATCTTTATTCTAGTCCCCCAAACCTCCCATTTCTTTCTTTTGGACTTAAGCTTGATAGCATTTTAGAGGAGTTTTCTACGTCCCATCCTCTTCTGTCGCAAAAACAGTCCCCATAGGTGTCTATGGGGACTACGATTTTGCCTTATTTATCAAGCTCTGAAATTCAGAGCTTAACCCTTGTAGTTAGCGCCATCTGAAGATGGCACTAGCCGTTATGACCTATGGCAGGGTTTCCCAAACCCAGTCCTCAGGGCTCCCCAACAGTGCAGGTTTTCCATATCTCCTTGCTGGAGCACAGGTGTATTCATTACTGACTGACACATTGTAACAAATCCACAGGTGGTCCTAATTATGTCACATGTGATCCAGAAAACCTGCACTGTTGGGGAGCCCTGAGGACTGAGTTTGGGAAACCCTGACCTATGGGGAGAGCATTGCAGGAGAGGGATCTTTGGATCCCTCCCACGTAAGGCTTTGTGCTCCTCCCCCATTGCAACTTCAGCATGGCTATAGGAACCTGGAAGTAAAGTGATCGATATTGTGATCACTTTACTATAAACTACTCGCCGGGACAAGCTCCTATCGGAGTTGCTGTCTTGTCTGAACAATGTTAATAAATAGACATCTATAATATAAATGCCTAGTGGCGTGTGTTAGTCTGTCTGTGTGTGTGGAAAAAATAAAACCAAGCTGCAGCGCCACCTGCTGGGCGGAGTTATACACTGACCTACTAAATTCTTAGTGTGTGGGGGGGAAAAACTCAGAAAGGGCTGAAATTTGGTATACTAAGATGTTTTTAATTTGTTAATTTAATTTGTTAATTGGTAAAAGTGTTTATAAAGATTTTAAAAATATATATATATATTTCTTGAAGGAGAAGTGACAGTTGGGAGTGGTTTATGGTTGCCGGGGGTGACAGAGTGAGAGGAGTGTGATACTCAGGACCGCTGAGAGAGATCCCTGTGTCTGGATAGACATCTGGATAGATGTGGCGATGAAAATGAAGGATCAGGTGATGGAGAAGAATGATAAGGTGGTGACATGTGGACAAAACCACGTTAAAAAAGGGCGCTTGCGTCGGGAAGTAACGCTCTTCCCCTGAGGAGGCCTGGGCTAGGCCCAAATGCATGACAAGAACCTTTTTAACACCTTAAGTAGCTTGATTTGACTAGAATGCATGAGTATCATGCACGGGTTAACTTGTGTTATATAATTTGTTATCAATGTGATAAGAAATGATAACTAAAGTAAGAAAAATATGATGTGTCATAAACCCCTAAGGGCTTTCCTTTGTAATTATATCATTTTGCAAGTTGTAATTTAAATAAGCAAAGTTGTTAGTATTCCAGGTCACATATTTCTGACAGGAGTTAAAGCGACAAAAAAAAGCAGAATACTAAAAGGCCAATGTAGAGTAAATGCAAATTTACCATAAACACGTATGATGCAAATTGTGACTGGAGAACAAGTCGACTGCGGAATTCTCGTCACTTAATATGACCACAGTCAAATTGCCAGTTTTAAGGGGACAATGGCAGGACCCACCGCGTGTCTCATCTAAACTAACAGTTAAGTCTAGGGTTATAGTTAGGGTTAGAATTAGGGTTAGAATTAAGGGTTCCAGATTATACACGCGTCAGATCCTGCAAATGCCAGAGATAACACGCAGAACATTATTCGTCAGTGATAATGACCCAATATCTAAATTGACAACGTTCAGTAAGATCCATGACGCCAACGACAACACCCCAAAATCCTATATAACAAGGACATATTTTTTATTTATTAACATGTATTTATATTTGGCCAGCATACTATGGCAGAACGTTACAACTGTTGACAAACAAAGTAATAAAACAAACCTGACAAAGAGGTAAGAGGGCCCAGGTGGGGGCACTGATAGAGGAACAGCTAGACCTATTATGTCAGTGATAAGATCAATTTAAAATGTCCAACAATCACAGTAATGTCACTGTGTTACAGCAGCAGTAGTAGTGGTGCCCAATAATAAGTGTATAAGTATTTGTAATGCCCAATAAGATGAGTAGTAGTAATGACCAATTATATGCAGAGATACTATGGAGAGTAGTTGTGAATGAAACAAAGTGTCTTTATTTTCTAAACAGGTACAAACTAGATGATGTTAATAGAAAAGCTAGCACAAGACCTTAGAAATAACAGGAACAAATGGAGAACTGCAGGTGTAGGATACCAGGATTACCAGGTTTAGTTGAGAAGCCCAAGTTACTGGAGAGCAGGTACAATATGATAGCTGCAGGTACAGGATACCGGAATGACCAGGTTTAGCTGTGGTAGCTGGAGACACTGGATGTTCCAGCAAAGAATCAGAATGGAGGAAGGTCAGGCAAGCCAGAGTCTAAAACCAGAAGGTCCACAACAGTACCAGGGTATAAACAGAAGGGAATTCAAACAATGCCAAAGTCAGGGTCATTAGAAATGGCGCAATGCGATGAGACAAACAAGAGTCAGATACCAGGAGACAGATCAGGACCAGATCACAGGAGTTACTCATAGAGACAAGCAACAGAGACAATAGAACGGGCAGCAGTCTGTTGGAAAAGGCAGTCTTAAAAAAGGCCAGAGACAGGTGATCAGGATCCAGCTCAAATGATGAGAGCTTAACCCCTTTTGCTGCCAAGATCTGGTATAATCAAAGCAGCCTCCACAAGGGAGATGATGTACTGCAGGCAGAGACAGAGAGTAACAAATAACAATTATTAACAATGCCCATGTAGATGCCCCTATAAGTAATACCCTTTGCCCCAGTGCAAGTGATGGCAATTAATTTGCACAGCAGTATTAGAAATAAGAGAACCACCAGTGTCAGTAATACCCATTATTCACCTCTATTGTCTCGGATCCTGTATGCCCAGGCAGATGAAAGGATATGAGATTACACTCTGCTGACTTTTGATTGGTTACTACAGGCGGCCAAATAGAAGCCTGAGGGGGGCACACAAAACATTATTCCAAGTCATGTGTGATATTGTGCATGGCCTGCCTGAACTGCAAATCATTTCCCCTTTAACAGAGTAATCACTCCAACATCTGGTGAAGGAACCCAATATTGTTCTAAAAATGGTAATAATAATTCTGCAATAACACAGAAGAGCCATTAGGGGGGCCCCAGGAGCTTGACGGCTCAGGTAATTGCCTTGATTACCTGTACCCAATTTCAGTCTTTCTCACAGGGCATACAGAATAAAAACAAAAACTGAGAATTACGTTCAGCAACTAAGACAATAAGGAGCACTGGAAATTCAAGAACTTTGTCAGACAGCAATATTTCCTGAGCAAATTGCGAAGCCCGTCATAAATGGGTTAGCTGACAAATGCTCTTTTATTTTGGTGTGGTTTATTCATTTGCATGTTGTTATGTAAAACATTTAAACCCCACAGTCATACCTGAAGTGTCACAGTGACCACATTGGTTTAGTAAGAGTTTGCAAAAAAATGAAACTGTCCGTATTGTGTCATATTCCTCGCACTTCTGTATGCGATCACTGAATGACTGCAAAGATAGCTCACGTTATCATGAATGGTGAGAAAGAGAGGAACGGTTTTTCTTAATCAGACAGCAGCTTCCTGCTTTCCGAAGCTGTGTTCTGCTTCACTTACTGCAAGTTATTGTGCCTCCCAGGTACTGACAATGAACTGAATCAGAATGAAATTGCCAAGGAGGTAGCAAGAATGTCATCAGTAGACTGTCAAATAACTGGAGGTGACTGGTAAACCACTGGGTTCCCTGCTACGTGACTCTATGCAGTTAATCTTCAGCACAAGAGGTTGATTTACTGTTTAAAGACATATAAAATCTATGACGTAATCACTGTTAGGCAGAGATTTGCTCATTCACAAATTTCTTCAGCATCCTTTTCAAAATTAGGTCATTGATAAAGCAATCTCAAAAAGCCATAGAGATGCAAGTGGTCGCAGGTTCTATCTGTGGTTACGTTGTTTTCCTTTAGTATTGAACAGGTCCATTTATAATAGAGCGAAAAGCCCTATCTCCAGCGAAAACCAAAGTCAGCTCTAGATCTTGATAAACAGACCTCTCAATCTGCTAAGTGTGAATTGAGTCATTGCTTTAAACCAGGCCTGTCCAACCTGCGGCCCTCCAGGTGTTGTGAAACTACAAGCACCAGCATGCTTTGCTGGTAGACAACCAGTTGATAGCTGTAAGGGCATGCTGGGACTTGTAGTTTCCCAACATCTGGAGGGCCGCAGGCTGGACAGGCCTACTTTAAACCCTTAGGGCTAGATTTACTAAGCTGCGGGTTTGAAAAAGTGGGGATGTTGCCTATAGCAACCAATCAGATTCTAGCTTTCATTTGTTTAGTACCTTCTACAAAATGACAGCTAGAATCTGATTGGTTGCTATAGGCAACATCCCCACTTTTTCAAACCCGCAGCTTAGTAAATCTAGCCCTTAGTACCTATACTATTATGAAACGTTACAGTATTAGGCAAAGCATTCAATACGTTGTGATATATGTTTGATATATTTCTAAGAGCAGCAATCCCACATAGAAGTTTTTTCTTTTCTTTAAATTGCAAGTGAATTACTTTTTAAGCATGCATCAGTCATTGTTTTTAGCTTTCCTCCAACAAAATCTTTATCACCTTTTCAAAAGCTCTCTGGTTAGCAAATAAGTATTGAATATATCCCACGTGCCATCCAAAACATCCTTCACATTTTCTGCACGTGCCACTCATACCCTCCACACCCTCCAAAACACTACTCACAATTCCCACACACTCCATATACCTCCCTAGGTAACTATATTATCTCCCTTTACACAGTTCACACAAGAGAATGACTCCCTGACCAACATTGCTGTGGGACTGGATCATACAGCCCACTGAGCACTTTTTACCTTTGCAGTATGGCTGGACCAATTTGTAATATGTAGCACTTACCCTAATGTATGAAACTCCCATTGTCCCATAGATTGTAAGCTTGCAGGCAAGGCCTTCTTACCTCTCTGTCTGTCTGTATTACCCAGTATTGTTTTATTACTGTGTTTGTCCCCCAATTGTAAAGCGCTAATGGAATTTGCTGGCGCTATATAAATAAATGTTGATGATTTGCCCTTTAGACCCTATTTACCCCAAAGAGCCTCTAATACCTCCCGCTTGCCCTAAAACACTGCTCAGTTTCCCTGCTCACCCTTCAAAATTCTCCTAGTAAATTAAACTGAACACAAATCTCTCTTCAATATCAGCACTAGTCCCTGACTGGGAGTATCAGTGACCCCTACTAATCTACTAATAACACCCTTCCTAAAAAACACACAGTTTTCTCCCGCGGAGGAAGGAGAGAGACCACATGATGCAAACTGCATGTGCTCCTCTGATCTCAGATTTGCAGCTGCATTGAACAAACAGGTCACGCAATGTCAGAGCTGGTAGGGCAGCACGGTGGCTAAGTGGTTAGCACTTCTGCCTCACAACACTTGGCTCATCTGTGTGGAGTTTGTATGTTCTCCCCGTGTTTGCGTGGGTTTCCTCTGGGTGCTCCGGTTTCCTCCCACACTCCCAAAAACATACTAGTAGGTTAATTGGCTGCTATCAAAATGGACCCTAGTGTCTCTCTCTCTGTCTGTCTGTGTGTGTATGTTAGGGAATGTAGACTGTAAGCTCCAATGGGGGAGGGACTTATGTGAATGAGTTCTCTGTACAGCTGTAAAGCAGGGGGAATAAAGCAAAGAATAAACCTGAACTTGATATTATTCTTTCAGAAAGCAGAGAAAAGGACAGGGGAGTCATAAAACAAGAAAGAGCCGAGGGCCGCAGGTCAAGGCCCAACGGGGACCCTCCAGCTTCCAGTTCCCCATCACAGGTCTACTGTCTCCCATCGTATGCCACTGTCATTGGGTAAGGACTGTCGGTAGAAGAAGGAGGAGACAGGTAAAAATTTAAACTTAAATGGTAAGAATTTCTTTAACAAACGAAGTGAATGACATCTAATCGTTTTTGGTGGTCAGGGAATGAGAAATTGTTTATGTTTGGGAATGACGGGACACTTAGTTCATGCTAGACAGCACTGATGCCTATGTCTGACATGCTCTTCCAGGATCTTCTACCCCTGATAGGTGAAAAATACATATATATATCTACACACAGCTGCATGTTCTCAGCAGGCTGCACTACTGTTTATATTTAGGTTTAACAGATGCAGAAGTGATGGATGAGGTTCAACTGAGCTTGCAAGTTAAATTTAAACATCCTATTCTCTGTCTTAATCATTTGTTGACCTCATAAAACATCCTGTGCTAGAAGAAAATGTGGCTACAAATGAATGCAAGCCATTTCCTGCTGAACATGGCTGAAGAAACCAGCACTTTTCCATGTATACTATGTGCAGTACGTGCACGGACATCTATATCTCCAATTGTCACTGAGAGTTGTGTGTGGTACGAATGTTCTGGTGCTAAATAGTGCAATGTGTTACTTCTTCAATTACTAATTCATTATATTTGCAAAAAAATATACTGAAAAAAGACTTTATTTTTGCCATTCAGTGCTATTGCATTAAGTACACTTGAGATAAGTTTGAGTGAGTCAAACATTTTTATTTGTTGTGACATAAATGGGAATATATTGCCATACCTCCCAACATTTAGACTTGCGAAATCCTAATCCAACCGAACCCCGCTCCAAGAAACCTTCTTCTATATAAAACACCTCCCACTTTCATGTAAGTCCCACCCCTTTTCAGATCTGCAAATCAGGACTGTCCTGCCAAAAGTGAAAAGTATTTACTTATTTAGCCTCTGATCCACACAGGTTATACACAAAACTGTTTCAATGGACCTTGAAGCACTAAAATACCCATAATCCTGCACTTTGCTACTACACTACTCTCCACGCAACCTTTGTTAAACATCCGTATATTAGGGGGGGCTCTTATTTGTTATTGCCAGTATTGACCAGTTAGCCAGGATGGACGGCGCATATGGACATCAGACCAGACATCAGAAGGTTCTTTGCATTTCATCAGCAGCAGCTATTTATATAGCGCCACTAATTCCACAGTGCTGTACAGAGAACTTATTCACATCAGTCCCTGCCCCATTGAAGCTTACAGTCTCAATTTCCTTACACACACACACACACACACACACACACACACAGACAGACAGAGAGAGAGAGAGAGACTAGGGTCAATATGATAGCAGCTAATTAACCTACCAGTATGTTTTTGGAGTGTGGGAGGAAACCGGAGCACCCGGAGGAAACCCACGCAAACACGGGGAAAACATACAAACTCCACACAGGTAAGGCCATGATCAGGATTTGAACTCATGACCCCAGTGCTGTGAGGCAGAAGTGCATTTGTTGTCAAACTGCGCTTGGGCCTAGGGTTCAAATATGACCACTGTCCTCATGCTGTCTGCGTGGACTTTTTATGTTCTCCTGATTTTGTTAAAACCAACTAATACTCAATCTAATGTCTTTGTTAATGAAGATTAGATTGTAAGCTCCACTGGTGCAGGGATTAATATGTATCAATTATCAGTCTCTGTACAGCACTGCAGAATATGTTGGTGCTGTAGAAATAGCTGTAAATATAAAGGAGCCATATGTGCACAATTCATTATTCAGGACGTCAGACATACATTTCATTGGAAAGAAAAGGTACCTTAATAGTGAGCAGATCAGGCAAAGGGTGACGTTAGGACCGCTTGCGTGAGAACAAATTATTGCCCCATTGCAGTCAAAAGTGTTAGAAAATGTTTTGTTTATTTATCATGTTTGTGATATTTGCCGCTCTCCAGGTTTTCAAAAAAAAAAAAGTGCCAATCTGGAATCTGTGTTAAGGATAATTAAATTGTTGTTTACGACAGACTACTAGCTTTCTCCACAACCTCTGCACCTGGTTACAATTCCACATACAGTAAAATCACTGTGTTGATAAACTCTTACTACGCTCTAACGTCATTGTATAGCTCCATAAAAAAAATGTAAAAAATTCTTGTAAAGAAAAATGTCCCATATGGAGAGATTTATAAAACATTTCCGTATACATATTGCTATTTAACAGTTTATTCAATCTCACCTGAGGTTCGAGTAAACTTGGGACAGCCTGAGAGAGCATGAACCATCTGTTTAGGGCTGGTGCAAGCAGTGTGGGTACATTAGCCATACCCCCCTGTCACTCGGAAGTGACAACCCACCCCCTACTGCCTCTCACCTTGGTAGGAACGGCAGCCTCGCCTCTTAGGACTGAAAGTGGGACATCATAGCCAACTACCTATGCCTAATGGTAGACCATCCATGCATCTGTTAAAGGCTACTTGTCACCTGAAGACAGGGGCAAATGCAGGATTTGTAGAGGGGGGTTTCCACACCACGCCGCCAGTGGGCGTGACCAGCATGCATGGGGGCGTGCCTATAATTTTAGACAGTGCTTGGCTGCTCTCCAACCCTTCTTATTCCCATATAATATACATGGGCAATGCTGCGTGCACTACTGTTAGGTGCACACAGTTCTCCCTTTTCAAGCAGAGCTGTGTGAAGCGGGAGCAGGGTCCAGCCACATCAATTATACAGTGCCCCAGGTTTGGAGGGGGATTTCCAGGCACTAGGAAACCCCCTCTCGGTTTGCCTATGAAAGAAGGGCTAAACCAATGTGCACAGGAGTGTAGTCTACCAAGTAGAAACCATAGTAACATCACTGAAGTATAACATGGTTGTGCCAGTGTTATTAGGGGTAAGTGCATCAAACCTTGTAAAAAGGATAAGTGGAGGTGTTGCCCATAGCAACCAATCAGATTCTAGATATTATACATCTAGTGCATTCTAGAATATCATAGCTACAATCTGATTGGTTGCTATCGGCAACACCTTCATATTTTCAATTTTCAATGGTTTGGTAAATCTATTAATGTGAATGCGACTTGTAGATTCACTGGGCATTAGGAATTCAACAACAGAATGCTGGTAGTTTGACACTAATTGTGCAAGTGTTATATAAATAGAAGTTAATAATCATGATATGGTCCTTTTAATGTAACATTGGAAATTATGAGTATATTACAACTTCAAATGAAGTCATTTTAGCAGCAGCTAACTGCTGTGTTTTCATGAATGGGAAGCCAGAGCAATGCTCCTACGTACACCAAATCTGCAGTTACATACACATCAGTAAAATGGACCACAAACTTATTTCATGGGACTGAGGAGTAACGGCAACATTAACAAACTGAATGCTCAGGTAATTACTTTTATACCGGGGTTACTAAGGATCATGACTTGACTTGGTAGCAGTTCTGTGCTTACTTGCGTGGTCCTTAGCGTAGGTAGCTTTGCAGAAAAAATAAGGAAGCTGAGAGAAACATTCATTCTGGAAGTGGAAGTGGCTGGTTGGGAGGAAGGACTCCGACCACAACCGTTTTTCTGCTTGTGTTAACTGTGCAAACCTCAAACCCACAAAGTTCCCCCTCTTCACATATGTTAATTATAATCTCTCCATTCACAAAATAATCAGTTTAAAACAAAAAAGAAGCCTGTTATTACTATTTGTTATATTGCGGGAATATTCATCAGCAAAATCTCTTGGGACTGGAAATTTCTGGCCACACACATACGACGATCCTTACGGTAGGCCGGAGAGTAACACTGGCGGACTGCGAGGCTGGACCACTTATGGCTTTGCTGATGATGGATAGCGTGGGCGGAAGATGGCAGCGCTAATCTTCCTACTGCATTTATCGTCATGCCCAATAATGACCCCATTGCATATCGGGCAAAAATATCTCTTCGAGAACACATACGTGGCATTATTGGCCCAATTGACTGATATCGACTACAATATATTATATTGTAATACAATATGTTAGCCTCCATAGCCATAAACCTTCCTTGGGACAGTCCCAAGTTTTTGAAGATTTGTTCTTTGAATCAGTTGTCCCAGACAATATATTTTTTTACTGACTGGCCAACAAACCAAACTGACTCCAATTCAATCCATTGCAAATTCGGTTGCCAGACTGATTTTCTGCATTGTTTTGCCGATGCTGAAGCTGTCTTTTAGGCATTGTACTACCTGCTGTTCCTTCCAAGATACAATTAAAAATTATTGTTCTCATTTACAAAGCCCTTGATGAAGCTCCAATGATTTACCTCTCTTCTTTAATCTCTATATACCAACCAATTTTATACTCTCCGACCTGCTTACGTCTATATTGATCACCCCCTTCTACTTCCGCTACTTTTTTGTTCCATTCCCAAACTCTGGAATGCAATATTGTATTCTATTCTTGTAACCACCTACTCTTCAAACGTTGATCATTTAGAAATCTTGCCTTGGGGGCTACACACATTACAATGTTGGACAAGTTTCGCCAATAACTATGTTTGCAATACCACATCTACACGTGCGTAGATCTGGGCTCTGATGAAATATTTGCACATGAAAACTATAAAGTCAAACTGGAATACGAGGGGACCATTTTGGAAAATAAAGCATGTACTACTATCGTCAGAAGGGCTGTATATAGGGGGCGATTCAATTAGGAGCCATAGTTCCATAGATGCCTTACACACTTTTTTGCTCTGCAAATTGTAGGCAATTATGTTACTGGTCATGTGATAACATATACTTAAATCTGTTCATTTTGAGCCAATTAAGCATATTTTATCATGCAAACAGACATTCACTGAGAGCGCTGCAAGGAAGAGGGGACCAGGGAAGGAGCCGGATGGCCATCTGACCTGACCACCTGACCTGAACGGTCAAGTGACCTCAAAAAGTAATTTATTTATTTTTTATTTATTTTTTACAGGAGTCCTGCCTTGGGCCCCTTGCCCGCTGGGCCCCCAGGCACCTGCCTCCCCTTCTGTCTTTTCTCCACCATTTCTTGCCCAGCCCTTAAAATCCTGGTCATTAAACTCACTTCACTTTTGTAACCTTCGCCAACGGGTGTTATGTTATTACACTGGTCATAGATATTTTTAACCACTTACCACTGTATTTGCATTTGAAAACTCTCAATGTCGGTTGCATTTTTCCATGACATTGTAAAAAATAAAATTATTTAAAAAGAATTAAAAATAATAATAATTAATATATGGGACTTGTGTCCCATGTATTTTCATTTTTTGGTGCTACTGGTGTTTTAATAGACATTTAAAGGCATTTTAAAATAGGTGTTTTCATTTTGGTTCTAGTTCTACTTTAAATGAATTAGTAGATTGTGTGCAAGCCGCCCTCATCCTCTTATCTGAACAGATTAAAAAACAAGTGAAATATTTCCGAGGTGTGGTGAAAATTTGCATTATTTTCTCAGAAGTATGCAAACGTTGGGTAAATATTGACCTGAATGAATTAGCTGAAGATATACCAGACACCTTAACCGGAACTGGATTAAAAAAAAAAAAAATCAGTCATGTTAATGGTCATTTCTAACCTTGCATATTTGCATAGACACGTTTTTTTTGTGACTTAAGGGCCAATTTTTGATTTTTGCAGATTTATGCCCCCTTTGCAGGTAATTGCAAACTCTGCTCATCATAATGGTGGCAGCTTCCTGCAGGGGGAGCAAATCTGTGCCTCTTCTGATGGGAGGATTGGGGCGTTCATTTCTGCATGTGGGTTAGCCACAGTAATGCGCCTAGTTCAGCACCCGAATGTAAAGTGAGCTATCAGGAGACATTTAGGAGAGGGATAGAGACTGTATAGGGTGATGTTTGCAGTTTAGAGCCATTCTACATCCACAAAACCGCTTGATTTTCTACTCGCACTGGGAGTGGGTGGAGGCATTTACCATTACTTTGAATAGGATACTTTCTCCACCGTCTAGTTGTACATTATACAGGGAGGGACATATACGCACAAAAACAAATGCAATCAAAATACTAAAATGTACAAACAAGACAAATAACATTAAAGCAATCAGTAACAAGGGCCAGAAGATGTCAGCTCTGGATAGGACAGATCATTAGCATATAGTTGATATTAGAACCCAAAGGAGTAACTCAGCTGGCCAAGAGAGGTATATGTGGGAAAATGAAGAGGTCCAACATAAAAGCTTGTGGTACAGCAACAGAGAGAAGACATAAGGACCAGTCAGAAAGATAGGAAGAGGTCCATGGTAGCTCAGTGTGTTGTGTTATCAAAGATCAATGAGCTTAGAGTAACAACTGATCAACTTCTACTGTTAGGTCCAGCCGATTCACTAGTGATCCCTGGAGCGAGTCATGAGCACATCACTAGCTAGATTACTGAGCACCATTTCTGTAGACTGCTGGTGGCAAAACTCAGATTGTAAACTTTATAATAGGGAATAAGAGGAGAGATAAGTTGAGGGATCTCTAGGGGCCGTATATATATTTCTAAAAAAAATATAATAACCTTTATACTAGCATGTGCACCGAGATTGGGGAATATTTGCTCATTCTTCCTTGCAGAATTGTTCAAGTTCAGTCAAATTTCATGTTGAGCGACGATGGACTGCTCTGTTCAAGTCCATCCACAGATTTTCTATCAGATTTAGGTCAGCACTTGGCCAGTCATTCACCTTCCTATCCCTAAGCAACTATATGGTTTTCTTGGTAGTATGTTTAGGGTCGTTGTCGTGCTGGACAGTGAACAAGCTGCTCATCATCAGTTGCCTAGCAGAGGGCCGCAGGTTTTCTTCAAGAATTTGGGTGTACTTGGCAGCGTCCATCTTCCTTTCAATCCTGACCAATCGCCCAGTCGCTGCTGAAGAGAAACACCCTTAGAACATAATGTTGCCACCACCATGCTTCACAGTAGGTATAGCGTGTCTTGGGTGGTGTGCCGTGTTTGGTTTCTGCCAAACATAGTGCTTGGACTTCAGTCCAAAAAGTTCTTTCATGGTCTCATCTGACCATGCAACACGCCATCATAATCCTCCAAGTGTTATTTTGCAAAGCGCAAATGAACCTGAGTGTGGCAGTTTTGTAAGTCCTTTAAAGTTGCCATTAGCCTCTTGGTAGCTTCCCTGATCAATATCCTCCTTGCTCTGTCATGCAGTTCGGAGAAACGGCCCGATCTAGGCAAGGTGTTGGTGATGCCATACGCTTCCCACTTCTTAATAATACTTTGAACGGTACTCAGTGGGAGAGTAAAAGCCTTTGAAATCTTTTTGTATTCTTCTCCTAACTTATGACTTTCCACAACTTCATCCCGGAGCCCTTTTGAAAGCACCTTTCCAACCATGGTGAATTATTTGCCTTTCATATACTACTAGTAGTGGAATCCTCAAGGAACAGACGGTTTTATTCTGAAAAAATAAAACCACTACAACTGATGTCAGGTGGTGGCCAATTAGCTTGTAGTAGGATCTGATAGGTCATTGGTTGTACCTGAACAAGTTTATAATGTTACTCTAAGGGTATGATCACTTATCCAAACCAGGTATTTTAGTAATTAAATTATATTAATTGTTAAGCATTTTTGTAAATGTTATTATCACTTTGATGTTGATGGTTATAATGTGTCAATTGCCATGGTGTAATGTGACAAAAGGTAATGACTTTGACAGGGTATGATGATTTTCTGTAGGCACTGTATCAATACTTTGCAGCAATGACATTTTCTTCTGTGTTGGAAACTGGAGTGAACTTTTGCTTCGTCTTGGACCAAATCAAAACACCAGGAAAACACGATGTCGAGAAAACATTCAGATGTTAGACAGGGGGTGCCCCTTTGGCATAATTTCCATGTGATTTGCACGTTCAGTTATGGAAATTCCGAATGAAACAGAGACGCTTTTTCCAGGTCATCAATAGCTTGCTCTGTAATCTACTTTTTTTTTTTTTACGTTTTTTCAATCATTCAGAGGAGCCTTGAAAGACATGTGATCAGAGGGGCTCCTGTGGCTTCACAGCAATTACAGTATTCCGGAGAGCAGGGGTAAACATACCGACAAGTAGATTTAGCCAAGACATGAATCATTTAGACTGTGCAGTTTAACTGAGTATTGATCTCACCTCATATTGAAGCATTAATTTATGAAATACGTAAAAACATTAGATGATGATATTATTCTAATTGCATCTCTTAAAATTTACTAATTGCCGTAGAACTTATCTGTCTGTCCCTGCTCCAGTCCATACAAGGCACTACTGTCCAGTTATTCCATCAAACTCTGGCACTGTCCTGTCCAGTGGCGGAACTACCATTCAGGCAGCAAGTTCATTGGGGCCCATGGAGATAATGGGGTCCATTGCACAGGGAACTAGCGAGCTGTGGGCCCCAGTTTCCTCCTCCCTGCTTCCCTGCATCGGGACCCACAGTTCGCTAGTTTCGCCTTTGCTCCTATCCTTTCCTTCTGGATCCAGGATCATATTTTTATTATCGTTTTATTTATATATGTAGCGCCATCATATTACGTAGTGCTGTACAAAGGAAATGTGTCATTAATATCAATCCCTGCCTCAATTGAGCTTACAGGTTAAATTCCCTACAATAAACACACACGTCCCTATTAACCAACAGCTATTTAATGTAACAGTATGTCTTGGGTGGAACCCATGAAAAGAGAGAACATACAAACTGCATACAGACAGGGCCCTGATCCTGAATTGAACTTATCACCCCGGCGCTGTGTGGCAGCAATGCTAACCACTCTGCCACTGTGCTGCTCAACAGACCTCCCCAGGGGCAATCGCAGGATTTGTAGAGGGGGGTTTCCACACCGCGCCACCAGTGGGCGTGACCAGCATGCATGGGAGCGTGGTTATAATATTAGACAGTGCTTGGCTGCTCTCCAACTCTTCCTATCCTCATAATATACATGGGTAATGCTGCATGCACTACTGTTAGGTGCACACAGCTCTGCCTGTTCAAGCAGAGCCTTGTGAAGCGGGGGCAGGGTCCAGCCACCTCAATTATACAGTGCCCTAGGCTTGGAAGGGATTTTCCAGGCACTAGGAAACCCCCCCCTCGGTTTGCCTATGCTCCCAAATTTTTTCGTTTGGGAACTGTGACAGCATGCTCATGAGAGGGGGCTTTGTCATGATACACTGGGGCTTGGCCATATCACATCGGAGCGAGCCACGTTCCCCTTAGGGTGTGTCCAGTGCTTCACCTTCCCCTAAAAACACCTCTAAAAACACTCCTGGTACACGCAAAGCGGCATCCATCAGTGGGACATGCCTCCCTACTGTTTAGGAATAAGGACAAAATTCCTGATCCACTGAATAGCGGACCAGTCTTCTACAAATGGGATTGTCCTGCCTAAATTAGGACAGTTGGAAATTTGCACTTTGCAGTCAGTGGGTAGAAGTCAATCAGAGGAAGAATCTGTGGGTTGTTAAGATATATGAATGAGAAACACCCAAAATTGAGTCCAGTCCTGTCAGCTTCTGCACTACACAATGTAACAAGCTCATATGCTAAGACCATGCAACCAGGGTGATGTTTAATATTTAAAATTACAGCACTGTACAGTTCAAATATTACATATGATAGGAAGGAATATGGAGCACCTGGAGGAATTCCATGCAAACATGGAGAGAACTTACAACCTCCGTACAGATAGCACCTACGGTCAGACTAGAACCCATGGAAATAATAACGACAGTGGGCATCTGTGTATATGTTGCTGACTTAGATTGCTGGATCACTTTTACCCCAGACAGCGTCTTCTCTGTGGCTCACATATCTAATAGATGGACCATACAACCTAGAGTAGATGGATAGCAGATCAGCATTCATCTCAGTCTTTCTTGGAGGGTTGGGTGGTTTAGAGAATCTCTGAACTGTCGCTCACATATTTGCTCTCGGCCAGCAGAATGATCCATCCCAGCTTGGGAAACTTGACAGCTGGCTCTGGCATTAATGAGAAGTAGCAAATGTTCCTCAGCTCATCTGGCGTCTTAGCCTCTGCTTTCTAGAAAGTGGCAGAGATTGTTTTACACACGTCCACAAGTCAAAGAGCTGCAAATAACCCAACATTCACTATTTAAAGTACTGGAGACATTTTCCGCCTGTCAATGTTAACTTCATATAGGTTAATTGTATGAAAGTTAGTGGACCTGGATGAAATGATGCCTCCTAAAAGCTCATTGTACCCAGGGGCTGGCTGGGGAGCTGGGGGGTATCTGGCCCCTGGGTCATAGTGGGCTACCTGTGGCTGGGTCACCGGGCTACTTGCATTTTTTCCTTTAAAAAGTTCCTAATAGGCTTCTGACCCGAGTCTCGCCCACCCCACCCCACCCAGGCTAAAATTTGCCAGCCAGCCCGATTGCACCCTTGACGATGCAAATTTGAAAACTATCCTATAGGATTGATTGTTTCAGCTGTGCCCTCTTCCGCTTAGAATTTAAGTTCTCTAATGAGCAGGGTCCTCCCTATCATCATCATCATCACCATTTATTTATATAGCGCCACTGATTCCGCATCGCTGTACAGAGAACTCATTCACATCAGTCCCTGCCCCATTGGAGCTTACAGTCTAAATTCTCTAACACACACACACACAGACAGTGAGAAAGAGAAAGACTAGGGTCAATTTTGATAGCAGCCAATTAACCTACTAGAATGTTTTTGAAGTGTGGGAGGAAACCGGAGCACCCGGAGGAAACCCACGCAGACACGGGGAGAACATACAAACTCCACACAGATAAGGCCATTTTTGGGGATTGAACTCATGAGCCCAGCGCTGTGAGCCAGAAGTGCTAACCACTTAGCCACCGTGCTGCCCTTTGTTTTCATGTCTGCATTTATTTTGTCTACCTTGTATGTACAAGTTTTCCCTACTATACGGCTCTGCGGAGCTCTGTGGCTACTTACAAATCTCCGATAATGATAATAGGAGAATTGGATTTATACTTCTTCTGGTTCTTTTTGTATTAATGCACTTATAAAAGTTCTACATTAGAATGTAATAATTTTACAGTGTGTATATTACACACACATACAGCCTCTCCCCATTCAATATTCAAGTGTCAGAAGACCAAGAATGCTTTTACGCAGGGAGATCCATACTTGTCGGTGACGTCTTCTCACTAGTGATCAGCGCGGGTTAACCTGTGGCTTGAGATGTGTCAGCACATGATGTTAGCTCAAAGGGTGGCTGCAGGGCTTACATCTGAAAAGGGACCTTTGCAATCCCTTGTTTCACTGTAAATGTCATCTGTAGCACCCTTGAGATTCAGAAGAACAAGATCAGGTTTCCCAATAAATCAATAAAGAAAGGAGATATCACTGAAAGTCATGGCGATGACTTATTTCTGTAGAATACATGTGGCGCAAGGTTCTTGGGAGATACAATCTTTTCATTGGGAATTGACTTCTTCCTTTATTGCTCTATTATGCTTGATCTGGCAGCGGCTGTTTGAGGGAGAGAAGTGCCAGAGACTTCATTTAAATTGCTCTTAAAGATCAAGTTGCTCACCGTACCACAAGAGTTTATATGGGGCAATGTACACTACAACAGCCTAACACTGACAGCGAATGGAGGAAGTGTTATGCGCATAGCGCTTTCCCGGTGAGGGATCCAGCACAGCAGGAGAGGCTCTGGGGAGAGTGGTAAGCTCCAAAAATTAGGTTAATGTCGGAGAAATCTATGATTAATGTCAGACTGGACATTACCACTACTGGTCTGAACATATTACTGGAAATTACCACTACTGGTCTGAACATATCACTGGAAATTACCACTACTGGTCTGAACATAGTACTGGAAATTACCACTACTGGGCTGAACATATTAATGGAAATTACCACTACTGGGCTGAACATAGTACTGGAAATTACCACTACTGGGCTGAACATAGTACTGGAAATTACCACTACTGGTCTGAACATAGTACTGGAAATTACCACTACTGGGCTGAACATAGTACTGGAAATTACCACTCCTGGGCTGAACATATTACTAGGCTTATTACTACCGTTAAACATATTAATAGGCATGTTATTACAGCTGAGTATGACATTATGGGGCCGATTAAATTCTGCCACAAATAACGCAGCGTTAGCAGTTTTACCGTTAATACAGTAAAACTGCGCATTATTACCGTTATTACAGTAATTTCAACCCTGGATTTTTACTCACGGCTCCCTCAGCCGCGTGAAGAAATCCAGGTTAAAATTATACTGTTAATGCCGCGTTATTCGCAGCAGAATTGAATCGACCCCTATGCATTGTATCTTCTTACCACAGTGGGCTGTCATCAGGATAGTCTTGGTATTGTATATGTGCCAGGGAAGGAGGATCATTTCCACTCTTTGCCTCATTCGTCAGTAGGGATTCAATCACCCCTGGACACAAGATGAACAAAACCCTGAATTCTACTCTTCTTGATGAATCCAGGAGATGGAGCGGGCGCAGGACTCCCATGATCACAGCAAACCGTTCCATCTTTCCATATTAGCTTGATGAATGATTTCTATCTTCAGTGAGCTGCAAACACATGGGCATGAATGCCTCCATAAACAAATCAATGTATTATTTTGATGAATTGTCCTCTTACAAAGAAGTCAGTTTTCTTTTGAAAAAACAAACATCTTTTTTTTAATGTTTTGACTTTGATGAATAGACCTCATTATGATACACTCAAGTCTCCCCGTGTTTAGAAGACATAAAGCATAACAGCCTGTGATAAATATAATCATTTTGTTTGTTTTTTTCCCCTGCAAAATCATCTCCTGCTTTTTAAAGTTCTCTGTCTTTCAGTTCTTTGAACACATTACTTATTTGTTGATATCCACTAGAGATGCATCAGCGGAGGTTTTCATGATAGCCGTGGTAACACTTTCCAACACATCCACTCTTGCTGTCTTTCCCCTGTGCTCTCCAGCAGCGCACTGGATCCAGGGCCACCAAAGCATTACCTACAATGTGATAGGTTCTCCTTGAAAGGGAAGTACATTATTTTTAATATAAATATATCCAAAATGAGTTTTATTGTTGCCAAATTACATTTTAGGGCCTATTTATTAAGCCTTAAACTATGCAGAAACCTATTTTTCCGCATGGTTTAGGCATTTTTATGCATGAGAGCTATTTAACAAAAGCCTAAAACAGGTGATATCACTGCTTTAGGCTAAGTTTTGCAATAAACTGCAGTCCCCATAATTCTCAATTCTCTCCTGCAATGCTCTCCCCATAGGGAGGCTGCTCCCTATAGGGAGAGCTTTGCAGGAGAGTGATCTTCAGGTCTTCTTCCTCTCTCGCACCTAGGTGCACCTCTACATTGCAGAAGTGTCTCCTGAAAATGCAGGGTAGGTGTGCACTTTGATTCAGTCATACTGGTGCAAAATACCTTGCAATATGACAACCCCAAAATGATTGGGGACCATTATATGATTTTAAATTTTCCTTTAATTTCCTTCATTTAAAAGTGAATGCAATAAAATCCAATGTACCAGGAAAGTGTTCGTTTACAGTGAAGTGCTGTATCTCGCCACTGTGCTTTGTGATAACTTCCTGACAGCCAAGAGGAAGCTGGAAACTGCTGTAGAGGAGAAAACACAGCACCAAACTTTTTTTTTTTTTTTACCCCAAATTGTAAAGTTTACTATGATGTTATATTATGTAAAAAGTTTGGGGGTCAGGGGTATTGTTTAGTAACACTGCAGTATGTAAAAATAATGTGTGTTTTTCTCATTATGAAGAATGTCACTATCTAAAAATATACAAATGTAGTGAAGCTGCAAAAGAGTCTGTCTAACTACTCATCATTTTCTAACATAACACTCCCTGTGAGGTCCCTAACTAGCAAGCTGAAGACTGAAACAGGGCGAAACTGTGTGTGTGCAACACAAGCACCTGGTTGGTTAGCAGCATTCAGCCAATCAGGCACCACCAACACAGTTCAAGCATCTTTGTAAACATTTCAGACACTGCAGCTGGAGAACACGATGTTGCAGGTATCTTATTAACAGGAGAGCTTCTAAAAGAGAACGCTGACTATTAATATTTTGCTAGTCAAGTGAGGTGGACAGGTCCTTTAAATGCACAGCAGTCTTTTGTCTTATCATTGACCAGCTGTAGTACAGGCAGCAGTTTGCAACCTGTGACGCCAGCTGCTGTGCATGGCTTGCAGTTCAATAATAGCAGGAGAGCCACAGGTTGCTGGCATAGAGCATAGCAATGTAGCACGGTCTATTAGTATACAGGAATTATATTGTTTATTATTATTGTATTATATTGTTATAAATGATATATAAAACATTAAGTATAGTCGTTTTTTTGGTGCTTTGTATACATGTCAACACAAGGTCAGTAAAAAAGGGACTAAACCTTGTTATAGAGCAGAGGATGTTGTGGTGAAATATTTTACAAAATGCTAAATAATAGCAGAGCACAGTCTACATCACTGTTTGCATTTTGGTGTTGTACATCTGTGGCTCTTAAAGGCTCAATGCTGCCACCTACAGGATATGAGGAGCAGAATAAGAACTCCGGTCCACGTTGATGAGACTAGTTTACCATTCATCACCATTTACCATTGATGAATACTTTATCATCATCATCATCACCATTTAGTTATATAGCGCCACTGATTCTGCAGCGCTGTACAGAGAACTCACATCAGTCCCTGCCCCATTGGAGCTTAGAGCCTAAATTCCCTAACACACACACACACACACACACACACACACACACACACACAGAGACTAGGGTCAATTTGATAGCAGCCAATTAACCTACCAGTATGTTTTTGGAGTGTGGGAGGAAACCGGAGCACCTGGAGGAAACCCACGCAAACACGGGGAGAACATACAAACTCCACACAGATAAGGCCATGGTCGGGCATTGAACTCATGACCCCAGTGCTGTGAGGCAGAAGTGGTAACCACTGAGCCACCGTGCTGAAATAAGTTGTTTAAATACCTCAGCAGCTTACTGTTTAAAGAGTCCTACACTGACTAATTCATCGTTTATGTCTCCACTGGCCTCATTCCCACTGTACCACACCGCTGGTAGCTGTGCCGAAATGCCAGTGGCCAACGGCTGCTGTGTTAATGGCAACTGATAATGTCTCTGCCTTACACACTTTCTCCGCCATCAACTACAATTGTTATCCACCTGCATTATAGAGGAACATAAGGGTCACACAACTCCCCCTAGATCTTCATAGACGGAGCCCATAAGGGCGTATCCATATGCCTAAAATCCTTGAAAAACAGACTAAAAAGTGAAGGTGATGAACAATAGGTGTAATGAATAGAAAAATAAAAAAGTGCTGAGTGGTTACAGCCCCAATCTCACGGCTGGGGTATTATATAAGTTTTCTCCCCCTACCTAAGGCCGGGGCAATAAGGAAGACGATGCCGTAAAGGAAAATGGTCTAATGTGCAAAGGTTGAGAAGCGATGATGAATTTCTTGGGGAGAAAAAGACTTTGCGGCCTCTCACTAAACCTGGAACACCCCCAATAAATGTCCCCTCTCTACTCCCTTGAAGCTCATTTCAATATTTCCTCCCGAAAAAAGATGGACAATGGACACAGGCAGGCTGCCTTTATGGTCTTTCCTGGTTCTGAACTCATTATTCTGAGTATAGAGAGGTTACAGTCCCATAGTTGATTATGCAATAAAGGAGCAGGAATGGAGAGTTAGCCTTAACTGGCCTTTATGATTGTCCCTCTTTGTTTGTGGTATTTAATAAAGTTGCATCAACATTCTCTAGATCCCTTCTGCCTCATTTTATGCTAATGAGGGAAAAGTGGGTGTGGTTTAGTTATCAGCGCAATAAAACCTTCACTTTTATAGAATATACATATATATCTACAATTGTGCCCTCAAGAAACTAATCCTGTCAAGCGTAACTGCTGATATCTTTTCACCTGTTCAAAACGTGAGCTGCGTGGAAATATTATATATTGCAACAAATGATTTAACTAAGTAAATAGAAGCTAAGTAAATAGTTGTTAAAAATAGTATAGGATATTGATTTCTCACAGTGGTATATAGAATGAGATTATGGTATCGTTATTTATTTTGAGTTTTTATATGTACATCCAATTGAAATTATCTTAGGGTAGCCCCAATTTACAATATGTGCACTTGAACTTTATGCTTCTGGCACCTTATAAATACTACTACTAATAACAATAATAATAATAATATTTATACAACTTTATCAGGAAGTTTGTTTTAGCATGTGTAAGAAAAATCATATTAAGAAATACAATACATTTTTTTTGTAGAAAATTCAATAAAAAATATTAAGTTAATAAAAAAAGTAAACATAGAGCAAAACTGATTGTGCTCCAGGCAGGTCTGAGGGGGCTGAAGCATGTACCTGTCACCAGAACAAAAATGTTTATTCTATGACAGTGACTAATTGATTCATATTTGGGGGTAAGTTTACTAAAACTGCTAAAACGGAGAAGTGGAAGTATTGCCCATAGCAACCAATGAAATTCTAGCTATCATTTATGTAGGGCATTCTAGAAAATGATAACTAGAATCTGATTGGTTGCTACAGGCAACATCTCCACTTGCCCTTATTAGAGGCTCTGGTAAATCTACTCCCAGGTGCATGAAATTGGCTTAGTTTTGAATTAGATACAATTTTACACCTTGAAGAAATCATGTTGAGCTGCTGAGGGTGGGCAAATTAAAACTGTGCGGATAGCTACAGAGTTAGTAAATTGTTGGATAGATAACTTTTAGCTAGAATGAATAATCAATTATTGATAATCTATTAGTGTAAATGGGTAGATTTCTATAAAAAGCCACAGATCCACAGGGAGACTGCATCTTTTTAAATGGATCTTCAGAAATACGATGACACTGTACAAACAAATGACAAGAAAAGAAAAAATACTAAACAACAACATTGGGGGTCATTAAGAGCTGGATGTATTTGCGTCCAAAAAGTTCCTCAGAAAGGGGCGCATTTGCATATTTACGTATCTTCCAATATGTGCAATTCAAAATTAACACTTCAGCGACTCGATGATGATGATGAATGGTGTTTTTATGTGTTAAAAAAAAAATATATATATATTGTTTATAAAAACGGCAATGCC
The DNA here is from genome assembly GCF_038048845.1 of Mixophyes fleayi. NCBI lineage: Eukaryota > Metazoa > Chordata > Amphibia > Anura > Limnodynastidae > Mixophyes > Mixophyes fleayi. The sequence goes on from NC_134411.1 coordinate 28,916,918, forward strand.
TTCCTCCAAACGTGATCTAAGCACCAGCGCATTTAGTAATAACCCCCAACATTTATAATCACGAAATTTAGTGAATATAAGCCCTACCGCAGTTCATTTGTTCTGATTGGTCAGAGTGTGAGTAAGCCGCTCTGATTGGTTAGCTGCGACTGGGTCCCACGTGAATTTTACAATGAACATGGATGAACGACACAGTGAGGTTTATTGCGGTTAGACCCCACGTGTACGAAACTGAGTACAGAGCAGATGGAAAATGTTATGCAATTTACAGTGTTCCATAAGATGTCAAACTGCAGCTTCCTGTTGAAGCTAGTACGTGATAGGCTACATGAGAAGGTGATCAGGGATTATGAAAAACATCTGCGAGGAGAAAGGTGGAAGACAAATGGAGTGGCCATAGGACAATACTTAAAAGACCACTAAATGTAGAATACAAGATGACTTACTAAAGCTACCACCATTAATTATTATTATGCTACATGGGCTGTGTAGCATGTACACATGAAATCCAAAACATGACTCATCGGTCAACGCACAGCAATAGCAGCATTGCCACCACCTCAGAGAAGGCCATGAATATACACTTTTGAATAGTAAAAAAGACAATATTTTTATTTTTTTAATTTAATTTTAAATGGCTTCTAATTCTGCCATCCCTTCAGCTACTACCCTATGACATTGTGGCTTGTCATTTGATCTGACATCTGTTGAGCATAGGATGGGTGTGTGTCAGTTCAGGAGAGACTTGTGTTTGCTGTGTACGTTATCTCACATCAATGCCACAGGATCTAGCTGTCATGTAGTATTGATATTTATGACTCAGCAATTCTGCTGTTCAAACGAATGTTGATTGTCACAACAACCAATTACCAATGCTGTGGATTAATTATTTTTATTTTGTTGATCTGTAAATGACTGACTTACACAGATACACTGACACCTACGCACGTATTCAACTGATTTAGTGTTTGCATCTGAATGCCCCGGCCTGGCGTAGCAGCTGCCTTTGTTAATATTTATTTTTATTGCTGATAAGAAGAGCCCAGTTCTTTTATAGTTCATGGCACTATTATTTAGAAGGTTTCCTGTCCAACCTATTTAAGAGATAATCCTCACCATACACTGGATAGCATTGTAATGGACTTTGTATCGTGTTCATTTCAATATATGTCAAGGAAGAGAAATGTGGGAAATTGTGCTATGTACCTGACTGTGTGACCTTTACATGGAGACAGCACTAAAGAATCACAGTTTGACACTTACTAGTACATAATCTCACTTAACCCCTTTTACCCCTATTGATAAATGTAGTTTGCAATCTACTGCATGGTCTTATTAAAGACCCAGAGGTAGATTTATCAAACCTTCTAAGAATTGGTGGTGTTGCCCATAGCAACCAATCTGATTCTAGCTATCATTTTCATGAATGTACTAGATCAGGGCTGGGCAACCTGTGGCTCGTCAGGTGTGGTGGAACTACAAGCCCCAACATGCTTTGCTAGTAGATAGCCAGCCGATAGCTGGCAAAGCATGCTGGGATTTGTAGTTTCACCACACCTGGAGAGCCACATGCCAGGACTGTATTAGATAAATGATAGCTAGAATCTGATTGGTTGTTAACACATCCACAATTCATTTTTACTAGGTTTGATACAGCACAGTGGCCTAGTGGTTAGCACTTCTGCCTCACAGCACTGGGGTCATGAGTTTGATTCCCGATCATGGTCTTATCTGTGTGGAGTTTGAATGTTCTCCGTGTGTTTGCATGGGTTTCCTCCAAGTGCTCCGGTTTCCTTCCACACTCCAATAACATACTGGTAGGTTAATTGGCTGCTATCAAAATTGACCTTAGTCTCTCCCTCTCTGTCTGTCTGTCTCCCTCTCTGTCTGTTCATTTATTTATATAGCGCCACTAATTTCACAGCGCTGTACAGAGAACTTACTCACATCAGTCCCTGCTCCATTGGAGCTTACAGTCTAAATTCCCTAACATACACACAGAATTAGGGTCAATTTGTTAGCAACCAATTAACATACCAGTATGTTTTCAGAGTGTGGGAGGAAACCGGAGCACCAGGAGGAAACCCACGCTAACACTGGGAGAACATACTAACTCCTCACAGATAAGGCCATGGTCGGGAATCAAACTCTTGGCCCCAGTGCTGTGAGGCAGAAGTGCTAACCACTGAGCCACCGTGCTGCCCAATTTACAATACAGAGCTCTGAGAGATCTGGTGGAGGGCTGGGATTGCATCAAGCATAGGACAGCTAAAGCCTCAATCAATGTTGATTGGAGAGAAAACACATAAAATATATACCAGATGGTATCTTGTTGCTATAGGCAACATCTCCACTTTTTCAAACCCGCAGTTTAGTAAATCTAGTCCTAAATCCATTAGGTGAAGTAATAGAAATTTACCTCACAAAAACCCATATTTGCTGCAAAATAGAGACGGTATCTCTACCACTGTTCCCTGAGAGAAAACATTTATATACAGAATATTGTATTAGTTTCCTGCTCACTAAGACATTAACCAAGCTGAAATACCAAGATTACTCAATAAACCAAACAGAGGATCTTTGGAATATTACCATATTTTTTTTGTTCATCGATTTCAGACGTTATACTAGAAGATATTTAACTAAGTGAAAGATTAGCGTAAATTGGAAAGAATTCATATACTACTACTACTGGGTTGGACCGTTCATGACAGCTACTGATGTTTTTTGGAAAAGGAAACCGTCATTTATCGACACCTGAGCAGTCTGCTCGAGTCGGATTCCAGCAAGTGTAACAAAGATATTATTGTGTTAAACCCATATAAGATTATCTAAAAAAATCGGAAATATCATAATTAATTGTGTGGTAGACATTTGAAATCCATCCCCTAACAGTCACTGAAGAGGTATATAGTGACACAAATAGGGGGGAAATTAAACTGACTGCATTACTAGTGTAACGCGGTATGCACACTAATACCAATACTACGGTAACAGTGTGCATTATTACAGTTAGTACGGTAATTGCAACACTGATTTTTGCTTGCAGCATTTAGAGCTGCAAGCAGATATCTGCGTTAAATTTACCGTACTAACGGTAATAGTGCGCGGGTCAAGTTACTCTCACGTGTAACGCGGCCAAATGAATTCCCCCAACAGAGTTGTGTTTGTAGTGCAACAAGTCAAAATTATGCCACAACTTACTACAACAGGCCTGTAACATTGGAAGTTAATGTGTGCACCACCGCAGGAACATAATAGAACTGTAAATAATATAATTATATATATGTTTATTGCTGAGAAGCAGTGTTCTTAGACCTAAATGATAGATACATTAGTACAGTGGTTCCCAAACTTTTGCAGTTCACGGCACCCTTAGAGTCTCCAAATTTTTTCAAGGCACCCCTCCAAAATAATTACTGTGCAGTCCTGTTTTAGAAGTAGTTGGGTCAAAAAAATGTAATAAGTATTTAGGTCAGGACAGAAATACTTATTTAGTTGTATGCAAAAATGCCCCCTCTACATCCAGACACACTGCCCCCTCTGCATCCAGTCACGCTGCCCCCTCTGAAGCTGCCCCCTCTGCCATCTCTCACGCTGTCCCCTCTCACTGCCCTCTGTCACACTGTCCCCCTACTCTGTCACGCTGTCCTCCTCCTCTGCCCTCTGTCACGCTGTACCCCTCATCTGCCCTCTGTCCCCCTCCTCTGTCACACTGTCCCCCTCCTCTGCCCTCTGTCACACTTCCCCCTCTGCATCCAGTCACGCTGCCCCCTCTGCCCTCTGTCACCTCTCACTGCCCTCTGTCACGCTGTCCCCCTCCTCTGCCCTCTGTCACACTTCCCCCTCTGCATCCAGTCACGCTGCCCCCTCTGCCCTCTGTCCCCCTCCTCTGCCCTCTGTCACGCTGTCCCCCTCCTCTGCCCTCTGTCACGCTGCCCCCCTCCTCTGTCACGCTGTCCCCCTCCTCTGCCCTCTGTCACGCTGTCCCCCTCCTCTGTCACGCTGTCCCCCTCCTCTGTCACGCTGTCCCCCTCCTCTGTCACACTGTCCCCCTCCTCTGTCACGCTGTCCCCCTCCTCTGTCACGCTGTCCCCCTCCTCTGCCCTCTGTCACACTGCCCCCTCTGCATCCAGGCACTCTGGCCCCTCTGCAGCCCTCTGTCACTCTGCTGCCCTCTGTCCTCCTCCGCTGCCCTCTGTCCTCCTCCGCTGCCCTCCTCTGCTTCCCGCTGTCCTCCTCCGCTTCCCGTTGTCCTCCTCCGCTTCCCGCTGTCTTCCTCCGCTTCTCCCAGCCATAAAAAAAAGAAAGAGCACATAAACTTACCAATCCGCCGGGCGCCGGGACGCAGCAGCCTCCTCTCTCCCGCAGCTGTCACTGACGTCAGTGACAGCTGTGGGAGAGAGGAGGCTGCTGGGTCCCGGCGCCGGCGGATTGGTAAGTTTATGTGCTCTTTCTTTTTTTTTATGGCTGGTCCGCGGCACCCCAGTGACAGCGCCGCGGCACCCCTGGGAGCCGCAGCGCACAGTTTGGCAACCACCGCATTAGTAGATAAGTGACAGTAACAGATTCCATCGCTGTTTTGATATTTATAAATATCTGGAAATTTAGTAACATGTAATATATTTATGCCATGACCAAAACTTATATTAATATAGGATAAGAGTCTGTGGGCCTGAGTCATTAAGGAGAGCAAAGCATAAAAAAGGAGTAACTTTGCACCGGGGCAAAACCATATTACATTGGAGGGGGAGGTAAATTAAAATGCGGGGACAGATTTATAGTTGGGGTAGGGTATGTCCTAGATCAACTTTATATTTCAGTGTAGAAATAAAGCTATTAAGTATTTGTGTGCTACATGAAAAAACAGTCAGTATTTAACTTATGCACAAAATAATAAACTAATTTGCACCCCTTGCATTGTAAAATGGTTTGTCCCACAGAACATTTACTCCTTTTTTTGCCTTACTTTCCTTAATAACTCAGGCCCTGAGACTAGTAATATTTAACTTATAAAAGGTGGGTTTGGCATAGACATTAAGTAACACAGTCACCCTGTGTAAGCGTTTTATTATTTGATCGCCAGTAAATTGTAAAAAATGAGAGAGGAAAATTATTACTGTACTAGTTTGTAGAAAGAAGTATCCTTACACCGGGGCATTTAAACAGAACACCCTACTGTTCTCTCGGCCGAGCTGATTAATAAATTGCTGTTATTCATTACGTTAAATTGCATGCTGGTCTTCAGTCCGTTTTTATTCTGCTTGGGGAAACAATGTCTCTCTGCCTTGGAGTACTTAAATTACAGATCCAGAGAACGAGAGGTCTCCCTTCACACTAAGGGGTATATTTACTAAACTGCGGGTTTGAAAAAGTGGAGATGTTGCCTATAGCAACCAGTCAAAATCTAGTTATCATTATTTAATACATTCTACAAAATGACAGCTAGAATCTGATTGGTTGCTATAGGCAACATCTCCACTTTCTCAAACCCGCAGTTTAGTAAATATACCCCTTAAGGTCATTTTAGTCTCATGATACTTACCTGTGAGCCCACACACCACCTTCTTGAGCATCACAGAAGAAGGTAAGTGTGACTGGGATATTAATGGATGGTGTTGGTGGGTGGAGTGATGGACTAATAATTTTATGGTGGGGTGAGGGTGGGCGCCATTGAGTTAATGGACGGTATGGGCTATTTATTTATTGTTTAGGGGCTATTCTTTAAATGGTGGGGTGATTTTGGTGACGGGGGTTATTTAGTGGTGGGTTCATAGGACCATTAATTTAGTGCTGGGATGATTTGGAGGATATTCATTGAATGTGGGGCTAATTTGCACTAGAAGATGGGCTATTTATTTAATGTGATTGCTATTACTTCAATATAAAAGATTTATATTAAATAATAATTTATATAATTTAAATGAAAGAGTGCCCAAGAAACACAATTCCTTCTTTCCTCTACTTTGTTTCTTCTGAGAGTTATGTATGTGTGGGTGCACCTCTCCTCATATATTATTAACTAATAAATCTCTATATACATAGAGGGGTTAATACTCGGTGCAGTGTATTTTGACTTTTTATGCTATTACTTTAATGTCAGAGAAGAATGGGAGGAACAAGGTCTATTTATGAATTGCTAATGCCTTTGATTTCATTTTGGGCTGGTTGGAGGACGAGTGATGTGGTGTCTACGTACTGCTCTGATATACAGGAGGTGATGAGTTATTATCTCGTTTCCAAACAGGGCCTCAACAATCCAGGATTCCCCCAAGCAGAAACCGGATTTAAGATACCAGGGGGTAAATGTATCAAGCTGAGAGTTTTCCAGCGGGTTTGAAAAGTGGAGATGTTGCCTAGAGCAACCAATCAGATTCTAGCTATCATTTTGTAGAATGTACTAAATAAATGATAGCTAGAATCTGATTGGTTTTTCAAACCCGCCGGAAAACTCTCAGCTTGATACATTTACCCCCAGGAGCAGCATCATATGGTCAAGCTGCATGAACTGGTAGGAGAGCGCAGCGATGGGTTGGAGAACGGTCTAACGCTTGTGAAGGTCTGGGCGCTGCCACAGGAAGCCTCCATCTGCTAACAGCAAGATATCGGGGACAGCAGGGCGCAAGTGTTCTCTTTCACCCAGGGCATTTAAATGCCTAGTTACGTCTCTAACTCATCGTCCACATAAGTAACGCAGTTAAAATTGTAATTACAAGGAAATGGTAGAAGCAGTCCTCTCCAAATAGAGGGACTGGAGTATACCGCATATGGTATGTCTCCTCAATGGAATATTTATCCAGCCTACTTAACGATAGGGCATCTGCCTTCCAGAAAAAAAGCCTTTGGTACCAATACCATAATTCTACGCTACTGGGAATCCTTTGAGCATTCAATACATTGAGTTCCTCTCTGCCAAATCCCTCCTCCCACATGCACCCGTCCCCCAGACCTCTCCCCCTTCCTATAATCCCAAAGCTACTTACAACTTTAAAAAAACTAAAACTTTGTTAAGTATGTTGATGATGAGGGGATGCGTCTTCCTTCACTGACCCTCGCCCTCCAGTATTGTAACGCTGTGTAAGTTCCTCCATTATGTTTGCTGTTACTGTATCTTGCTCAATTATAAGCCTTATATATATATATATCTGTCTATGGTATTTAATGAATATTGTAATGGTAAATGCTGCAGGGGCACTGGAATTGTTGCAAGATGCCTTCTAATGGGCGGATAACATGTTTTATAATTGTACTTTTAATATCACTCCTGATCCAGTTTTGGTGATGCCTTTCCTTGCTTGTGCGCTGACATATTGTATTATGTAACCCACAGACCTGGTATTACACTGTATGACTGATATGTATATTCTCCTCACACCCAAGGGGATCTTCACTAACTGCACTTCCCCTCAATCTGTGTGTGAGTGCTATTTAATATTTTAACAGGTCAATTAGTGCAATTAGTATCCTCCCCTCCCCGGGTTTAGCTATATGATTGTGGCTACCAATATGCTGGCTTTTGCATCTGATATCGACGCCAGATGTAAGGAGGAGGGGAGGACTGTGAAAAGCAGCGTCCGGCTTTCTGTGCTTAGCCCCCTTCACATCTCTTCTGCAATAGGAGTTGTAGCTCCTTTTGTGAGAGCCGAGTTTTCCACTTGGAGTGGCTCATTCATACCGCGCTCTGGCAGCTGTCTAGAATCCATTTCTCAGCTCCATTGGCTGCAGGTTGCATTTGATCCTCAGGTTAAGCAGTAGTTATGGGATAGAGAGCTAAATAGAGGACATGTGATATGCTCTATTGACATGGACAAAGAGGATGACATGTAGCTGCAGACGGCGAGAGCATAATAAACCGTAGAATTAAACCCATCGCACTAATAGTTAAGAACCTTTTTTCCGGGGGTGAAAACCTCAACAATATCATCTAGATTATTTATTTATTTTATTACGGGTAGTAATATTTTTTAGGGGGGTTTCATTAGAGACAAACTAAATCCCAAAAACGAATATAAAACGGGAGAAAATGGTTTAGAAAATACAATAATTTTTTTTTATTAAAATAACAATTAAAATAGCTTTCAATTAAAAGGGTGCAACCTTCACATATACATGAACTGGTAGTAAAATGACTATACATGCAGTGCTATTACAATGGATAATGATTTAACTTAGAACGCAACCTGCGCGCCAGTTGCATTTTCAAAACAAGGGTGAGCGCCCGTATTCAAATCCAAGCGGATCTCAAGATTCCATTCAAGTCTGGGTATAAGTACGCGCTGCTTAAATAGTATTTGCCGTATGTTAAAAGACAAAACAGACTGCAGGGTGCAATATCAAGTCTCATCATAACACATGCAAAAAAAAGAAAACAAATTATTAGTTCATAATACTATAATCATTAATAAAAATATGTGTATTACAAAAAAAAAATTTTTTTACATTAAATACATAAATCGGGATGTTCTTAATGTGTACAATCCATTTTTATAGTTGCTCTTACTTGCATAGACATGTTCTGTGACACGTGTACGTCTAGTTTTTAATACAAAAAAGATGGCATGACAGTCGTCACTATCAGTCGACACTTACACCTGCCCTGTAATTCTTGCAAAGGATGTGGCTAGAAAACACGTACTTAAACATGATGTATTAATGTTCTATGGTAAAGTAAAGAGTACATTGACAGATGGTATCTTAATTCCAGAGAAGCCACGGGAAGATAATATATTCCATTCATGAGGTGAAATAGTATGGAAGAATGAAATTGAGTGTCATCATCAGGATAGGCAAATATTGACAACAGCTCGGTTTCCTACTGGTGGACGAAGCGTTACCTTGTCTCTGATAACATAAGCCAAAGTTAGTTATTCTGTAGTCAAGTAGAACAAAAGCCAAGAATGAAGGCTACAATGCAGCTGTTTTCTAAGATCTATTTAGAAGTAAAACACTTCATAGAAAAAGGAAATGTCCAGAGCAGAGTACCCCATCAAATATTGCACTGTGAGAAAGATGCAGCAGTTGGCATATAATGTCCCTCACTCGTATCAGAGAGTCATCATCATCATCACCATTTATTTATATAGCGCCACTAATTCCACAGCGCTCTACAGAGAACTCATTCACATAAGTCCCTGCCCCATTGGACCTTCATCATCATCACCATTTATTTATATAGCGCACCTGATTCCGCAGCGCTGTACAGAGAACTCATTTACATCAGTCTCTACCCCATTGGAGCTTACAGTCTAAATTCCCTAGCTCACACATACATACAGACAGACAGACACTAGGGTCAATTTTGATAGCAGCCAATTAACTTATCAGTATGTTTTTCATAGTGTGGGAGGAAACTGGAGCACCCAGAGGAAACCCACGCAAACACAGGGAGAACATACAAACTCCACACAGATATTGCCATGGTTGGGAATTGAACTCATGACCCCAGTGCTGTAAGACGGAAGTGCTGACCACTAAGCCACCGTGCTGACCACCATAATCAGACACTGAGAAGATTCTGAAGCCTCTTTGGTAGTAAACACACTCCATTCATTGCTGTTTGGAGTTTCAGTTGAACGCACTGTCAGTACTTTATGCCAGCAGACCGTAAGCAAGGTAGATAATCTTCAATAGGTTTAGAACAAATTCTATAACTATTTTGTCTATGATGATTCTCCAGATCTTCTCAAGAGTCCCGTAAAGCTGTAAGCTGTGTTTATAATCTTGTCATGTCAGTTTGCAAAGTAATAATAATAATAATAATATACTACAAGGCCAAAAGTATGTGGACACCCCTTCTAATTAGTGTGTTTAGCTATTTCAGCCACACCTACTGCTAACAGGCATATTAAATCAAGTATACAACCATACACTCTCCATTGTCAAACATTAGCAGTAGAACGGGTAGTACCTTTCCAACAAGGCTTTTTCAAATTTCAGCCCTGCTAGAGCTGCTCCGGTCACCTGTAAGTGCTGTTATTGTAAAGTGGAACGTCTAAGAGCAACAACAGCTCCTCTGCAAATCGGTAGGCCAGACAAGCTCTCAGAACGGGACTGAGTTCCAAACTCCCTCTGGAAGCACAAGAACTATTTGTCAGGAGTTTCATGAGCTGGGTTTCCATGGCCGAGTAGCCACATACAAGCCTCAGCTCACTATGAACAATGCCAAACGTTGACTGGAGTGGTATAAAGCTCCCCTCTACTGGACTCTGGAGCAGTCTCTGGAGTGACAAATCACAAATGTATATTTCCAACTGTAAAGTTTGGTGGTGGAGGAATAATGGTCTGGGGCTGCTTTTCATGATTTGGCCTGGGCCCCTTACTTCTAGTGAAGGGAATTCTAAATGCTACAGCATACAGTGACATTCTAGAGAATTATGTGCATCCAACTTTGTGGCAAAAGTTTTCCTGTTTCATCATAACAATGCCCCCATGCACAAAGCGAGGTCCATCAAAAAATGGTTTCCTGAGTTTGGTGTGGGAGAACTTCAATTCCGAGCCAGGCCTTATCTCCCAACATCAGTGCCTGACCTCACTAATGCTCGTGTAGCTGATTGGATGCAAATCCTCACAGCTATGTTCCGAAATCTAGTGGAAAGCTGTTCCAGAAGAGTGGAGGTGCTACAGCAGCAAAGGGGGAGACCAACTTTGCACCTAAAGACAATCTCTCACATGGCAGCCAAACAGAAACATTGAATAAAGAATCTTGACAACGTTTGCGCTGTAAAGAAACACATTGGAGGAATTCATACACAAGCTCGTACTAAACTGGATCTGACCCTATTATTATTATTATCTTTGATTTATAAGGCGCCACAAAGGGTCCGCAGCGCCGTACATTACATATACAGAAAACAGAACCAAGACACAACATGATACACAAATATATACAAACACAGGTATATGGGTAAAGCAAATCAGATTATATCTGACAGATAGTGAAAGGGATGGTAGAAATCAGCAGGAAGAAGGCCAAAGCTTAAGAAAACAGGAAAAACAGGGCTAGGGAAGCAGACCAAGAGGTACAGAGGGTGAAGGAACAGTAGAAGGAGCACACAAGGAAAGAGGGCCCTGCTCATGAGAGCTAACAACCTAAAGGGAAGGGGGAGACACAAAAAAGGGTGGTACTAACTAGGGGAGAGAGCCTGAATAAGCGTGGCTGTGTGGTTCATCACCATTGACGAACAAAGTCCAGCTCAAATAACAAGGAGGAAAGCGGAGCTGGCTTCACCCTTCTGCAAAGACGAGGACACCTGGTGGAATGAAAGTAAGGAAAGATTTTAGGATATATCTTCAAAACACAAAGAAAAAGCCGGATTTTGCCTAAAGCGATTCTGGATAGATCGAATGCCAAACAACATAATGGTGAAGCCCAATTTGATTACGTGTTGAGGAGTCCTTTACAAAATGAAGATAAATTATATTGGTTGCAGCGAAAACAACGATCTAGGAATCAAATAGTACTAATAGCAAATATTTTGAAACATTTTATTTGACTTTGTTTGATGTAAGTGTATGCGCCGTTGTTTATTTAATTTTCCTGTTTGGCTGCCATTTTACTCATCAAAGCCACAATGTTAGTTTTGCATTCAGCTAAGGTATTCAGCATGTCCTCTCTTAGGGCAGCCTTGCAGTGTTCTAAGACCTCTTACAACCTGTTTAGTGCAGATCAGTTCCTCCTCCACAGCTTTAGGGCAGGAAGATAGTGATGGTCTTATGACACGTAGAGGCCAAGTTGTTGATAGCAGAACTAGAAAAACTCACTGCTCTCTATGGTCGCCTTTTTGTTATGAACAGCTCGTTATGTACTACTAACGTTCTGATGGCCACAGAGTGCACTCTGGGTTAGATTTTATATGAATAAAGCTGATTATAGCTGTACGTTGGTAGCTCTCCTAATAAGCAGCCATACTCCTCACCTCCTTGGCCATGCCCCAGAAAGTGCACATTTTAAAGGGAGTTACTTGGTTTGTGAAATGGAATACAGTCATTTCCATTCTGCAAAATTGCTTGAATTTTGAAAACGGGGTGAGGCAAATCAAGATTTCATGTACCCATCACTTACTTATTTAAGCCTTCTGCATTTCAAACCAGAAAGAATGTCACCTTTTATAAATAGCATGCCACTGAACAGCACAATGGCATTGCTGCCTCACAGCACTGGGTTCATGGGTTCTATTCCAACCAGAGCCCTATCTATCATCATCATCATCACCAGTTTATATAGCGCCACTAATTCCGCAGCGCTGTACACAGTCCCTGCCCCATTGGAGCTCACAGTCTAAGTTTCCTAACACACACACACACACACACACACACACACACACACACAGACTAGGTTCAATTTTGATAGCAGCCAATTAACCTACTAGTATGTTTTTGGAATGTGGGAGGAAACTGGGGCACCCGGAGGAAACCCACACAAATATGGGGAGAACATACACACAGATAAGACCATGGTCGGGAATTGAACTCATGATCTATGTGGAGTTTGTATGTTTTCACAGTGTCTGCGGGTGTCTCGCCCGGGTGCTCTAGTTTCCTCCCACAGTCCAAAAACATACTGGTAGGTTGACCGGGTTCTAGCAAAATGGACCTTAGAGTGCCTGTGTGTGGTAAGAAGTTTAGAATGTAAGCTCCTATGGGGTAGTAACTCATGTGAAGGATTCCATATTCTCTGTACAGCGCTGCACAGTATGATTGGCGCTATATAAATAAACAATAATTATTAAACATAGATACTATATGACATATGTATTTTGTAACTTGGGCATTTTTGGCATATATTCTATTTAAACTGTTCTTACATGAGATTGTCTTGCAGCAGCAGTGAGACTGGAGACAGAAAAATCGTTCAGTATTTGCTAGGAAGTCTTGTGACTTTTATTTTAGCTGGTTGGACGGAAGCCAGGGCGATGATACCTTTACCTGTCATACAGGATAAAGAGGATATCCCTTCAGTCCAGGTTAACTCTTCACATCCCCTGGGCTGAAAGTTCGTTTCCATGTAAAACATTAATACGTAAGAATGCAAAAGCTCTTGCTCACTGTTAAGGAATATGTTTACGTTCTTTTACTCACTTTCACCCTGTCACTAGTTTTCTCCGTCCCTCAGGTGTGTGCTACCTAGCCGGCAACGAAGGTGTGAACCCGAGAGGTTTGCTAAACGTAAACAGCCTCTGCACTGTTCATTTCCCCACATTGCATTTGTTGAAAGATAGCCAGTCATGTCTTTTTCCCATGGGAAGGCAAAGAAACAATACCGCTTACCTTCATGTCTAACTCATCTTGAAGCCAGAGAGTAAACATTGCAAACATGAGAGGGTTTGAAAGAAAGGGCAAGGAATAAAAAAAAAAAGAAGACACAAGAGGAGAATTACATTACATAACGAGCTTAATTACTTTGCTGGGAGTATCTCTGAAATCTCAAAATTACCGGAGGAATTGGAAAAAGTGAGACCTGGCTCGGTGCTTTGTTTCAGCTGGGTGTCATCTCCCTAGCATTGTTCCACCTATTGATCTTGGTTCTGAGGCAACCACTTTCAACAGAAATAAAAACATATTACTGAATAGGGTTCGGTCTCTAAAATAACTCTGCCACTAATCAGTCGTTGACATTAAAGGATGCCGTCCAGTTAACAGTGCTCACCACATTCCCAAACCCTCCCACACACACATTCCTTTCACCGTGAATCAGAGGTGGGCAAGCTTTGGCATCCAAGACATTACTGCCAGTGTTGTGCCAATTTTTCTCTAGCTGTAATTCGCAGGAGCAGTAGGGAACAGTAATCTGTAACAGTTTGATTACCATTCCTCTTTAATGTTTCTATATTCAAATATAATAATATAGTATATACATATGCATTTCTTTGAGTAGTATATGTCTGAACATTATTTAAAGGACAGCATGCATCCATGTGACTGCTCCTCTTCTTGACTTGAGACTAAGGAGCCGTCAGTTGACTTGTGACATCCACACCATTTCATAGTCAACATACGAAAGCAATTTCCAGAGGCATTTAGCTATTGGTGGCTGCAGCTAAAGACCCCTGTTCAATGCAATTTAGGTGCTCAAAGAGACATTCAGCACCCTAATATATCATAACCATTGAACTTTGGAATATGATTTATTTTAAACTCTCCTTTCTAATACATATTGGACGGAGAGAGTTACATTTAAAATAAGATGCAAATAAATTAAGTGGTCCAATATCGATAATAATTTAAGGGCAAACATTTCCGGAGAGAAATTAAAAATTTTAGGAATGCGTAAATAATGGGTAACTACAGGGAAATGTTGCATCTTACTGGCAGTAAATATAATGCAAGAACTGAATTAATTCCCAGCAAAAGATAAATAAAGTCACACATGTGTGGCTTTGTGAGGTTTGCTTACCAACATTAAACATCCTGTACAGCTGAACCGGTTATTAGGGAGAGAAGACAGACACAGAAAACATACATGGGAGACAACACTAATTGTTACATGCGGAAGAAAACAACTGTCATCGCCCCATTTTTGCCGCCCCATTTTTTTTATTATTTTATACAGCCAGAGCTGCCCTACATATAATACAACCGTTTCTCCACCTAATAATTCATCATCCAATTGTCCAGCATATAATAATGTTCTCCCCAGGAATCCTCCCTAATCATCTGGCTTTTTACATAGCACTAAAATGTGAAACTCCAAACTTTTCTGCAAGTGATGAAAACCCCAATTGTCCAGCATATAATAAATTTCCCACCCAAGTAAAAAGTATGTAATAAACCAGCTTCTCCAATGGTCCGCAAGTGAAGGCTCGGTGGGTAACTGGTTGGCCATGGGATGCCTGTTGGCCACCACTGGTCTATACTGTGGTACCAATGGTCACTTTGTCAGCCAATGTCCCCTAAAATCCTGAAACTCAAAAGCCTAGGTGGAGTTTAGGAGGCCATGTTTAGGAGCATCAATATTTTTCCCATTAATAAAGAATCACATTAGTTGATTATTTCTGTTACCGTTTTGTTTGCGATACATCTTTGTCCACCATAGCCTCCTTGGGCTCTGGAGCAGACAGAAGTCTAATTGAACTCTGGTCCTTAGTACTCTTGCTGGGAGTCCCAATTCTATCGGTTCCACGCATTATAGATTGGCATGCTACATAAAGAACAAACCTATTTATGGTAATTTTTAAGGATTGTAACCCACTGTTCTTTGGACTGTCTCAGCTCAAGACACATGATCCAACTCTGGTTTGTTCTGGAGTTCCAGACAGATTTTCTTCTGGGGTACTTCCTTCTAATCTCCAGTGTTGAGAGAGTGTTTGGTTTACATGGAAATTCTACCATCATTACTATCTTTTTCCCACTTATTCCTATTGCAAAGACATATACTGTAAACATAAAGGCCTTGATTCAAGCCCAGATGTATGCCTGTTTGCGTAGAGTATCCTGTGTGATTTCGGATTGCACATGCCAAGGAACCAAACTTATGCAACCGCGCGCAATTCATATCCGTACACATTTGACATTTATGACCTCTTACGACTTGAGAGCCGTAACATTGGAGGGAAGGGGCGGACTAACGTAGGCCGTGTGCAGTAAGGGTGTATTCACGTAGATGCAGCTAATTAAAATCCTGTGATTAGTGTAAGGATGCTTGTTTTTACCCATATCTTTTGCACCAGCTGCAGGGCAGGTGTATATACCAGATGATAGTGACATGGCATTGTCTTAGATTATTACCCTTCATGCATCTGTATGCATTGAAGATTTCTTTATTTAATTATATTAAAATAAAACCTGAAATTAAAAAAAAAATCAGATATATGGCTTATATTGAGAAAAATGAATTTACATTTGTTCTTGTTGGTTTGCTATTGTATTTTTACCAGTTGCTATTTTAACTTATGATTATATAAAAGTGCGTTCTGATGTGAATTCCTTTTCCATACGCATGTAATAAATATAGTGCAAATGCTCCTAAAAAATACTTCAGCCTGTTTGTGTGTCTACGCTTACAGAAAGTACGCACTGTTTGTAAAGAGCATATTCCACCCCTATTCAAATCGTAGCGTATCTTAAGAAGCGTTTGGATTTGTATATGGGCCGAGCTATGCAAACTATGCATGCTCTCTCTTTAAACATTTACATCCAGTTTGCGTTCTGGCTTGAATCATGCCCAAAGTCTCTACATTGTCTCCACATTGACCTGATGGCTGTGTTTTTGATCTTATAGCTGGTACTTCCACTTTTGCATACCCCATTTAGGTGTCTCTGTTGTCCATTCCTGAAACTAAGGACATGTCTTATCATGAAAATGTAGACTTCGTTTGGAAGTTGACTTTTCCTGCTGGAATGGAGGTTTATATTTCTGAAAAAGGAACGTTAAAATTTCTGTCCTGTCCCTCTGATTTCATAACTCTTTCTACGAATCCGTTGAACATTTATATTTTTAAAACTTAATGTACTAAGTGTGTACAATTTAATTTGAATCGAGTAGGGTCATGAATGGAAAACCGCTGTTACTTAGGTTGGTTCCTTCCCCT
The DNA here is from genome assembly GCF_038048845.1 of Mixophyes fleayi. NCBI lineage: Eukaryota > Metazoa > Chordata > Amphibia > Anura > Limnodynastidae > Mixophyes > Mixophyes fleayi. The sequence continues at coordinate 28,933,444 of NC_134411.1, forward strand.
ACAAGTTTCTGGAATGTCTTGTATCAGTTTGCCATTGACTACCTGGATGAGAATTGAATTTACTCCGCCAATTTATCTTCCCATCGCCAGATCTACTGCACAGCTTTCATGACAAAAGTCTTTATGCTAAATTGGAAAAACGTATCTCCGAGTGACCACAAGTTTTTGTTTTAGGATACATCATTTTTGTCACTGGACTTCAGATGGAAACAGAAAGAGATTCTGTATTTTTTAATTGTCCTCTGCTGCTAGGTCAAGGAGAAATGTCTTGGCTTGCCCAACTATCATCATCGGTTTATTAAAAAATTATAAAATGCTACGATAATTGTGCTAATTTCCCACACTGCTGGCTGTAGAGCTTGTTCTGCTAGAATGGGGAAACCTACTAGCGGGGGCTGTTCACTCCATCCCAATACAGATCTAAAGAATCTGCAGTATCTTCAAACTGCACTGATTGAATCCTTGACAAGCTCTTTGGGCAATCTACCTGTTTTAAGGATATTCTTTAAACCTGAGCATAGATTTCCTAAACTTCTAAACAGTGGAGGTGTTGCCATAGAAACCATTCTGATTCTAGCTATTATTTTCTAGGATTTACTAGATCAGGCCTGGCCAACCTGTGGCTCTTCAGGTGTTGTGAAACTACATGACCCAGCATGCTCTGCTGTAGATAGCCAGCTGATGCTGGGAATTGTAGTTTCACAACTCCTGGAGAGCCACAGCTTGGCCAAACCTGCCCTAGATAAATGACAGCTAGAATCTGATTGGTTGCTATGGGCAACACCTCCACATTTCCTTTTTTTTAAAGTTTTAGTACATCTACCCCTTAGACGTTTAGTAGCAAACGAAAGGGGCACGAAAGCACTGATCCCAGGCTTTCAATAATAAAAAATTGGTATTGCTGGGAAATAATGTGTAATTTTCATCCAACTTTTTTAATATTAATGTTTTCAAGTTCCTGTTTGACTGTCCCATTGCAGAAGAAGGTCTCAACAATTTTAAAGATCTATTTAGTGTCTCTTTAGCCTGGGATTTAGCACTATTTGCAGTAAGTAGTGACAAAATATTAGTGCTGTACGTTATACCTCCAGTAAATCAGTGTGTTTCTCTATGGCTTTCCTGTCTCTTGATTAAAAGAAATAAAATTTCTAACTATGCAAAACGTAAGTATACCAATGATAATAATAATAACACCATAATAAATAAACCTAACGTGTATATAGTATAAGAAATTGTGTTTGATTTATTTGGGAAATATATACTACCTGATTGTTTTTGGGAATAACATACACTCGGAATTGAAATATAAGGATATTGGAAGTCACCTTGGTGTCTTCATCCCTATATAAAAGTCTACGTGACTCATATCTTATATATCACAGTAAGGGGTGTATTATTGCATGTATTGTAGTAGATTGTTTTATTCATTTGGAATAAAATGTATGTGCTATATTTAATAATTTAATTTCTACTCAACTATAGTGATTTCACATACAGCATGCTGCCCTGCACTGATGAGTCCAAACCAGGCAGAAACAGTGCTGCATGCAAGTAGGTTGTACTCTAAAAACGCAGTGGGTGGGACATTGGCTCCCACAGTAACCATGTAATTGGCATTTTCCAGTCCCTTCTCCTTTAGTGAAGGCTGATTTAACTATTTTTCCCAGAATGCATTGCTGTAATCTCTCTCCCTATTTCACAAGTAACCCAGACAAATATTCCTTATATTAAATAGAAGTCATCTTTTACTCTGTTCTGCATGTTTCTGTTTGACCACCTACCCTCAAGGCTGCGTCGGAAGTAGACTGAAATTTTGCTTGAACTTTCTTGAATTTTGTCCAGTTTCTCTTTATTTCCACAAATTAATGCATAAAAGCAGCCAACTGCAGACTTGTTCCAAACATTACTTTAACCGAAGGAATGTGCTAGAAACCATAAAGGAATTTTGTATGTGGGATTTTCACTTCTCTTCACCAGTCTGAGCAATATATGGAATCTGAATACAAACAGGCAGTGAATTCCATCTGAAAGGTGTCTGTGTTCCTAGTACCTGGGGGTGGATGTTTTAGAGCTACATGGGTGGAACGTTCTTTGAAGAAGACTTCAAAAAATGAAGATCTGATTCTCCAGGCAGAATCCAGGAGGCATATTCATTAATCACATCTGGAAAATTAAAAACATAGCCGAAATAATTCAAGGGTGTTCTTAGTGACAGTTAATGTACCCTTTGGCAATCTTGCAAAATGTTGTAATTTCCAAGTCACAGGAGTGAGTGGAGATATATTTTGTTAAAGCATGATAGCGATGCATTAGAAGAATGGTGCCTGGAGCCCGCCAATGTTTTAGGTAATTAATATTATCATTTTTGGAATTAATTAGACATTTAAAAACCATGAGGTCTAATTGTGACCCCAGCATAAAAGCCATATATATGTATCGCTGCAAATTGCAGCGGTACATAAGGAAGTACTATGAGTACTTTACTCCCAGAGTCCTGCAGCAGACCCCCGTCCTCAACAAAGACTTGTTTCCTTGCATCAACAGCCTTACGTTGAAGAATACGGAGAATGGGACAAGTCCTATGCGCATATCGCTCTCACGCAGGAGGGATCCAGCGAAACCGGAGAGGCTTCAGCGGTATCCCGTTGAAAAAGACCAGTAACGTTTGAGACAGCGTTTTCTTTGCTGCAAAACGCTTTGACTTTTGCAACTTAATAAATTAGCTAATGCTGCTTTCCCTGTAGAGGTCTCTGGGGACAGCGGTATGTGTAATTAGGTTAATTCCGGAGAAATCTATGATTTCTCCAGCATTAACCCTTTGTTAAATAAAAAAAATAAATAGCGTTTCACGTTGGCTTTTTACCACTTGTTAAATAGACCACACATAAATGTGAGTGATACCATATTCGCTGAATCCAGATTGAGGGCCTGATACATTAAGGAACATAAATGCAGTTACGTGCTGTATTGTGGATAAAATCGCTCTGCGCCTGCCCAGTAACGTACATTACGCCAGTGAGCACAGCAACATTCAATTCACCTTCAAGTGCAAAGGACCCTTCTACGTCCTACGATTTCAGGGACGGAACACGGAGGGGACTGGTGTATGTACGTAGTCAATGTACAGTAAGCTAGAGAGGACTGATGTATGTACGTAGTCAATGTACAGTAAGCTCGAGGGGACTGGTGTATGTACATAGTCAATGTACAGTAAGCTAGAGAGGACTGGTGTATGTACTTAGTCAATGTACAGTAAGCTAGAGGGGACTGATGTATGTACATAATCAATGTACAGTAAGCTTGAGGGGCCTGGTGTATGTACATAGTCAATGTACAGTAAGCTAGAGGGGACTGATGTATGTACGTAGTCAATGTACAGTAAGCTAGAGGGGACTGATGTATGTACGTAATCAATGTACAGTAAGCTCGAGGGGACTGGTGTATGTACTTAGTCAATGTACAGTAAGCTCGAGGGGACTGGTGTATCTACGTAATCAATGTACAGTAAGCTGGAGCGCACGCAGCAGCATCTGAATCAAGTTTTGGGCATCTCAATGGTACGTGTTTTTCTGTCGTAACATTTATCACTTGCACGAGTTACAGGTCAAATGTAAGTGTCGATTACTAGTGATAATGGTTGTGTATGCATGCTATAACATGTGTTTGCAATCAGGAGCAACTGTGAAAATACATTTTATGTACAGTATATGCAGTAGACATTCATAACATCCTAATAAATGTATTTTATGGGGATAAAAAAAAGACTAAAAATACTTTTTCTTCTTTTATTGTTTTGTCATTAATGACTGTATTATTAACGGGTGACATTAATAGTTGTTGTTTTTTTTCTTCTTTGCGGTCTATTGGTAATTTATATTCCACATATGTATTGGGTGTATTGTCTGTTAGAGCAGAGCACACCTAGATCAGTATTCATCAACAGAGGTAGGGCCAGATTAAGGGCCACATGGGTCTGGGGCTGAAAATTATAAAGGACCTATTCATCAACAGACGTAGCTTTACATCTGCTCCTTGTTGAATACGGACAAGCGTATCCCGACTGCCATGCATTTATAATTAAACATACAATACGTTTGTTTTGCGTGCCATAATTAATCAGACCCTCAATCTGTAATTTCTACACTGAAAAAACACGATTTTTGGTCTAGCTCAGTTATAATTGGGACAAATGACTCCCTCTGAACAGGGGTAAATTTTCTTCATAAATAATTAAATAAAAAATAAGCTAATAAAAACCTGTCTTCCAATTGCTTTTTGAGCAGTCTGATGCCAGGTTGTCAGTTCTACTTGACTTCCCTTGAAATTCCCGCTCTGATCATGAGCAACTATGTACAAGCTTGTTTTCTGAATAAAGAGTTTTTGGGGGCTATTTTCTTATACCAAATCCTGGTTCATGGTGGGACAGCCATTAAATGTTCAAACCCTATATAATTTCGGCCAAAAATTGTAAGTGCATTTTTTTTAATCTTTTCCAATAAATTAACATCACTTGCGATCTCCACGTTGCTGAACGATATGTCTAGTTATGCCCAATCTCATACCTGGATAGTGTTAGAACCTAATACTCCAGGGGGTAAATGTAATAAAAAACAAGTTTTGCCTTTTAAGCGATTGCTGTTTTAAATTTCCCCTGCAAAATCGCCGAATATCAGCGACTTGCAAAATCTGCGCTCTAAAGTTTTCCACTGAGGCTCTCGTGCCCCTATTTTCACATAACAGGACAATCTTTTTATATCAAAAATCTTTAGCTCAAAATAGTTAACTTTCCATCATTCAAATTCCTGATGAATCCAAATTACTTCATGGGTATCCTGGTTTTAATGTAACGAGAGCCCTGGCATCACCAAAAGCAGCCCTGATTTGCAGAACTCTGTGCAGCAAAGGCCCCACCATATTTTGCTGCTTCTAGAGCAGGGGCTGGATGGGTTGGAGGCCCGGAGTTGCATCTGCCCCCCGTTGCCATAGTGGGCTACCTTGGGTTGAGTCACTGGGCCACATCCTTTTTTTTCCTTTAAAATAGGCTGCTGAGTCGAGTCTTGGCCCACGGGCTAAGATATGCCAGCCCTCCCCTGTTCTAGAGTTCCCCAACGTAATTTGATTTGAAAGTCTGAACACCAATAGTTACCAAACTGGGGCTTAATAAATCTAATTAAGTTTTGGAATAAAGTGGCGTTGTGATGTGGCTCAGTGGGCATGACATTGTGCTCCTTAGAGCAAAACTCGCCACACTAGATCCTTCTTTGCTGACAATCCATCTCTTCAGTGGTACCCAACTAGCTACCATTGACCCCCCAACCCCATTATCCAGATAATCAGGCCAAGCACCATATTGTTGAAAGGACACACGAAAAGCTGTGCGGAGCATACTATGAGCACATCAAACAATAAAATGATTGCATACTAGCTCTGTACAGAACATAGCTCTATTCAGAACATGATAAGGGATGAACCTCAGAATGATCTCTCATCAATCAAGTTACATTTCTCTCTGTTCCAGAGACTGTACGGCCTTAGGGCAATCATATGGCTCCTTTATTATTTAATGGCATGATTACAAAGCAGGTTATGCTGCTAATGTTGTGATCTCTTGGAAACTGGACTTTCTAAATGCAATGAGTGGGTGTGAGGCTGATGCGAAGAATAAAAACAAATTTTGACCCCCAAATTAGATAAGAGACAGACATACAGGACCTGATTTATTATGGAAAGTAAAGCAAAAAAAAAAAGTAGCTGTGCACCTTAAATTTAAAATGCAGGGACAGATTTATGGTTGGGGTTGGGCATGTCCTAGAATACCTTTAAATTTCAGTGTAAAAATAAAGTTGTCAAGTATTTGTGTGCCAGTATTTTTCTTATCTGCAAAATAATAAACTCATCTGCGCCCCTTGCATTGTAACATGGTTTGGTCCAGGAGAACATTACTCCTTCTGTTGCCTTATATTCCTTAATAAATCAGGCCCACAGCGTTTGTAGATGCAGGATTCGTACCTTGTTCTTGCCTTATGTTTTGAAAACGGTAATAACCTTCATACCAGTTACATGTACACAGAATAATTTTTTAGTGTGCAGATGAAATACATTTTGAGTATATGGTATCAATCCGCTATTATTTACCCATTATGCATTTCTGCTGAGTAGCCAATTTAGAACTGGATGTGGTATTTTCTTGGTGCCGGTTGTGGGATGATCTACACAGTGCAGTTTCTGATAAAGGTGGTGGTCATTTCAGCAAACATTTTTTAAATTAATGGTTATTCCTATTAACCCTCTCAATGGTATTTGTCTCTCGTGGAAATATTAAGAGATGAATGTGTAATAATATTCCTGTTGCAGGGCTTTAAACGCTATTTAAATGTGTTACTAGCTTAAACAGTTTACTTTGTCCTTAGTGTCATTGTTATTGTCTTTGTCTCATAATCCATGTATGTACTGTTGAGGTAGCCTTGCAACAGATGGCCTATTAGGGACGGAGGAACGAAAAAAATCCCAAAAGTCAAAGAGAGGAACCTGGTAAAATTGTTCAACAATTTGGTTTAAGGTTTATTCAGTTTATGGTGTGCCAGGCCCAAAACCGTGTTCAATGCTGCTTACTGCTTTTCTCTTGCAATTAGTCGTCAGGATTCCTACCTGACTGGGTAGCATCTATTCAACGGTACGTACTCTATAGGCCTGAGTCATTAAGGCATGTATACTGAGCCCATCGTGCAGTTGTTCTCAACGGCATGTGAATCGGCCATGCATACTCAAGGAGTCAGCAAGGAGCGGATCTCAAGATACGTGTGGTGTTGACTCTGGGTGTCGGTGCACTCTGCTGTACTAGACCAGACTCTGCAAGATGCGTACACTACGTATGTGGAATATGAAAACTAAAAGAACGCACAGAAAAAAAAATATTAATCAGTTAATGTTACCTGTCAATAATATAGTCAGTTATGAATAGAAATGGAAATTGTATAAAAAAAAATATATATATAATTTTTTTTCTTTGAAAAACATTAGGGTTGGGCTGTCCTTAATGTCTACTGTACATAAAATACATTTTTCCAGTTGCTCCTGATTGCAGACACATATTATAGCATGCATACGATACTGACTCAGGACGTAGACCCTTAGCTGGTGCAAGCAGTACGGCGGAAAAACAAGAAACTCTCACACACGCAGAGCTTCATTCCGACGTGGCTGCATTCACTTGAGTTTGGCACGCCCACATTGTCCATCGAGTACAGGCACACGCCCCTTCCTCTCCCGGCTCACTCCCCGAAATCGGAGGCCGTGGTAACTGTCATTTGCGCTGGCATACGCAGCGGACTTGCTTTCGTTGATGCCCAAGTGTCCTCGTTCTGGGCATGCGCAGAAGGGAATTGAGTAAGATACGCACAAAAAAGAGAGATACGTTCCTTAATGACTCAGGCCCTTTGACTCTATAGGCTAATCCGCCTATGGGCAGCCCTGACTACAAACCAAAGTATACTGAAGTCTTCTGTACTGGCCTATCAAAAATATCAAACAGCATTTACTGGGGAGCATGCAATCCCTTTCATACTAGAACTCTGATATACATAACCTGCATAATTCTTAATATTTGATAGAGCATTCTCTGAAGATTCCGAACTACTCTAAATATAGAAATCATTTATTATCAATAGACCATGGCCCCCTTGCACATACTTCCTATTCATTCATTGAAAACAATTCTAGAATATTATACACCCTCATCTGCCATAATTTGATTCTCCTGTAAATACTCCAGTGAAAGGAAGTGGAGAGATAACCAAATAACAGTTTGCCCTTTGCAGATTCTTGCCCTCATGACCTATTAGGCTAAACTTCATATGATAAAAACAATGATTTACATTGTTTCCAACTTCAATAAGATGCAAAGAAAGATACTGTTTGGAGGGAGAACAAATGGTTATAGAGATCTGTTTACATACAGAATAAACCAGTACAAACACAATGGGGGTATTATGACAGTAACTTAAGGAAACAACAGCTTAGCAGAACAAAGTGTGATCCGCTTCTGCATGAGTTCATAGTCTAAATATCAGCAATAGAAAGCCCCGGTGGCCTCACCCAGCCTCTTCGGAGACACACAAATAGTGTCAGGGATACCTGGTGCATCCGTTGCATAGGCTCCAAATATACAGGGTGTCAGTTCTACAGATAAAATATACTGATAGCTGGGATATCAATTCAAGCTTGACAAAGTAATGTAATCTCCACAAAACCTTAAAGGGGGAATTCACCTTTAGTAAAAATGACTTTTAATAACGTATTACACTGTGACATAGCCATTTAGGTTAATAAAAAGACATATGTTCAACGAGTTGAAACGTTCATCCTCTAAACTGCAGTTCAACCAGAGGAAAGCAAAAAAGCTCTATAAAGTATTGTTGAATTTGGAGTAGAAATAACTACTACTAATACTGGTTATCAGATCGTTTCCTTGATTAACATATTATAATATCAGTAGCCATGTATGTTGAGTTGTTTTGTTAGTTAAATGACCGGTCTATTGCGGGTTTCAAGGATTCCATTTCCTTCCTCATCTTGGTTGAACTTCAGGTCATCATCCTGAACAAGCTGTTATCTGGGAAAACTGTTTGAGTGGTCTCAGCATGAGAAGATGATCTGGAGCAGAAGAAGACCTGGTTACCCACCCTAGTAGGGATGGATCAGCGTCTTGACGATGTGTTCTTCTATGTAGCAGACATCACATGGCTACCTAAGGCAATAGCTGGAGCAGTCGGAGGTCTTCACAAGATAATATCAGATGACTTGGCAGATGCACCTTATGTGGGGGTTAGAAGATCTAAGGATAGAAGGGGACCCTATACTGAGTATATGTGTATATTGGTAGAACAGGGTTTGGAAGGGTGCTACTGGATAAAGCACGGATTAGGGTTATATTATTGGGAGGTAAATGTCTCTATATGCATACTTTGGATGGGGTGTTAGCAGCTACTGGTTCTAGCTAAATGTCAGAAGCAGATTTTACATCTCACCGACAAGGTTTCCAGGGAATCTCTCTTACTTATCAACGTGTTAAAAAGAATTTCTCTTGGCCGAGGTTGACCCAGCAAATGGACCAGTTTTGCCTATCCTATGATACCTGCCAGAGTTGGAAAAAAGGCAGAAGGTTAAGTGCCACCTTCCTGTAATTTCAATGGAGAGCAATGAATTTAATTGGGCCACTCAGTTGCCAAGTCATTCCAAGATACAATCCATCCTTAAGGAGGTGGAGTGCGCCATCCACTACATAGAAGCTCTTGCCTTAAAGGAAACAGACGTGCCAGTTATTGCAAATGCCCTGATGAAAATATCCTCTCGAGTGGAAATACCGTCCAGATACTGTTGGATCAGTGAACTCTGTTTATGTCCGAAGTGTTGCATAATTTTGGCAATGATGTTGAGTAACTTCTTTACATGTTAGTTCATAGAAATAGACGGAAACCTTTTCAGTGTGCCGGCTAAAACCTTGTCAAGCTCAGGTGTGCCAGTAGCAACCATATATGTATTAAAAGATTAAGGATTATTCAACGGATAAAGCATTTTTTTAAATATGAATTTATGAATTTCATCTGTTATCATGAGATGATGATAACAGAACAGGTATCTTCCCAGTGTAAAGGTAATCTTACCACCTGCAGGGATAACGACCAGCGATAGACGGATTATGCCTGGTGGGAACCCTCTGAAGAAAAATTTGCATCATCAGGTACAAACTCGTCACAGATAAGTCCATGGTCGGGAATTGAACTGATGCCCCCAGTGCTGTAAGGCAGAAGTGCTAACCACTGAGCCACTGTGCTGCCCTTTTCATATCCATGCTGCATTTTCCTAGGTACAAGTATAAAGTGTTGACTCAATTGATCTGATATCTATGTTCATTTCAGTTCCCAACATTGAACACATATACACTTGCTGTACTCCCAAGTTTTTCCTGCTTCTCCTTTGCTGTACACTCCTGCATATCTGTCTGTTATAACTACACAATGGATTAGAGTGACACTAAGGTAGGGTTAAGTGATGGAGGATAGGTTGTTAGATGGCTGGGGGGAGTTAGAAGAATGTTTTGGTTGGGTATCTCACTGGGTTGTTGAATTCAGGCTGCAATTGAGTGGTGGTTAACCACCCAAGGAGTTCAGGGACTAAGGATAAATGTTAGGGTCAGCTGCTGAAAGGAGTTTTATTTTAGGGCCCTGGTTCTATCCTGTGAAAGGTTTCATCAAGTCAAGATCTATTGATGAATTTGTACTACTGGTTAGGAGAGTGTTGCATGCTGACAGCCTGCTGCATGGGAATCCCTTCCCTCAGGCAGTTATTCACAAAAAACAAGCAATTGATCCCATATAATATTCCCTATGGGAATTAGCCCAATTACTCACAGGTTTATAAGCCTTTTCTTCGCTTTTTACCTGATATCTTGTGCTTCCCACCTTGCCGTCTTCTTTTTCCTGTCTGATAATTTGACAATGAGGCTATGATAGGGGGTCATCTAGCCTAAGCAGCAGGGGTAGAGGCTTTGGGCTAGATTTTAGAGGGTAAGGGGTAGGCTGGAGAACTGGAAATTAATTTTAAAACTGTGCGGCGACCGCTGACCATACCTGTCACGGCCGCCGCACAGCATGCAGATGCACGGGGGAGTGGGGAGAGGCTATTGCTCACCACTGCCGCCTCTCTGCTCCGTCTCCTCCCCTCCACTCACTAGTGTCAGTGAGTGGAGGGGAGGAGACAGAGCAGAGAGGCGGCGGTGGTGAGACAAGGTAAGAAAAGACGGGGTGAGGGAGGAGGGGGCGCCGATTTTTGCGGGGGGAGGGGGAGAGGGCGCCGATTTTGCCTAGGGCACCATGGACCCTAGCACCGGCCATGGCTGTAAGTGCAAGTTTATTGGTTATTTTAAGGCTTTATGTTGGGGGTTAGGTATAGGTTGTGGTGGAGATTCGTGATGGACTATATCTCGCCACAAGTAGCTCCATTAATATCCACTTAAAATTGGATCGTCAAGGCACACTAGTACCTAGGAGAATGCAACATGGGGGAAGCGGTAGGGAGAGAGAGAAGTTTCTCATCAAACATTTCTGCTAGTTTGTATGAATGTGGAGTAGTTGTAAGAGAACAATTGTCCAAATGTGCCACACAGTACATCAGGAACACTCAACGAAAGCACTCCGTGGTGATGTTTCTCTGCTCATTTTTTCTCACACACCAGAGACGAGTGGAGATTCCTTACTATATTCGGCAACAATGTGCGCAACTGGATATCGCGCTAAATTGAATCCGCTCCTGTGTGTCTAAATGTGAACTGTAATGGAAAGGGCATAAAAAGATTACAGATATAAATCTGTTTAGGAGATCACAGAGTGCTAGTTATTCAGAGATTGTATGCGGTTTGAATTATTGCTTTAGGGCAGTGTGCAGGAGAGTGGCTTTTTGTTATATATGCCTTATATATATGTATTTAGCACCACACAGTGCCTAACAGAAAAAGGAAATAACTATACAGGAACAGAAAGGGACACAAATAAACTGTAGAAAAAGTACAAGTACATAAATAAAAGAGTATGTATATATATGAAAGTGGGAGCTTACAAGTAATGCAGATGACACCAAAGGAAAACTAACATTGGACCACAAAGCTTACAGTCTAAACAATGATATGACGATATGTGGTTTTCATTTAACAAAATACATTCTTTAGGCAAACTATATCGATTAATTTTGCTATTTGACTATTTTTTTTGCTAAGCTCAGAATTTTGGAGCGATACCGCCAGCACTGGCTATGGAAGCCTCACATTAACGACCAAAGTCTATAAGGACTCTACAAATTCTGTAAAGATTCTGGTTTCCCCACATTTTCCCTACTTTTTAGGTCAGCAGCCATTTTAGAATCCAGGGAAGGTGGAGGGTGGTCCCGGGTCTCCGGCAAGGGGGGTGTGTGTTGGGTGCAGTGAGGTTGCAGTTTAATAGTCTCTAGTAAGATGATACAAAAGGAGTCCCTGTGAAGGAAGATGATAGAAGGGGCTACAGGCCCCAATTATGTACAACAAGCCCCATAGAGAGGGGTACAGCTTGAATAAGATGTTCTACACCATCAGGGGTACCCCAGAAGATGCACCAGTGTTGAAGTTGTGAACATGGAACATTAAGGGGGGTATTGTCAATGAAGAGGTCCTTGGAGGGGGGGCAGTTTTGGTGAAATGTTCGTCTGTGTGGTGGGTGTTGTCAGTGGGGAAGTGGGAGGATCTATCCCTTTACTCTGTTTCAGAACTTTAAAACTATTATTATACAATTTCAAATCTTTACATATACAAATTTGCTTCTGAGCAATAAATGGATGGATGGGTTTACCCTGCTGTTGGGACCTTGCAACAATGAGAGTATTCCCTTCCACTCTTACACACAAGTTCCAAGAGATAGCATAAAGGCCTGCACTGATGTGTATAATGAGTACTTTAATCCCTGGACTCATACAGTAGAGAAAGGCAACAGATATCCTATCACATTGCCAGAGCTCTAGTCTTAAAGCGATACGAGGGGCCAAAACCTTTTATTAATTGTTAACTTGCCCCATTGGCCATATGCACCTTAATAGCTCTGAAATGTGTCTGCAAATCTAATACCTAAATGCCACCTGTAGATTTAATCACTGAGATGTGGTACAGTTCAGCTTGTTAAGGATGCAGAATTGCTTTATTGCTTTTTAAAGAATGTCATTTTGTTTTGAACAGAGCTACATTGCTCTACAATCTGATTACCATATGGACCCTAAAAAGCTCACAGAGAAGCCGGAAACCACTATTATAACATATAACACTGTTTGCCCAGCTGCTCTGATTGCCGAAGGCACCTGCTATCCACCGACACGCTGCTATTGGCGGAGGATAAGTAGTCGTTCTTATCAGCTCCTTTATCAGTTCTCTAACCTTGCAGGTCGTCTGCTGATGCAGTTACACAGAAGCAAGGGCCCATCCATTTATAAAGGCTGTCATTTATATGATTTCATTTCACGCCGTGTGACATATTTTACAGGGTAGCTGATTTATATGTGGTTTATGACAAGTGTATTAAAGATAATGCAGAAAGACTTGTAGTGCTGACAATTCTTACCCTGTGATGTAATGGTGACCCTGAGGCTGACATGACGTTAGTATATAACACCTGGACCCGAGATATCTAGGAGCCATAATGACAAACGTCTCACTCAAAATTTGATTTGTTAAAAAAAGCCAGCCCAACCATTATTCAATATATTTTATTGTGTATATTTTAGATGTCAGTTGGATCTGGCCAGACATGCATTAAGAAGTAGCACACGGCCACACGTTTGGTTTTGTGTAATTGCACCTTTTTCTATATACCATGCACAGATACGTTATCCCCGATGTGGCAGATGTATTGCACGGCCATTGTGGAGTTTGCATTTTTCACTGTGGTTGCTGGTGGTTTGTAAAAGCTTAGTTCAAAACAATGCCCACGATCACATTTGGACCACTAACGCCAGTGCTGTAACCAGGGCTGAGCGACAGGGGCGACCGCCCAGGGCGCAACGCTGAAGGGGGGCGCAATTTAGGAATATTTTAGGTTAATTTCGTTAAAATTGAGGGCTAGGGGGGCGGCATTTGTCTTTCTCGCCCAGGGCACTAGAATTCTAAGTTACGGCTCTGACTAACGCCATCATTAACTTCTCCTGCTCTCTTCTAATATGATGCTCATTCGATCCTCATGTATAATTTAAATAACTGATGAAAGTATAGGAATACTGAGTTCAGGGCCGATCCTGGGATCTCTAGCGCCCCCTGCCCTGAGTTGGTGCATCACCGCGAAGCCCCCATCTACTGTACCCCCGCACTTGTCCAATACACACTCTGTTTAGAATGGGGACTCAATATATAGAGGGACAAGGTCACTGTAGCCCCGTCCATTTTGTGGCTTTGCACTGCAGAGGTATAGCTGAATGCCGTGATTCACATCGCTAAGCCCCATCTTAAACCTCCTGGACATTCCGGGAGAGTGGGTAAGTAAGTTTTGAAATTACTGTGATCCAATTGCTCAAATGTTGACTTTAGAAAAATATTAGTTTTAGTATTTTGTGGAACTGGGAGTAGTGAATCTTTTTATTCCTAGGTCCTAATACAGGTTTCAATCCATCCTAAGAACCTACGGGACATTGAGTGTTTTCATGGGGTGAAATATCATTAGAGCGCTGGACAATGACGTCATCACTCATCTGCCCTGCAACATTTTATAATTTAAAACAGCCATACTCCCAATGTGATTTTGGCCCCATATATGTAGAGGTGTTGAGGCTCTTTAACATTGTACTCATAGGGATGATTGTCTGGAGAACCAATCAGCAGCTCCTGATGGTAACACTGAACCTCTCTTAGCTGTCTTTACCAGCTGTGGAGAGACCAGTGAAAATGGTAAATGTCATAGCAGTGGATGCTATGCATGGGACATGCATGAGGTACTTGAACATTGTGCTCAAAGTCTTCTTTGTTCAACTGTTGGACCAGAAACCAATTAGCCATTCCTGAGACTAATGTTGAACGTTTCCCGGTTGTCTTTACCAGCTGTGGGTAGCCTAGTGATGTTGGTGCATGTTGTGGAAGTGGGCATCATGCATGGTGTCCAACTGTTCATCATTCAACTGTTGGACCAGAAACCAATTAGCTGTTCCTGAGATTAAACCTAAACATCTCCCAGGTTGTAGCCTAGTGATGGTAATGCAAGTTGTGGAAGTTGACATCATTCAACTGTTGGACCAGAAACCAATTAGCTGTTCCTGAGCTTAAACCTAAACATTTCCCAGGTTGTAGCCTAGTGAAGGTGGTGCATGTTGTGGAAGTTGACATCATGCATGGTCCAAGTGTTTATCATTCAACTGTTGGACCAGAAACCAATTAGCCGTTCCTGAGATTAAACCTGAACATCTCCCAGATTATAGCCGTTCCTGAGATTAAACCTGAACGTCTCCCAGGTTGTAGCCTAGTGATGGTGGTGCATGTTGTGGAAGTTGACATCATGCATGGTCCAAGTGTCTATCATTCAACTGTTAGACCAGGAACCAATTAGCGTTTCATGGAGCTAGCATTGAACCTCTCCCAGCTGTCTTTACCAGCTGTTGGGTAGTGGTGGATACCATTCATGTTATCCAGAACACAGACCTACTTGACTGTCTTCGTATCCTTGGTCGTTCAGTCACTTGTAGTTGAAAAACCCACTGGGGAAGTTGACAATATAAAATCTCTGTAATTATTAAGGTTTCATAAATCAAAAATCATCATAATCATAATGAACAATAAAGAGCAAACATGATACATCAGCGCTGTTCAGTTTTACCAGGGACATTGTCTACATGACACCTTCACCAGGCTGCAATACATTCCGTTTGTTTAGACAAACCTGGCACAACTTCAGGTGCTGTAAAATAAAGCAAAGGATCCGAATCCTGGAGGAAGTTTAGTTATTATATCAGAACAGGAATATGGGAACTGCCTTGTATTACTCGCCGGATGTAAAAACAGCCAAAAAAATAAACAAAGCCACTGGTTAATTGTAGACATGCACGGCTTTCTATTTCAACGCTAACAAAAAGGAACGATGGTCTATCTTATCTGCAAGTCAGGATAGACAAGTGCCCAAGGCATTCTCTAGATTTAGGCTTGGTACACATTGCAGAAAATTTCTCCCGATGTGATATCGTTAAGAATTTTACCAACAACTGAAAGTCCCAATCAGTAGCCAATTCACGTGTATTCACTTTACACGTTTTACAAGATTTACCTTCAGATCTGTGCTCTTCATCTGTCATAACGATTGGTTGATAGGTACTCAAAGCCCTGGTCTACACTGACCTGTCTCATGGAAGAGAATGAAGCACATGTAGCCAGTAGCATATGAGATTGACTGTTTCATTTTTGGCAAGCCATTAAAGCCAAAATAATCAAGCCCAAAGAGAGATCATTTGGAAGAAAGGAGAGACCATACGATTTGTGTGTAAAAGAGACACTGACACAGAAAAAAATGCTTTTTGGGAAGTATGTTTTTCTCATGTAACCAGGTAGTATTGGGCATGTACTTATCCATCTGTAGTGAGGAACAACAGCAATCATCCACCCATTTGCAGTTTGTTTCTTGCCAACTTGGCGTACAAGCAACCAGACAGAAAAGGTTGTGCTATGATGGGCAAAGTACTTGCTTCTGTGGTGTAATGAGAAAACATAAGTGAAGCCAATGAGGGTGAGAGCTAGGACTTGCAAGGGCCAAATGACAGGGGGCATATGCAAACCAAGGGTGGGTTTCCTAGTGCCTGGAACACCCCCTTTAAGCCTGGGGCACTGTATAATTGAGGTGGCTGGACCCTGCCCCCGCTTCACATGGCTCTGCTTAAAAAGGGAGATCCGCGTGCACCTAACAGTAGTGCACGCAGCATTACCCATGTATATTATGGGGATATGAAGAGTTGGAGAGCAGCCAAGCACTGTCTAATAGGATAGCTACGCCCCCCCATGCATGCTGGTCACGCCCACTGCCGGCGTGGTGTGGAAACCCCCCTCTACAAATCCTGCGTTTGCCCCTGAGGGGGCACGGCTTATCTACTATTTTATGGTTGTTGTGGCAGGCATAATTAGACTCCTAACTATTCATGGTGGTGAGGTGGTGACCACAGTAATTTGTGGCCCGTATTTTTTTCAATAAAGCTGTGACCTAGTTTTGCCATAATCAAGAGTTTTTATACGGTAACATGGTCAGAATACCAAATGGTTAGCGGTATCAGCAGCCCTGTAATGTATGATTCTGCTCAGAATTCAAGGTTTGCCCAGTTAAATTTTTCTCTAAAAAATCTTTCAGCTACACTGTTAAAACAACCTTAATATTCTGTAACTTGGAAAGCAATAGGAGGTCATAAAATGCGTCTCTGCTCTTGCACCGCTACAAATATCTCAGTGGGGCCACAGCCCCTCACATTACTATGTAAAACTTAACAGCTTCTGTGCACCTATGAACTCACAGAGGTCATGTTGAGGCTTTTAAAGTTAGTTTGGGCCATTTATGAGAGTGCTGGCCAGCCAGATGTGACGTCACATTCCTATTTTTGCACAAATGCATCCTGGACTACAAGGTAAATGCATGGACTTACTAGTCCAGATAGCTGTTTCTACGGGGGCGCAAAGCTTTGAATCTTCTGATGATAGTTCCTTGCTGACTTATGGTCTTTGTACTTGAATGTGCTTAGTTATGTACCCACATGCCAAAGACAATATTTCGTTTTTCGGGACAGGATTATTTAAATGAGAGTCCACGGATGGAGACGGTGCATTTGGGGGCTGATATCTGCTTAGTGCAGGCGCAAATGCAGGATTTGTAGAGGGGGGTTTGCACACCACACCACACCACCAGTGGGCGTGACCAGCATGCATGGGGGCGTGGCTATCATATTAGACAGTGCTTGGCTGCTCTCCAACTCTTCCTATCCCCATAATATACATGGCCAATGCTGCGTGCACTACTGTTAGGTGCACGCAGCTCTCCCTTTTCAAACAGAGCTGTGTGAAGCGGGAGCAGGGTCCAGCCACCTTAATTATACAGTGCCCCAGGCTTGGAGGGGGTTTCCAGGCAATAAGAAACCCCCCTCGGTTTGCCTATGTAGTGGGAGGCCGCAGACAGGGACTGACTGGCAAATTTTAGCCTGAGGGTATGAAAATCAGCTCAGCAGCCTATTAGGAACATTTTAAAGGAAAAAGATGCAGTTAGCCCAGTGAGCCAGCCCAATGTAGCCTAATATGGTACCAACCTGGGGGGGCAAATGCCCCCCGCCCCCCCGCCCCCCAGCCAGCCACTGCCACACCAATTTTTGTTGGTTGAAAGGAAGTGAGTTTTATACTTTGTTCCACCAATTAGAAACCGTGTCCCTATCTTTCCAATTTTCTTGCTCACGTTACGAATACATTGTGGATGATGTTTGTATATAATAACAAAACAGTAAAATCAATTCAAATCTGTTCCACAAACGGATCCAAGTGCAAGAAATTAAAAAAAAACCGATATGCTCTGACTAAACTAGCAAACATATAATAGAACATTGCGCTGAAAAGGACTTGTGTTGTTTAAATTCCACCGGAATAGCTTTCACTGGGAGAGAAAGATGAAAGAAGGCGGAAATCCCCTTGAACATGTGGAGACGGAGAAGGGAGCCAAGTTGTGCTGCCTACGTACGCAGAGCCGCGCCCCAGACAGCAATGAATAGCTTTTGTCATGTCGCTGCTACTGTGCTCTGCACATTCTGGGAGAGGTACAAAATAAACACACATTCAAATTATAGTTATTAGGCACTCAGTATAACAGAATTAATTAACCCTTTCTGCTGTCAATCAGATTTGCCATGCGCTTATGCCAGAGATATAAATCACATGTGACTGGGTACATGGGTTCCAAAAACATGCAAGAAATCGGTCCATTATTAGGATGAGAGTGTAATCTCTGAAGGGTAAATATTTTATCCTTCACTTTTTTTTTAGAATTCCATTATACTCCATGTGTCACTGATTGATATGCTGCACAGGAATACTGGTTCCATCCAAACAATGGTTGCCTCCATCGAGGAGCATGGTGGACTCCCCATAGCACAATATGGGAGCGCCCAGGCGATTCTGGTCCAGCTACTGGAGGTCCCTTCTTTGCCCTACTGAAATTGTGAGGGTGGGGGGCTTCTAGAGGGTGATCCACCATTGCCAACATTTCCAACACCAGCAAACATTCCTGAAATTAGTGACAAATGACACCAATTGGTCTAAACTAGTGTTTCTTAAACCTGGTCCTCAGGACCCCTAACAGTGCATGTTTTCCATATCTCTTGGCTTTAGCACAGGTGTATTTATTTCTGACGGACACATTGTAACAGATCCACAGGTGGTATAATTATTTCCCTTGGCACCTGGAAAACATGCACTGTGAGGACTGGGGTTGAGAAACACTGGTGTAAACCACACCCATTTCAGATTAGACCAAACCCTTTTCAGGCAAGACCACGCCCAATTCAGATGAGACAATGCGCCATTCAGATTAGACCATGCCCCATTCAGACTAGACCATGTCCCCTTCAGATTAGACCATGTCCCATTCAGATTAGAACACACCCCTTTATCAAAAATTATGGATGATTAGTTTCACCTCTACAAATAGAAAACACACAGTACACCCCATAGGCTTCTTACCACTCTGTCTGTCTGTACTACCCAGTATTGTTCTATTACTGTCTTCGTTCCCAATTGTAAAGCACTATGGACTTTGCTGGTGCTATATAAATAAATGATGATGATGAAGATGTCTAGTTCTAGATATACAACATGCTTGATCAATAACACAGCAGCTATGGCTATTGCATATCCTACATTGCATAAAAGTTGACCCTTCACCCACATACAGTGGAGGCAATCATTTTGAACCAATATTCAACTTGGAACTAGTGGCATCACTGGGGCACAGGGCCTGAGCTGTGTGCGTTCCTAATTAATTCACAGACTGCATTCTTGTGAATATTGTGTGCACTACAGCACTTACAACAATCACATTTTCCCATAATAGAAAACCCATAACTGCGAATCATTAAGTGTTTCATGCTAAGCACATTCAGCAGAAAATGACAACAGTATATTTATATAATATGAATTTAGACTGGAAAATTTGGCTTTGCAGATAACTTACAAAATGTTGTCTAAAGTAATGAGAAAGTATCCCGGGATTGTACCTGCTGATTACCTGCTCACAGAACTCCGCCTACTGGTCGATTGAAGTAATGCTGCAATCTCAGAATTAGAATACATCTCAGCTGGGAACTCTCTCTGTTATCTAAAGTATGGAAGGTTCCCCATGAACAGCAAAAGCAACTGTACCTCAAGAGGCTTGTAACATGTTGGATATTACCATTAACATTTCCGTAGAGAGAGGAAATGATAGACTGCACTTACCTAAAAAAAAGTGCTGGCAATGGACCTCACATTTTGTGCCCCAAATAAGACAATGGGGCTAGATTTACTAAGCTGCGGGTTTGAAAAAGTGGAGATGTTGCCTATAGCAACCAATCAGATTCTAGCTGTCATTTTGTAGAATGTGCTAAATAAATGAAAGCTAGAATCTGATTGGTTGCTATAGGCAACATCCCCACTTTTTCAAACCCGCAGCTTAGTAAATCTAGCCCTGAGTCTGAAAATTACTTTATTAGCCTATATGTGTTGTCAGCTTCAATTAACTTACTGTTCAGTTAAAGTGCCAAATAGCCAAATCTCATGATTCATCACTGTTCTCTCTAGCCAAAAGTTACTAAGCATGCAAAAATTATACGTATGACAACAAGAAATAGCGAATTTGAAGCTTTGCAGGGTTTTTTTAATCAGGTCCCTGTAGCTAAAGATTACAGAAGATGTTCACTGGAACATGATTCATTTTTCTATTGCCTAACAGTTACAAACCTATCAGGAATCTCTCAGGTCGAACTGTTTTGCAAAGAGCTGCCGTATTCTTGCAACAAAGTAAGTGACTCACAGTGACCCTGATTGCCACCTAAGTTCTAGGGTAGAAACTAGATAAGGAAGGTGATTTGAGGGCTCACAATGTATTAAAACATGTCAATGGAAATATTCCCTAGATAGGTTTAAAACTACAAGAATAACTAGTTTTCCACCAGAAGGTAGCAAAAGGGTTAATAACAATGCATTTCAAATCATATTATAGTTTGTTGGGGGATATGCATTTTGTTTCCTTGTTAGGGAGTCCTGATATTGCCACTTATAACATGCACAAACTGTGGAGAATCCCAATTTATTCTGTATGAGCTGTAAGTGGAAAAGAGTCACTAGTCAATTGTTGGATGCTGATAATGTACCTGTCTCTAAAAACATACAGATTTGGTGTCCAGCTCAGGATACTTTCAGGTCTACTCAATTACACTGGAAACTAGGTACCATTTTTAGCACTTTCAATTCCAGAGAGCACTGCTGAAAATGAGCAATATAATGTATCTCCACTGATATTTAATTATTGTCCCCTGGTCTTAAAGGTGTTTTCTACCTTCAGACTTCATTTCCTTACTTTTCGTAAACCATCATGCAACTTTTACTAAGTATGTACTGTGATACTGACACCCGGCAGATGACAGACACAAACAACTTCTTTCTTGGAATCATAAATAGCCCAACAGACTTTTGCCAGGATGACACCAGTCGACCCTCGCTGTAGCAAGACCACCTGCCTAGTCAGTGGCCAACTAACTGGCATCGGTTACCATACCCACAAAAACAGACTGTCTTTTTATCTTCCACCCAAGCCCACCCAAGCCCTACAAATCAATCACACCCCTGTGGTGCAACCAGGACCTGATTAAGGACCACATAGGCTTGAGGCTGAAAATTATAAAGGGTCTGTGTGGGTGTGGCCAGCTCTGTGTGGGCGTGGCCAGCACCATAGAGGGCATAGCTTGCACTTCCCTCCAGCCACCTACATCTCCCTCCCATCCTCCCTTATATAAAGAGTGCACCACTAACTAGTTCACACAGCATGTATATAACGTGAAGAGTAGAAATACATCCCAGCTGTCCATCGGCGCTAGACAGACCCATCTGTCATTTATGTCCTGTAAGTATTATGTTAGGGGTATTAGGGTTAGGAGTTAGTGTTAAGATTAGGGTTAGTCGCTATGTCTGATGACGTCATTTTCTTCAATCGGCAAGAGAGCGAATCGTGATGTGAAGTAATCTTGATTCCGGTAAGTAGTTTTTTTTTACAGGTGGGTGTAGTACTCAATCAGCCTCCTCATGTCGTTCTCTCCTCTGTCGCGGTAGTTAGTACCGTGAAACTGACTACCACCGTAAAATAAATTGTTCCTACATGCTGTGTTGAGCGCTGCTGACCTCCATCTGGGACTGGGTGGAAGTTTGTACAAAACGAGTCACACAGCATGAGTGACACACAGCCTCTGCATGCGCAGTCCTACCCCACTCAGCAACAGGCAGCCTCGCAATTGGGACCGCCCCAGGATAGCCACCAGTGACCCACATCACCACTCATCACCCTAAACCACATCCCCCACCCCCGCATAAGGTGCACTCAAAAAAACTATTTTTTTTCGTCCAGGTTGGCTTGGGCCTATTTCTGTGGAGAGGCCTGGGGCTGCAGCTCCATCAGGCTCATTGCTAATCCAGCCCTGGAGCGTGAAACTGTGTGTTTGTGCGCTGCATGAGAGACCAAGAGGGAATTTAACCCCATCTGCAGCCTGTTCCTGCAGACTGCTTGGGTTTTATCCTACGTGTGGCAAATAAGCCTCTTTGTCACAGTACATACTCTCCAGCTTCTTTTATGTGTTTTTTATTTTCACTTGGCAGGCAGTAGGCTAAGTACACACTGGCCCAGTGATTACACGAAAAACCTTCATTCAGCCGACATCCGACCGTTCAGATATCCTGTGAGTGTGTATAGTGACACGATGATCTAACGTCGTCCCAAAGTGCTGATCACCGTTTCATTTGGTTGGTCGTACTGTTTAATATTTTCCGACCAACCACCGACCAATCATGTAGTGTGTATGCACTCACGCTCCCGATCTCCAGAGAGTTTATAGATTCATGTTCTTTTCAGCCGATACTAGCAATGAATGTCCCGGTGAATAAATGTAGAGAGTTCTGTAGAAGGAATAATTCATTTGTTCGTTCTGAGACAGAATGTTTTGTTTCAGAGACACAGAAGCTAAAGAAATTTGTTAGGACATGTGGATAGTTATAACAAGGTGGTTTTAATCAGTGTGATCATGTGACAGTAGTGAATGAATGAATGTTGTGCTGTCATTCTCTGAAGATTAGAGGACCAGATGAAGAGCACAGATCTAAAGGTAAATCGTGTCAGTGTGTACGCATGAATCCTCAGACTGATCGGACTTTCAATTCGTAGGTACAATCGTTTGAGTTAAGACGTTGGTCTGAAAATTCTTCAGTGTGTACCCAGCTTAAGATAAAGCAATGCAATCAATAGATGTTGTGGAAAAAAATATTTGTATAAATATTGGATTTGAATACGATCGGAACTACACTCAAGTTCTATATTCTTTTTTAAAATACAATTTTTGCGCAAGTTGAGTTCAGACTTGAATCAGGCTCAATGTGGCCACTTGGAAAGGTAAAGGCTATGCAAACTGGGACGTCCACCATACAGGCGGAGTGACCATATTACAAGCGGCTAATCAGATGACGATCCAGTACATTGGGCCAAATTGGATGTAGCCAATTTAAAACAACTGAAAGGATTGCTTCTGTGGTCACCAGATAGATGAAACATTTTCATATTAGTAAGGTTTCATAACTAATTAAGCAAAAATAAGATAAGATATAGCCTTACATTATTATTAGACTAAATATATTATATGTTAATTGATTCTAAAACAGAATCAATTAATATATTCGCTACACTAGAGTTCTAAATTGAAAAAGATGTATGTGTTCATTTATAGTTTATGAAGAAACTAACTATGGCAGCTAGCAGGAACAAATGAACTAAAAACTAGTTGAGTTTAAGCCATAACCAGTGCAGAGCCATAGATCTCTCTGACTCTATCTCTTCCTGATTCTTACAAAAAATGGAAAATAAAATGTAATCCTCTCAAAACAGTTTGGCTTGACCTGACTTCTCTCTGGATCCTCCCTGTGTACTGCACTGCTCGGTTGGCTCTGACCTGGACTGCCTGACTACGCCTGTCTACTACTGTCGCTACACCGGTGACTGTCTTGGAGAACTGCAACCTGTGTACCCTCTGCAGCAAAGCCCAAACTCCCTTGCGGGGGTCCCTAGTGAATACCGGGGGTACGTTAGACTCCGAACTTCCCTGTTAAGTTGCGCCAATACCGGTTAGCGGCCATCTCTGAAATTCCGTGACAGGAACAAACAAGGGTAAGTACTACATCATATTGAATATTTGTCCAGCTGAAATGCAGAGGTTACAAAGTATTTAGTGGGCTGTATGCTCAGTCACACAACTATGTTGGTCAGAGAGTTGTTGTCTTGTGATAGCTGTGTAAAGGGTGGTAATAGGGTAACCTAGTGAGACTAAGAGGGTGGTAGAGGAATATTATAAGCTTGTCTGAAGAGATGGGTTTTCAGAGAAAGCTTGAAGGTTTGAAGACTAGAGAAAATTCTTGTGGTGCGAGGGAGTGAATTACATAAAGTGTGTGCAGCCCAAAAAAAGTCCTGTAACAGAGAATGGGAGGAAGTGATGAGAGTGGAAGAGAGATGCTGAACTTCGAGTCAGTTCAGATAGCTAGAAAATTATTGATATCATACCCCATTCAACTGTGCTAATACCTTTAAAAGCATAATTAAATATTGTATTTATTGGTCTTCTAACGTCTAGGCTAGGCACTTTGTAAGCAATATGGGCTGGTCCAAAGAGGAGAGCTGCATATGATCTGAGAAAAAGTTTTAATAATGGTAAAATGCGTGAGATCAGCTATGAAACGCGCACAGCTAAATACATCCTGCTTATAGGCAACATGCATGAGAATGCCCACGCTATTAGATGGCCATGTGTGTTGTGTTGGCCTTTGTGCATATTTAGAAACAGTTTACAAATATATGTTGTACATTTTTCCAGTGTCTGATAATAGGACATTTTAACATAGTGTCAGGTTTGTTATTTTTGTATTGCCTGAGAATAAATAAAAATATTTTTACAGCCGTGTAATGTTGCTGTAAGGATTTTATTCCAGCTGAGGCTAGTTTGAGCAAAACCTTGCTTTGCCTTGATCCTTTTAGCTATTTAGTTACCTGGGTAGATTGACTCAGACTGGTGTTTGAAATCGAGATGCATTGTATTCATCCAGTGGTGATAACATTAGTCATATCAAACTTACCAATTAGCCTCTATAGTTCTATAAATTATAGTTGCCGAATTTGTGACTCTGTCCTCCAGGAGGACAGACAGGGGTAGGAAGGGGTGAGGTTACGTCTTTGCTATAGCCATGCCCCCACTATAAATTGCTTAAATCCACCGCATTGAATAGCGGGAAGGGGGGGGTGGGCTTAATGGCGCGATTAAGCCCTGCCCCCCGATATTCAATGCCGTGAATTTCAGTATTTTTAGGATCCGGGAGGGCTGCCTACTCTTCCGGGTGGTCCTTGGACGCCCCAAAATTCCGGAGCCTCCCAGAAATTCCGGGAGAGTAGGCAAGTATGCTATAGATGCATTGTTTCTTTTCACTTAATAGCAATTCACTTCCATAGCAATGTATCGGTTACTCTAATGTCTTAAATAACTGAATATCTAAAATATCATGCACAGAGTTATCTCAAATGTGTTTATCTGAATATGCTGCAATTTGTTCTGTACTGTACATTCTTCTATATTTGGTCTCCCCTACTTCACAAACACCGATGGATTTAAGAGAATTCTCACAAACACTGCCAGATCCTGTTAGATCGCTGCCAAATTATTATTCACACAAACCTATGGAGAGTTGACAGAAATGATGCCAACTTCTTAAAAAAATATGTAAATACATAAATGACATAGTCTGACTACGCCCGGGCCATCTGAAGCTACACCTTTCCAAAATACACCTAGCTCATATTCATTGTCTTTAAATATATCATTATTGCACACCCTTGTGTTAGGAACAAAGTCAGACAGCGATGAAAGTTCAGGATACTTTAGTAGACTAGAAATCGTTCCAGAATTTAAGTTGAAGGTGGTTTGGGAGTCCTCAGGTTGGAGTGGTATTTTAAGCTTGGTGTTTGTCATAGTAACAGAACTGGAACCTGGGGTCAGTCATGTAAGGGTAATAATTGTCTAGTTATTTTTAACTTGAGTATTGTTGGTTGCAAGGTATTGTTATGTTAAAGGTGGAAAAGGGTCTGACTTAATTTATCTCAATGTCAGGCTTTACATCACAAATACCTGCAGTTTCAAAAGGGTATGTCGCTTTTTTTGTGTCCAATGTATATGGATCCCAACAGGGAGAAATCAGGGGTGGCTGAGTCTCCCACTATAGTGATGGCCATGTGTCAGCAAGCATGGTAGAGGCTAGAGGCAGAGATGACAATTACTGTGACAACAGCAGTTGATGCAGGCAGAAGACTGGAGTCAGGCCATTGATGTGGGTGATTCTGAAATGGGGGAATGCACACAGCTGATGATATAGACTAAATACAGGAACAGGAGGAACACACCAGAAGCAAAGTCATAGGAGCACAGGGTAGCACACTCGTAGCAAGGTGACAGGAGCACAGGATTGAACACTGGTAGCAAGGTCACAGGGACACAGGATTGAACACTGGTAGCGAGGTCACAGGAACACAGGATTGAACACTGGTAACGAGGTCACAGGAACACAGGATTTTATACCAGGAATGCTAGGGGAAGACAAACAGGTAAAAAGGATTGCAGAGTACCAGGACACAACCAAATGTGGGGCATTGCACACAGCATGAAGCTCAACAATAATTTTGCCTGAATTGTGAGATA
Organism: Mixophyes fleayi; assembly: GCF_038048845.1. Classification (NCBI taxonomy): domain Eukaryota; kingdom Metazoa; phylum Chordata; class Amphibia; order Anura; family Limnodynastidae; genus Mixophyes; species Mixophyes fleayi. Next base: position 28,959,973 of record NC_134411.1, read on the forward strand.
CAGACAGGTGAAGCTTGCTAATTGCTGGAAAAATAAGCAGGATTGATTAAGTGTTACCACTTTTTTGCTATTACCGTCAGAGCAAGATGGTAACAAAATAGGTAAGGATTCACAAAATATTCCCCTGGGTGTCATCAGGTTCTGAAGGTACAGGAAGTCCGTTATCCCACTTAGGGGCAGATTCAATTAGGCACATTGTTCCTGAGAACATCGCGGCTGCACATTTTTACCGTTACTACAGTAAAAATATCTTCGCAACTCTATGAGGAGCGAGGCAGAATGAGTGGAAATATCTATAAAAATATCCAGCACAAAGAGTCTACGGAATGCCCATGAGACACTTCGCAGCTAACTGAGTCTCCTCCATAAACTTTAAAGAGAAGATGTTAACAGGTTATATATTGGCTTTCTATTTGCTTACTATACATTGTGCACTATGAAATAAGCAAAAAAGTAATGAGCAAAAAATCTCCCCAAAACTGGATTCCTTCATTGCCCCATTATTTGGGAGGGATCATTTAGTAGCACTGTCCCAGGCCAGCTTCCTCAATACATTACAGCAGGAGAGCCAGCCCGATGGAGACTAGTATATGCTAACAGCCCATTTCGGCTTTTAAGTCAAGCTATCAGCTGAAGTTATAATATATTATATTACGTACTCTCTACTGGCCGGGGAGGAACCTCATTTTTCTTTGCTTATCACACAGTACACAAGGCATTGTATAATAATTAAGTCAAAAGCTAATGTATATCCTTGTTACAGGCTATCATTAATATACAAACCCTGTGTAGTACTGAATTATGTGTTACACCTTGAATCAAGGGGATCTGTTGTTTTAGTACCCAAGGTGAATTTGTACTATAGTATATAGTATTGGATTTATCTACATTAGCAATACCGCTGCCTTAAGTATCAATATGTATCTCTTACATTGTAAGCTTGTTTGGGCAGGACAATATTTAGCTTCCGTTTCATGTCATTGTATGTAAATGTTTCTGTATCCCTTCATTGTACAACGCTGTGTAATATATATCTGCTTTATAAATAAAAGATAATAGTAATTAGCAATTGCATCCCTTGCAACTGCCTCCTCTGCATCTGACCGTCCGTACCTGACGTAAATACACGTCATATTCTCCACTACAGGCCATTATATCCATCCAGCATGCTTGTCCATGAGGAAGGAGAGACAATGTAAAGAAGCCTATAGCTACAGGTCTGGATAACTGAGCTGCACTTCACTATGTAACTGAAATGCGTTGGGTGATTCATAAGTGTTCTGTTTTAGTCTAACAGAAAAGCACATTTAGCATTTTTATAACTGATCTTAATTGACTGCTGAGAGGGTCGAATGAAATAGAAAAGAAGAGCTCTTCTTTTCTATTTCATTCGACCCTCTCAGCAGTCAATTAAGTTCAGTTATGAAAATGCTAACTGTGCTTTTCTGTTAGACTAAAACAGAACACTTATGAATTATTTTATAGATGGTACTTGGTCCCCTGACATACTCATTCAGTATATCCCAATTCTTCTAGTGGGTATTGGAGAGGATGTAGATAAGAAGGCACCCTATCTCCTGCATGGTGGTATTGCCTTTTGATAACTAGATTCTGGTACAGCATCCATTACCTTATACCGGAGACGAATTGTTCTTCGCTCATGTCAATCCTATTCGCCCCTTCACTGCACACCCCCCGGAGGCTTCTATGTATACACTGATACCCGTTATAAACACCTTAAATACAGCAGTTTCATAGGCAAACCGAGGGGGGTTTCCTAGTGCCTATAAACCCCCCTCCACACCTGGGGCACTGTATAATTGAGGTGGCTGGACCCTGCTCCCGCTTCACACAGCTCTGCTTGAAAAGGGAGAGCTGCGTGCACCTAACAGTAGTGCATGCAGCATTGCCCATGTATATTATAGGGATAGGAAGAGTTGGAGAGCAGCCAAGCACTGTCTAAAATTATAGCTACGCCCCCATGCATGCTGATCACGCCCATTGGTGGCGTGGTGTGGAAACCCCCCTCTACAAATCCTGTGCTTGCCCCTGAGTTTGGTCACGTCCTCCTGGAGAAAATCCGACCCACCTTCACTTGCGGCTGTAATTAATAAGGGTTGGCAAATATATCACTTAGAGTATATAACAAGAATTCTCCACAATTGCTCCAATAAATGTCATAGCACATGGTTCTCCTGGTTTTCCTATTGTGAGACCTCTAACTAAGTATCATAATGAAAATATAGATTATAATGGTCTAAATGGAGGATGTTCGAACCTACGACTCTGTAAACCGATCTCCTACTTTAGTTTTCCTCTACTAAATCCCTACCTCTCCTCCCCTCTTCTGACCTTATCATAGATTCCACAAACACCATTAGTCCTTTCACTTTTTTCTTATCCTCATTATAGCGAATCTAGATCAAGTTTCAGCTAAGTGTTCTGTGTTATATATGAGAGTGTCTTAAATTTGTCTTAGCTAGGAAAAGAGAAGAAAATTATTTTACATTCACTAATTTACTAATTTAGGACCACCCCAGAATTTTAAGTTTTACATGTTGCTCCTAAAGTTAAAGGAAAAAGAAGAAACTCCTGGTGGTATATTTACTAAACTGCAGGTTTAAAAAAGTGGTGATGTTGCCTATAGCAACCAATCAGATTCTAGCTGTCATTTTGTAGAATGTACTAAATAAATGATAGCTAGAATCTGATTGGCTGCTATAGGCAACATCTCCACTTTTTCAAACCCGCAGTTTAGTAAATATACCCCCTGATTGAAGGCAATTCAAGATATATTGTAGTTATAAAAATACCCTGGGGCCCCCACTAAACGGGGAAAGCCCTCCTAAATGCACCTTCTACACGTCTACGATCTCATTCAAATAATGTCTTCCCTGGTGTAATGTATAGTGTGAGGAATCTGGTAGATGTGTTGCTGAGGAAGTGTTTGGTGGTACCCAGAGGGATGGTGGGTAACTGGTAAAAGAACCAGTCAGTATGCTTAGTGTGACCCTAATTAGAGAGCAATGCTATACATGATAATTGAACATATGTCACATCATCTCTAGTGTTTATTTAATATAATGCTATTTATTAGTAAAAAGGGTCTTATATATGGCTATATAATGGTAGCAGCGTGCACTGCAGAGTAGACAGCAAGCACAGAAGCAGGTACATGCCTAAACTCCCACCGGTCAGCTACCTCTCTTTCTCATCCCTTTTTCCCTTCTCCCCCTTCCTCGACTCCGTCTCCGTTTCTCCCGTCTCTCCATCTCATCCATGTATCTGTCTGTCTTCCCCTCCCTTTAGATTGTTCGCTCCTTTGAGCAGGGCTCTCCTACCTTCTGTTTCCATCACTTTTAACTGCGCTCTCCAGCTACTCAGCTCACCTCCTCTCAGTCCCTCTGCCCTCTGTCTCCTCTCGCTTCTCTCCGCTCCCCTCAGTGACTCTCAACCTGTCATCCGTGCCAACCCTCTTGGGCCATAGTTACCTGCCTATACTCACTTTTCCCCTCCCTCCCTCTCTTTCATGCTGTGCCTGAGCCCCCAGAGTTATAGTGCTTACTGTTACTTGTACTGTGCTGTTTCACCTTGTACTGTGCCATTGTTTGTCCTTGTACGGCGCTACGGATACTTTGTGGCGCCCTATAAATAAAAATTAATAATAATAATAATAATAGTACAAACCCTTTAAATACGCTGCACTTGTGTATACACCATTTTCTGGGACAATGCTAATTGATGTTTATCATTGCCCTAGTGATGGAATACGAAGGCTATGATTTCTCTGTCACGTTCTACTCTTGCTAATCATTTTTTATGTTGTAATAGAACATTGTTTGTTTATTTAATCAATGCAAAGAAAACTCTTCATCCGGTACCCTAGATAGGTGTCGTCTCGGCACAGAACATGCGGCAGGTCCATATTTATTATAGGCATGTCATTCTTTCTTTTTTATTTTAGGGAATCTTTTAGCAAGTTTGTAGTCTATGTACGTACTTAGACAGGACCATACGATGAACTTTGATAGGATAATTAATACCAGTAAAAATACCAAGATTCCCGACTCCATTTTGAGCCTTAAACAGTGGGTAAAATACGATAAATCATCCGTAGACCACAAATGAAATAGTCTGAGTCAGCGTCCAGGCTTCCAGGAGCAGCGGAATCGTCGTGTGTACTCTGGAACCAGCTGAAGGGATGTTACGGACACTTGTCAAGTTTGCAGATCAGAGTCAGTCACCAGATCTGGCATGAAGACTACATTTAGGATTTATGCCAAACGGCCTTCAGTTGTCAGAAGTTGTGCCGTGAAAGAAGTACAAATGCATCGATACTTGGATTACACCCCTCAGAGCCTTGTCAGATAGATCTAGAAGAGATACGACATGTGTTTTAAAATATATTTTCATTTCGTATCTTGTTTTTTTACAAATATTTTTCATTGGTACCATGTAAAAGACGAGAGTGTTCGCTATTTAAGAGAATAAAGGTATTAGAACACATTTTGAACACAGTTTTAGAAATCTCAGGAGTCTCAAGAGCTATAATAAAAACTGGGGATTATTTGCCAAGAAGTATGCAAGTGTCCAGTATGCATAGCAGCCAACCAGGTTTTGATTGTTCAAAATGATGATTTGGCGGCAGCCAACAAACTTGCAAACCAGATTGGCCAACTAGATCTTGAAGATGGTGCCCAACTTTAAACTAATAAAAGCAAATATTGAATTGGTTTATATATGTGATTGCACATTTCCACTTATGCTAATAAACAAGAATGTTTTAAGCTCTGCCCACTCAAATAAAGTAGATTATTAAAACTTGCTGTATACAGACACATTCCCTTATTATAACAGCAGGGATTTTTGACTTTATTAGTAAGTTCCTCCAAGTCTTATTGCTACTAAGCTACTAATATAGACATGCAAGTTGGATGTATGAATGGTATTTCATTTAGAGCTGTGTTCGATATCACTATCTCTTTGTAGCAGTCTAATATCCATCATATCAAACTTTGGCTTCAATTATCCAATCACACCAGCGGACAGGTCACAGCTTCACACAAGAAAAGAGTTATTTTGCTGACATACTCTGTGGCGCTGTGAGCATTCTCTTCATCTGGTTGGCTACAGGGTATTCTGTCTCCGCCCACTTGAAAACTGGGTACACACTGAAGTGCAAGACATGAAAGATGATAATAAAAAGGTGCTCAGAACCTTGTCATGCACAAAAAAAAATGTTGTTGTAATAAGAGAATGAGCCTTTGTAGAGATACTTCAATAAGACTGGCATGAACAGTAAATTAGCTTGCCTTCAAGTGTAGAGAGTGGCACAAGATATAACATACTTTCTGGCAAGCAATGATTTAAATAAACAGGATGCTAATGACATAAACCATATATACTATTTATATAACAGCCTGCAGCCCTGTTTCTTAGATCTCGTTTGCGTTATATATCTGATGATTTCTGTTTGATGTTCGTTAACTGCAGTTGTATTTCACAACAAATTCAAAGGGGGTTTCCAATTTAAAATGTTTTTTACTTAATACCCTCCCCTTCAAATAATACTGCTTTGGTGGGGGTCCGCCCCACTAATTGCTATATTTAGTAGGGTCATAGAACTTACATACAGGTTGTCTCTAGCGATCATTTTCGGGGCGCTGATCTGCTGTTCAGTTGCAGGAGTGATCCGAATAAGCGGCTCTAGTGCTTTCCATTAGATTGCACATATATATATATATATATATATATATATATATATATATATATATAAGAACCGGGACCGTAAGTACTGCAAAAGATCGTGGTCCAAAGAGAGGCACCCCCATTAAAGTACAATTATTGTTAAGGGAAAATATATTTAATTGTCGTCTATCTTCTGTATAAGTGTTCATGTCATCTGGTTTATAATGTCGTTCATGATACAACCCACAAACTTACTATACCAGTAGAGGGAACAATAATATTCCACCAAATTACATTTACTTTAATACATTACTCCTGAATGTTTTCATGTAATCTTCCAAAGGACTTTAAACACCATGGGGTATATTTACTAAACTGCGGGTTTGAAAAAGTGGAGATGTTGCCTATAGCAACCAATCAGATTCTAGCTGTCATTTTGTAGAATGTGCTAAATAAATGAAATCTAGAATCTGATTGGTTACTATAGGCAACATCTCCACTTTTTCAAACCCGCAGTTTAGTAAATATACCCCCATGTCTAACAGAAAGAAGGCAACATAATGAATGCACTAGATAGATCTTTGTGGAGTTAGTTTTCACCACTCAGATATATTTATAAACCAATAGAAATATGAACAACACTAAGTTGCTGGTGATCAATCAATCAGATATAAAGAACTCAAAGTCCCATTCATAATTATAGAACATACACACTTAGGGAACCAAAAGTCCCATCCACTGTACTGATAATTTGTAGCAATAGTTTAATGGCTGTTTTATAATTAATGGCTTTATTATTAATTGGTGGCATTAATTATATATATTTTTTTCTGTGCCTTCCTTTGCTAATTTATAATTCACATAGGTAATGGACGTATCCTGCAGTGTCTTGTGTAGTAGAACACAGCAGACCTACACCTGAGTTCATCAACGCACGTATCTTCAGATCCAGACATTTGGGAGTGCGCAGGAGCCTATTTACCTGCGTTTTCAAGCAAACGCAGGTTGCACTCAGTACGTGCGTCTTGATGAATCCGGCCCATAGACTGCAGCTGGTTACCTGATTCAGCAAAACACAGTGTTAAAACAATAACGACAACAAATGCCCCTTCCGTTATAGATAACATTCATTTGTATATAGCTGACAATTCCTTCATGACCTGATACATTAATGCAATTTAGTTACAAAAAGAAGTTACGTTGACTGTGCAATGCAAAACAGAACCAATTATCCAATGTGAAGCATAAACCTGAAACAATTCGATTTACTTACATTCCGGAAACTGTTCCCATTTACCTTCTACTTCATTAGCTTGAGTTCAATGTCATAAAAACATGAGCGACGGATTTCTCGACTTTATGCAAACTCCCATAATGCACTGCAAAATGATTAGAGGACAGAAAAGTTTAAAAGTGACAAGCTAAGTCAACAATTTTTTTTTTTTATTTCTGCATATCGCAGACATGTTGGTAGGTAGGCATCTGATAGCATGTGTCACCTTGAGACTTTAGTAGGACTAGAAGTGAAGTATCAGAATACTGAAGTTATAAGCACCCATGTTACACAGTAAATAAATAGCAAGGTTAAAATAAAGACAACAATTCATTACGCTCAGCCTGTACTCATAAGGACTCTCTGTGTTGATCCAGGGAAAGGAAAAATGAAACCCCAATAAAGCTCACAGTTCTCAGCATGTCATGTGATGGCAAAGGAAGAAGAAGAAAGATACCACAGTGCAGACAGAGCTCAGATGGGTGTCCCAAAGCCTCTCTGCTCATTACACCATGTGCCAGGCAACTGTGGTTGCCACGGGAGTCCAGAATCATAAAACATTTATAGCAGCCTGAAGAGACAAAACCGTGGAAACGGTAACTATCAACATTCTTCTTACAGCCTGCTACAGTGATTTATGGTGGGGGGAAAGCACATCTGATTTTTTTTCTTGGAATTCATGTATTAAATGGCAATAAGATTAGTTTCTGGATCAACCACCCCAAAAATACTTTCTAATAATCATAGCTGGAGAAAGACATCCAAACCGATTGTAGATTAATGTCATGAACTCGTCATCACCACCAACTAACCTAAAGAGTTCTACAGTCTGACTACCCCTAAAGTGGAGAAATCTTTGTGTGCTGATAGTGAAAATTGTCCTTTTTGTCTATGTTTGTCCCCTTTCACATCTAGGATTGAAAACCTCAATGAACACATCTCATGTTGACCTTGGATAATTTATACTAGAGATGCTCTGGCTCGGTTTCCCGAGAACCGAACACACCCGAACTTAGCAGATCTGAGTATCAAGCCATGCCTGCTCGGTACTTTCACACGCCCTCAGAAATGAAAGCGAGAAAAAACATCATTGTTACGTCGTCGGATCTCGCGAGCTTTGGATGCTATAAGTACCGCCCTCCACGGTGATCCAGCGCCATTTCACAGAGGGATACAGAAGGGGTAGCACAGTTCTTGGCAGTCTCTAGTGCAGTTGAGCAGCATCATAGGTAGAACAGAAAGAGGAGGGGTGGCAGTGTTCTTCAAAGTGTCCAGTGACATTCAGGAGAGCTCCATTGCTCCATTGCTAACTGTCATTGCTGAAATACAAATAATAGGGCTGGCAGTGTTCTTCAAACTCTGCAGTTACATTGTACTGTGGCATAGCCATCCAGAAATAGGAGAGGTGTCAGTGTTTAGTGCTGGTCTTATGCCCAGGCATGACAATGGCCTTCTTCTTATCACTGGCAAGAACTGCTTCCACTGGTGCATGACTTGCCACAGTAGAGTTAATTAACAGCACTGTTTGCTTAGGTGCTTAAAGCCCATTGTTAGCTTGTTTTGTGGGGGCACAAACAAACCAAGCCCTTCAACCACAAAGGTAGCACTGCTTGTCGCTGGAGTGCTTGCTTTGTTAAACTGTACATGTCCTTTTCAATATCTTACATAAGGATGGGTGGGAGGGCCCAAGGACAATTCCATCTTGCACCACTTTTCTTTTCTGCCACTGCTGTGTGGCAATGTTTCCCAGATGTGCTATGAACTGCCGTGTGTTTGTGTCATTGCTCTGTCGCTTAGCATCCAGCCAGGTCGCTGCAGTCTTTGTTTGAAAGTGTATGAAAATAATATTGTGACCTGTGATGTGGTCAAAATTGACTGCAAATGACTGGAAATTAGTGTTATTGAGGTTAATAATAATGTAGGGGGGGGGAAAAAGCCTAAATATGCAATGTTAGCAAAAAAAAAAAAAGATTTTAGAAAAAAATCGGGATCCAAAACACAAATGGGCGGCTTTGCAAAAACCAAAATCAAAACACAAAGTTAATCCAGATCCAAAACCAAACCCAAAACCAGAACATGGGGGTCAGTGAACAACTCTAATTTATACATACTAGATAGGACCTCTAAAGCAACACTGTAAGTCCAATTGTCTAGTCTCCTTTTATTCAGTAAGGTTGCCCACTTTTGAACCTCCTCAAATTCTGCTCTGTCTCCTTTATAGAGAGGTGCCCAAAACTGTACCTTATATTCAAGATGTGGGCTGACAAGTGTCTCATACAGACTGAGTGCTATTATTTAGCACATTATCTATTAGTTTTTCCCTTGTCCATCTCAGATTTCCCCAGTTGTGCCCTATAGATCTGAGGTGTCCTTGTTCAGTCCTCAAGAAGCACCAACAGTTCATGTTCTCAGGATTTCTATCTGTAGAAGCAAGTGGGCTAATTACTAACCCAGCCAAATAGATTAACTCACCTGTGCATCATTAAAGAAATCCTGAAAACATGAACTGTTGGTAGCTCTTGAGGATGGAACTTGGACACCTCTACCATAGAGTTTAAGTACCGTACGTATTACCTCTGCCTATGCGCAAAGCCTATATTAATATATCTGTCCTTGTCCTGCTTAACATTCCAATTTGTAATTTTTAATCCCTTTGCAGTAAGATAATATCCTCTTCTGTGTATATAATTTAATGTCATTTGCAGATACAGACATCATACGTAGTAAGCTATCTACAAAGTTTATTGTAAATAATAAGAACATTTCAAAGGGAAACCTACTTTGACAGAATGTGACATGTTTGTAATGATTTGTAATATTTCTGGAATGTTGAGGATATTTTTCGACTTCTGCTGGTATTGCTGCTGCTGGTTTTTATGATTTATAAATACGTTCCAAATATGGTACCGCCCAGCGAGGCAAATAGCATATACTTGGAGGGACATTGATATTGCTATGGTCCAGGCATGCTTGCTTTTCTGTATAGGAGTAGCTACCTTTAACAACTCCCCTTCCCATTTATAATACCACTTTCATACTGCCACCCAGGCAATGTCCGGGGTACATGAACCCGGGATATTGCGGGGGGGCAGAGGCTTCCCCGGAATCAAATTCCTAGGTAGACTGCGTTCATATTGAATGCGGGTCTGCCCAGGGTCTCCATGGCAACATCACAAGAGGAGCTCTGATTGGCTCCTCCTGTAATGTTTTTTGTTTTTTTTTTACTTTTACATTGTGTCTGGTGAGACCCGGGTTGAAAAACCGGGGACGCACCATTCAAAGTGCAGGCTTCTCGTGGCAGATCCGGGAATTACCCCACCAAAAAACCCGGGTCTGATGACCCGTGGATTAGATCTGGGACCAATCATACTGCACCTCGACCCGGGTCGTCTGGGCTTGCCCTGACAAAAACCCCGGTTTTTGGTGCAGTATGAATGGGGTAGTAATGACTTCAGGAAACTACCCATACACAGGTGATTATCAGGTGGGCCCCAGCACTGATATAGGGTTATAGTACCTCTTCCGGCCCAAATTCTCAAGTCCCACTTTCATTCCACAAATAAACTCCCTTTTTGGCTTCCAAAAGTGACGGGATGGCTGATGTACTCAATATAATAGTATCCACCAGTTTATTACTGTGTATTGCTCTTTGTATAGTAAGCTGTAACTTATGTTACTGTATCTGAAAGTTTAGGGGGAGAGCTGGAATCACTTGGAGCATGTAAATACATTGCACTGTTGGATTGTCATACTTAACAACTGTTCTCTCATTGTCACCATTGCATTTGTATTAAAATAATCAAATCAGCTTTATCTAGGATCTAAAAGGAGCCTATAGGAGGGACTCCATGCGTGCAATAATTGTCATCGTGCACAGTTGCTTTTTAAGCCATTAGTCCTGCTATTCTTGTAGCCTCAGTGTGCCCCAACACATAGGCCTTGTAAAGTTTTACTGCCAGTGAATAGACTGGAATCCCGGCATTATTAGGAATGAGAAATGAGGAAGACATGGCTGTTCGGGGAGAATTTCACAGACGATTGATCACAGGCTGCTCCAGTGGCTTCTAACACCAGCTGCAAGGCTCGTGCTGCCTAAGAAGACAAAAGTACAAAGCTTGGGGCTAAGAAAATGTTGACAGCTTGTTGGTGGCGGCAGAAAATATCTGCATGAGGCTGACAGAAAAACTAGAGTTGAAGCTACAGTTTGTGGAAAACTTATTTTTCAATTACAAGTTTTTCAAAGAGGCTTAAAACGTATTTAAGTTCATTTTATCGATATAGTTGATGCTATTTTATACCATCTTAGGGTAAAGATATACTTAGTTTATTTTATGGTGCAATCACACGTACATACATTTCAGAGAATTCACTGCCCTTTGTGTTAGGGACATTCAAGGACAGTTTTAGGACAAGGCACAGAGGATTTTTTCAGAGGAGCCCCTGGAGCAGAATTTGCACTGGCTTAAGTATAAATGAACATTGTTCTTAACATTTTATTCTCTGTCCTGAGTTTTTATAATGTGGCAATTCGTTATTTAGCATTTTTTTAGCTATTTGACTTTAATATACTGTATATCAGAATTGAAACTGAACTGAATAATACACATTAAATATTGTAGCTAATTAAGTCCACCGTTCTCTGTTTCATTTTTCTTCTGCAGGCTGCTAAGTTATTAGGGAGGAGTTTCGCTGCCAGTGCAGACAGAGAGTGACTGACAGCTTGACGGCCTTGATCTTCAGAAATGCACAGTGTGGATCGGTTCATTCATACACAGGGGTAGCGGACATAAGGAAGTTGTGCTAAGAATTTGCACCAATGAGCACAGTGTCCGTTGGTAGCACAGAGATAGGGCATGAAGCTTTGCTTAGCGTGTTTCAAAGAGTCCTGATGGAAAGAGGAGAGTGAAGTGCATTGTGGGAACGCATTTATTTTTAAATGTTTAATGCGTTTACCACAAGTCTGCTCTCAGATTATTACCCTATGGGAATCCCATGACAGATGGTCATTCCAAAGTTGGCTTCAATAGTGCAATAATAGGTGCATGTCACCGAATTGATAGTAATGGCTTCAGCCTTTTTCTGAGTTTGTAAATTACCCCGATGTTTCCAAAACTGTGTTTATGAATGTCACCTTCCAGCGTTACACTACTTTATCCACTTTTACTTATGTGCTCCAATATATAAAAGTAAAAGTCTATCTGGTATTTTTATTACTCTGATATGAAAACACATTTAGGGGTACATTTATTAAACTTTCTAAAAAGGAAAAGGGGAGGTGTTGTCCATAGCAACCAATCGGATTCTAGATCTCACTTATCTAGTACATTCTAGAGAATGATAGCTAGAACCTGATTGGTTGCTATGGGCAACACCTCCATTTATCCTTTTTAGAAGCTTTGGTAAACCTACCTCTTAGTATGATATATACATATATATATTCACAAAAAAGTAATGCTACAAAACTGTATTTACAGACTGTCAACCTATTTTTAATAAGATAGTTTGTAGACTTAGAATAATAATATTAGTGCATAAATGTGTTTTAGTTGTATTAAGCCATACTTTTCCTTGAACTTAAGCCCATATATCACGTATGGCCCTAATAGACAGCCAGGCAACATATTTATTTCAATACCAATGAAATGTCTTTTCCGAAAGCAGTTTATTGCCCAGATCAGGAGACAAAGCACAAAAGTATCCGGCAATTCCTTAATCACTCACCAATTAGAGACTAGGGTGGCACATGCCTTTGTCACTGCATACACTATACTTGGCAAAGAGAAATGATTATGCCCTATTACCTCCCCACTGTTTGCTTTGGCATCAAAGCCAACAGCAAAATGCCGGGTGGCAAATGCCAAATTAAGATCTGCCTAACAGTTTCTGTGTCCTTGGATCCACAATGCGTTCAGTTTTTCCTTCTTAACGTTGAATTGAAGGACTTTGTGTTTTAAATGTTTGCACCCAATTAATAATAAAATAATCTGCAAATTATAATATGGTAAATTTTCCCCTGGCCTCTGGTAAGGGTCAGATTTACCTCATTGGATGGCGACATTTGGCACACCAACCCCGCCCAATCCAACAGCCACACCTCTTTTACATTCTGTAGTCCTAGTGGTCATGTGACCAGCAGAGTGTATTGGGTCTACCTTGCGCAGTTTACCTGTACACTACCTTGCACAAGTCAGGTTCCTCAGATAGAGCTCCCCGTCCCAGTTAATTGGACAAAAAAGTTAAATAAAAAGCTTGACATATGGTTTGTGATGAGAAATCCGCCCTTAGGCAATGGCCTAATGTGCCTAACAAGTATTACAGGGAGTAAATGTATCAAGCTGAGAGTTTTCCAGCGGGTTTGGAGAATGGAGATGTTGCCTATATCAACCAATCAGATTCTAGTTATTATTTTGTAGAATGATCTAAATAAATGAGAGCTAGAATCTGATTGGTTTTTCAAACCCGCCGAAAAACTCTCGGCTTGATACATTTACCCCCAGGTGTTCTTCTGGTGTACAAATTGAGCTCATGCACCGTTCACTTTCACAATGTCATTATCAGGGTAACAATCTGAGGACTTCTCTTCCGGCCAGAGTGCTTCTATGCGTGGCGTTTGTATGTTCTTCTCATGTTTGTTTGTGTTTTCTCCACGCACACTCCTATTTCCTCCCATACTTCAAAGACATACGAAAACCCTTGTTCACTCACTTGTAATCTCTCGCCTTGACTACTGTAACCTCCTTCTCTCTGGCCTACCTAATTCTCACTTTGACCCTCTTAAGTCTATCCTCATTGCTGCTGCCTGCCTCATTTTTCTCTCCCGCCGCTCTGTCTCTGCAGTCTCCCTCCAACAGTCACTACATTGGCTCCCCATACCCTACAGAATTAAATTTAAACTCCTCACCCTCACCTTTAAAGCTCTTAATCAATCCTCCCTTCCCTACATCTCCAATCTCATCTCTACCTACACTCCTACCCACCCCCTCCGCTCTGCCTGTGACCGCCGACTCACTACTACTGATCACCTCTTCTCACTCTCGTCTTCAGGACTTTGCCTGGGCTGCTCCCCAGCTGTGGAACGATCTTCCACATTCCATCAGGTTAGCATCTACTCTCAAAGGCTTCAAGCGTGCCCTTAAGACTCATTTCTTTATTCAAGTCTATCAGTCCTCCTCCTAACTCCCTTGTCCTGGCTCTCTCCCCCAGTTAGTACCACCCTATTTGTGTCTCCCCCTTCCCTTTAGGATGTAAGCTCTCAAGAGCAGGGCCCTCTTTCCTTGTGTGCTCCTTCTACTATTCCATCACCCTCTGTACCTTTTGACTTGCTTCCCTAGCGCTACTTTCTTAAGCTTCTGCCTACTTCTCGCTGATTTCTACCATCACTTTTACTCATTGCCCCGGTAATAATTTGATTTGCATTACCCTGTCACCTGTATCTGTGTATATATTTTTTGTTAATTTTTTTGTTCTTTCTGTATCATGTTGTGTCATAGGTCACTGTTTTTTGTATGTCATGTACAGTGCTGCGGACCCTTTGTTGCGCCTTATAAATTAAAGATAATAATAATAATATGTCCATTGACTTTAAGTAAGTTGACCCTGATGTGTGTATTTACATGCCTGTGGGAAATTAGACTGTAAGCACTGGAGCAGAAATGTATGTGCCCGAATAATGTTCTCTGATCGTACAGCTCTACAGACTATGATGGTACTATGTAAATAAAGAATAATTGCAACAGAACTTTATAGACCAGCGACCCATTACAGCATTTATGTATGTAAAATAAAGAGTGGAAATACGTCCCAGCTGTCCCACATGCCAGGAGAAGCTCCCCGATAATCAAGACAGTCCCCTAAAATCAGGACTATCCTGATGGAATCGGGATAGTTGAGAGGTAAAGGTATGTTATTTTATTGACCATTGAAGACAAAAATACAAACAATGGTTGATTATTTTCATTTATAAAGTGCTTTGACAGAAACATACGTTTAAAATTCTAATTTTAAGGTTTTTAACATTGAACAACATACAATCTATGTATAAATATATATAAATACACTGTCTATTGTATGTATCTGTATTGATCCTAATATATAAACATTCACTGTCCACTTTATTAGGTATACCTGGACACCTGCTAGTTGATGCAAATATCTAATCAGCCAATCATGTGGCAGAAAGTCAATGCATAAAAGCATTCGGACATCAGGGGCTGACTGGGGGGCAGGGGGTATTTGCTCCCCGGGCCACTCCCATAGTGGGCTACATTGGGCTGGGCCAGCTGCATTTTTTTACCTTTAAAATGTTCCTAATAGGCTGAAGAATCGAGTCCTGCCCTCAGGCTAAAATTTGCCAGCCCTCCCCTAGTAGACATGGTCAAAAATTACAATTGTAGTTCAGACCAAACACCAGAATGGAGAATAAATGTGATCTAAGTGACTTTTACTGTTTAATGATTTCTGATGCCATACGGGTTGTTTCAGGACCTCAGAAACTGCTGATCTCTTGAGATTTTTACACACAACAGTCTCTAGAGTTTACAGAGAACGGTGCTCAAAACAGGAGCGGCAGTTCTGTGGGTGGAAACGTCTTGCTAAGGAGAGACATTGGAAGAGAATGGCCAGCCTGGTTCAAGCTGACGGGAAGGCGACAGTAACTCAATTAACCATGGGTGGTATACAGAAGTACATCTCTGAAGTGGATATGCTACAGCAGCAGAAGACCACACAACATCCTTGTGACCAGCACACAATACACAGCACCATTCTGACCGCCACATAATACATAGCACCCTTGTGACCGCCATACAACACAGTAACCTTGTCACCGCCACACAATACAGAGGGCAACCTTGTGACAACCCCACAATACAGAGAGCAAAATATGATTTTTATTGATACAAACTGTGCAATTAATGTGTGAGAATGTGATTCTCAGCTGTTGGTCATTTTCATACCTTCTAACACCTCAAATGGCCAAAGGGAAATGTATAAGATTTGATATATATAACTATTCTTTCTTAAAGTGTTCATACATCTGAGCAGACCTCAAAATGAAAATAGTCAAACACAGTTACCTGTCAGTGGCACCAGGGTATAATCTCCATTGAAAAAGTTGGTAATTTTGCTGTAAGAAAAGGATCAGATCCCTATGCTAATACACACGGGCCATTCACACATGCATATTATATTTTCACATATCCCCTGTTGATTTACAGCTATTTCAGGGCATGCCATTATATACCTAAAATTATTTTTTTTGTTAGAACAGCTTTTTAAATGTTGTCTCATACTGTATCTGAACCCACTCTCCCCAAACCTTCCTTCTTCCCACCTCAAGTTTTAAACGAAAAAAACAAAACAAAAACAAAGTGCTGAAAAAGTTAATGCCGGCTATGATAGAAAGGTGTCAGAACACACAGTGCATCGCAGCTTGCTGCGTATAGGCTGCGTAGCAGCAGACCGGTCAGAGTGCCCACGCTCACCCTTGTCCATCACTGAAAGTGCCTACAATTGACACCTGAGTGCCAGAACTGGACCATGGAGCAATAGAAGAAGGTGGCCTGCTCTGATGAATCAGGTTTTCTTTTAAATCATGTAGATGGCCGGGTATGTGTGCGTCGTTTACATGGGGTTGAGATAGCACCAGAATGCATTATGGGAAGAATGAAAGCAGAGGCAGTGTGATTCTCTGGCCAATGTTTGCTGGGAAACTTTGGGTCATGACATTCATGTGGATGTTACTTTGACACGTACCACCTACCTAAACATTGTTGCAGACCAAGCACACCTCTTCTCCATATTCAACTCAGTGATCTGTGCCTGAGACAGACATATCTTTGCTGGGCATTGGAGATCTATTAGCTGAGTAATAAAGAGGAGTATGATAACTCTGTCCAGGTTTGGATACACATGTAGTAGTAGAGGCTCTGTTTGATTTTGCAGGTAATCTTAATTCTAGTATCTGGGATGTTGCTCTAGTCTCTTATGACATTGAGAAGCTGGGCTCATTGATGTCATTGAGAAAAGTCTCTACACTAACACAACAAGCAAGCAGGTTTGGTGGGTTAGTGGATTGGTGCTCTACTGACTGCAATGGAAGTGTTCTTGGTTTGAGTCCCAAGGCAGGTTTCATTTTTAGGATTTGAATGTTGCACCAGGCTGGTTTATAACATTAGGAAAAATATCCAGAAACACTGGTGGCAAAAGCTAGCTTAGTTGTCTGGAAGCCCTATACTCCCCTACCTGTGATGGAGATGTCTAGAAGCCAGCAAGCCATTGTGACTGGTGGCAGAGTTCCAGGTTTGAATCTGCAGATAGGTATCATTTTAGTACTTATGATATTGCACATGCTTAGTGACATTTCGTAAAATCTTACCTCATAAAGATACTTTGCTGGGCCACTGGACTAGTACCCATGTTCTCTACTAACAAAGATGTTGAAATCCTGGTTTATGCTCCAATGACAGAATTCTATTGCTACCTTGGATGTTGCTGCAGGCTGATTTATGACATTGAGCATAATCTCCTGACCATACATAGGAAGCAAGCTGGCTCTGTAGATTTGTGTCCAGGTTCTCTGTTCAGAGTTAATGGTGGAGACTCTGGTTCAAACCCCAAGAGAGACTTCTTTTAACTACATGCCTGATGCACCAGGATGAATTATGACACTCAGGAAAACCACTTGCATAAGCTTAAGCTGGCTCAGATGAGTAGTACCCTTGTTCTCTGCTGGTACAGGTTATTGAAGTCTTGGTTCAAATCCACAAACAGCTGTAGGTTTTGTACTTTGGATTTGATGCCTGACTTGTTGAAGACATTGAGAAAAGTCTCCTTCCTTCCTTCCTTCCTTCCTTCCTTCCTTCCTTCCTTCCTTCCTTCCTTCCTTCCTTCCTTCCTTCCTTCCTTCCTTCCTTCCTTCCTTCCTTCCTTCCTTCCTTCCTTCCTTCCTTCCTTCCTTCCTTCCTTCCTTCCTTCCTTCCTTCCTTCCTTCCTTCCTTCCTTCCTTCCTTCCTTCCTTCCTTCCTTCCTTCCTTCCTTCCTTCCTTCCTTCCTTCCTTCCTTCCTTCCTTCCTTCCTTCCTCCATATGTTGGCTCACATGATTAGTAGACAGGTACACTCCTGTCAGTGGATGGCTGAGGTCCTGGTTCAAATCCCCATTTATACATTGGTGGGTGCACCTGGCTGGTTCATGACATTGAGAAGAGTCATCCTACTTACCTGAAGGCTGCTCTGTCTTTACTCATATTGTGGGTATAAGTTAGATGACAAGCAGTAAAGTGCTCAACTGACAGTAGAGTTCCTGGTTGGAATCTGTCACCAATGAGAAAAGAAAGTAGGCAAGTGAAAGTCAAAAGGAGATAGTAATTATTCTATACATTAGCTGTTGTACTTTTGGATACAACAGCAAAGTATATTAAAGAATGCTAGACAAACAAGTTTAAACATCATCACTACAAGGAGAGAACCCAATAACCAGACCCTGAGCAGGCTGTGACACAGGAAAGACCATCACACCTGTCTGGGGATTTGAACTGGGACCTTTACCATCACAGTCAGCAACCTGGCCACTAGTCAACTGAGCCAGGTACATGATGTAGGTACATGATGTAGGTACATGATGTAGGTACATGATGTAGGTACATGATGTAGGTACATGATGTAGGTACATGATGTAGGTACATGATGTAGGTACATGATGTAGGTACCTGTGAGACTTTTATCAATGCTATCAAGAGGCCTGGAGCAAAATCAAAGGAGCTGTAAATGTTACCCCATTGGGGCTTCAAACAAGGGAAGTCTTTTATATTGTAAACAGATCTCCTATCTACTGGGCCACCAAGCTAGCACGTTTAATGGAAGAGACTTTTCTCATTGACTTTATCAAGCCTGTTGCAACATGAAATGTGCTAAAAAGGAAGCCACTCTGAATTAAAAGCAGGGCCTCTACTATGACTGTCCAAGGTCAAACAGAGGTTTATTGAGTTTGCTGGGACTTGTAGTTCAGAAAAATGGCCCATTCCTGATAGAGTTACTGGTTGAAGAAAGCGAGAAAAGTCTTGCACCTTGTTTAATGAAGGAATGGCTCAGCAGGCTAGTAACCAGTTTCTTTACTTGCAATGAGAGGAGAGGTCCTGGTTTGAATCCCCTGTGTGCTTTCATTTTAGTAAACTGAATGTTGCAGCAGCTAATTGAAGACATTGAGAAAAGTATAAGTTAGCTCAGTTGACTAGTAGTGAGGTGACCATGGACAGTCATAGTAGAGGCCCTGCTTTTAATTCAGAGTGGCTTTGAATTTCAAGTGGCTTCCTTTATAGCACATTTCATGTTGCAACAGGATTGATAAAGTCTATGAGAAAAATCTCTTCATCAAACATTCTAGCTTGGTGGCCCAGTAGATAGGAGATCTGTTTACGGTATATAAGACTTCCCTTGTTTGAATCCCCAACCAGGAAACATTTAAAGCTCCTTTGATTTTGCTCCAGGCCCCTTGATGGCATTGATAAAAGACTCACAGCTACTTACATCATGTACTGGCTCAGTTGACTAGTAGCCAGGTTGCTGATTGTGATGCTGGAGGTCCCAGTTCAAATCCCCAGACAGGCGTGATGGTCTTTCCTGTGTCACAGCCTGCTCAGGGTCTTGTTATTGGGTTCTCTCCTTGTAGTGATGACTCTACTCTACTCTACCAACAGGGATTTGATCCAGGACCTCCACCATCTAATCTAATGACAGGAGAACACTGGCTACTAGCCATCAGAGCCAACATATGGTGTAAGTGAGTGGGGAGACTTTTCTCAATGTCTTCAACAGGCCAGGTATAAAATCCAAGGTACAAAAGCATCAGTGGTTTTGAACTAAGACCTCAATCATCTCTACAAGCAAAGAACCAGGGTACTAGTCCTCTGAGCCAGCTTAAGATAAGGTAAATGGTTGTCCTCAGTGTCATAATTAATCCTTATGCATCAGGCAATGTAGTTAAAAGAAGCCTCTTTTGGGGTTTGAACCAGAGTCTCCACCATTGCTTGTGAACAGAGAATCTGGACACTAGTCTACAGAGCCAGCTTGATTGCTAGGTATGGTGGGGAGATTAATGTCATCAACCAGCCTGCAGCAACATCCAAGGTACTATCAGAATGCTGTTTGGAGAAAATAAACCAGGATTTCAACATTTCTGTTAGTGGAGCACATGGGTAATAGTTCAGCACAGTATCTTTCGGAGGTAAGATTTTTCTAAATGTCACTAAGCATGTGCAATATTCTAAGTACGAAAATTATACCTATCTGCAAATTCAAACCTGGGACTCTGCAATCACTGGGGGTGGCTTGCTGGGCCAGCTCATGTACTTTTCTCAATCTCACAAACCAGCCTGGTGCAACATTCATGGTAGTAAGAGAGAACACACCTAGGGATTCAGATAACAAGCTCCACCATTACAGCCAATGAGTATATGGCTTCTAAACATCTCCATCATAGCCAGGTGAGTACTGAGCTTCTAGACAACTAAGCTAGCTTTTGCCATCAGTGTTTCTGGATATTTTTCTCAATGTTATCAACCAGCCTGCTGCAACATTCAAATGTCTAAAAATGAAACCTGAATTAGTACTCAAACTAAGAACCCTTCCATTGCTGTCAGTAGAGCACCAAGCTACTAGTCCACAAAACCTGCCTGTTTGTTGTGTTAGTGCAGAGACTTTTCTCAGTGCCATTAATGAACTTAGCTTCTCAATGTCATCAGAGACTAGTGCAACATCCAAGATACTAAAATTAAGATTACCTGCAAAATCAAACAGAGCCTCTACTACTGCCTGTGTATTCAAACCTGGAGAGAGTTATCATACTCCTCTTTATTACTCAGCTAATAGCTCTCCAATCCCCAGCAGAGATATGTCTGTCTCAAGCACAGATCACTGAGTTGAATATGGAGAACAAGGATGTCCCAATTATATGGGTCCAGCCAGTTCAATGAGAGACAAATTCAACACCTTGAACTCTTTGTCATGTTCATCAAGCAATTAAAGAATTTTTTTTGCAGTGTGGCAGGGTGCATTATCCTGCTGAAATAGGCCACTGCCATCCGGGAATACCATTGCCACGAAGGGATGTGCTTGGTCTGCAACAATGTTTAGATAGGTGGTACATGTCATAGTAACATCCACATGAATATCATGAGCCAAGGTTTCCCAGCAGAGCATTGCCCAGAGAATCACACTGAAATAGCTGTAAAACAACAGGGGATATGTGAAAACAGAACCAAAAAGGGATATGTGAAAATATAATATGCATGTGTGAATGGCCCGTGTGTATTAGCTTAGGGATCTGGTCCTTTTCTTGCAAAAAAAAATTACCAACTTTTACAATGGAGATTATACCCTAGAGCCACTCACAGGTAACTGTGTTTGACTATTTGCATTTTGAGGTCTGCTCAGATGTATGAACACTTAAAGAAAGAATAGTTATAAATAGCAAATCTTATACATTTCCATTTGGCCATTTGAGGTGTTAGGAGTTAGGAAAATGACCAACAGCTGAAAATCACATTCTCACATATTAACTGCACAGTTTGTATCAATAAAAATCATATTTTGCTCTCTGTATTGTGTGATGGTCACAAGGCTGCTACGTATTGTGTGGCGGTCACAATTGTGCTATGTATTGTGTGGTGGTCACAAGGATGCTGTGTGGTCTTCTACTGCTGTAGCACATCCACTGCAAGGTTGTATGCGCTGTGCATTCAGAGATGCTCTTCTGTGTACAAGCCATGGTTAATTGAGTTACTGTCGCCTTCCTGTCAGCTTGAACCAGTCTCGCCATTCTCTTCTAACATCTCTCATTAACAAGATGTTTCCTCCCACAGAAATGCCGCTCTGGTTTTGAGCACCGTTCTCTGTAAACTCTAGAGACTGTTGTGTGTAAAAATCCCAAGAGATCAGCAGTTTCTGAGGTCCTGAAACAACCCGTATGGCACCAACAATCATTCCACAGTAAAAGTCACTTAGATCACATTTCTTCTCCATTCTGCTGTGTGATCCAGTTAGTGGTGCACTTTTTATATTAGGGAGGATAGGAGGAAGATGTAGGTGGTTGAAGGGAAGTGCAAACTATGCCCTCCATGGTGCTGGCCACACCCACCCACAGATGGCCACACCCACATATCACTGGCCACACCTCCGGTGGGACGGCACTTCTCACAATAGGCTCTTTATAATTTTCAGCCCCAGGCCCATGTGGCCCTTAATCTGGCCCTGGGTCTGGTGCCTAAATTATTGAGACATCTGTTTACACTGCACCCCAAGTTACCACACCTGTGTCCCAACATCTGTAAAGAGACTTTGCTGAGAAACCAGCATGTGCAGAGACTCTCTGGTCATCTACATAGGAGAGGGAGAGGGAGGGAGGGAGGGAGAGGGAGAGGGAGAGAGCGAGAGAGAGAGACAGTTTGGTTGGAGCGCAAAGTTCTAAACCTTTAGAACTAATCCTTTGTGGAGGCCAATTTATTGCCCCGGGATGTGTATGTGTTATGGTAGTTACACCGTTGCAATCAATGGTACACCACAGATTCCCAAATTGTGGAAATATTAAACTACTTTGTAATTAAAATAATTCAATAGAATCCCTTAGTATGCACATTGTTAAAGTAATTGGTGATTTACCAAACTTAGTTTTAAACACTAGTGTGTTCTCAAAAAGTCCAAGAAAAAGATATCCTAAATTTGGCGAGATTTATATAGGATCAATCAGACTACAGGATTTAGACAAATCTGCTGTGTCTAAGTCACATCCCCTATCCTGGGTGCCCTGTCAGAAAGGGAACCAAAGAGATCAGACTCCCTCTAGTGGCTGTTGAAAGAACTTACTTCGCTCATCTAACCCTTAAAGTCATGCTGTTTTATTTTTAAAAAGTTTTTCCATATAACTTATCCAATGGAGTTGTAAAGAAATATATTTATATACACATTTCTACAAGGAGGCTTTCTGTACATTATGTCATTCTGCTTGCTTAAAAACAGTAGTTAAGTAGACAATTTGATCAAGTCACAGTAATATGCATTGAGCTATGTTAAAATGTAATTATTTGTCTCCCAACATTTAGAATCAAAAAATCGGGACAAAAGAATCCCCGCCCCAGTTCTGACTGAACTCCGCCTACTAATTGTCAAAATCATGTAAAACCCCATCTACTTTTGTTAAGCCTCGCCCCTTTTGCAGTCCAAAAAACGAGATGTGCCAGCAAAAATCGGGACAGTTGAAAGGTATGTCGCCGTATGCAGCTAGTCATAAGTGTTTCTTTCATAAGAATTTAAAGGGTCCTACAGAAGTAGTATGTGTAATACATGGTATCTCAAATATCTTGAACAATTTATGATGTTTTAAATTCCCCCCAAAAAAACACTTAATAAAATGTAGTCAGTGACTATTTGGGGGTAGATTTACTCAAACATCTAAAAAGAAAAAGTGGAGGTGTTGCCCATACCAACCAATCACATTCTGGCTATCATTTATCTTGTACATTCTCAATGACAGCTAGAATCTGATTGGTTGCTATGGGCAACACCTCCACTTTTTCTTCTATAAGTTTTAGTAAATATACCCCTTGGTCTTTTTTTGGGATGGAATATATATTTTTGAGAATGGTAACTTTAGCAATAGAATTGAGCTGCAATTTAAGATTTAGCGGCTCATTTACAATGTTTTTTTGTCAGGCCAGTCATTTCTAGTTATACCTCTCTATTCACCAGTGGGCCCCATGTCTCAGTGTATCCTAATAAGTTAGTCTCCATTCATGCAAAACAAGTGCTTCAGATTTAAATGCTTGTCCCCTACCTAGCACTAAGACACGTTTCATGTTTCTCCCTGCATTATAGCTACAAACCACCCAATAGGTGTAAAACATATTTTTACCAGTAAAGAAAAATGATCATTACTTTATGCAGCAGGTAATCAGATGCCTATAAAATTATATTCAAGCATCGGCAAAACCAGGAAATGTTATGAAGTTTTGTTTCAAGGTGCAGAAACTTATCATTGCTAATACTGAACACTCCTTTCTGAAAAATGCCCGCTTCACCTTTAACAAAATAGCTGAGATTGTCACTTTAAACAATTACATCTGGTATTTGCAGAGGAATTAGGATTAACATTTTACTGCTAGTTTCCCTTGAGACACAGGCTACTGCCAGCTCAAGGTGCAGTTCTGTCCTGGACTCGTCCTGGTCTTGTAAGTTAACTGGTTCCCTTACATGATAACCATCAACAGGAGGGAGCTGGCACAGAGTGAAGGCTTTTTTTTATTTTCCAGCAGCATACCTTGAAATACTACGCGAGAGATGGATGTGAGAGCCGTTTTTGGCAGAGGGCAGGGATATTGTCTCGGCACTGTGGGAAAATGTTTAATGCTCAAACATTTCCTTAAAATTAGATTACAAAGGGACATTATAGGTCATAGAGTAAAGGCTTCCGTGTTGGGGCGGTTCATGTAGGGGGGGGGGGGTATAGACCATTATCTCTAGGCCAAACATATCAAAAACTCTGGCACAGATTAAGTGTCCAAAAAACATTTAGGTCCCGGAGGCGGACAAACCGGTGTATAAAGGTCTTTGTGAGCTCGACACAAACCTGTTGGAAGAGTTTTTGAACTACTGACAGAGATTTTCTCGCCCCTTTCTTGTCTGTTTTAGTTAATACAAATTTAAATGGTCTTTTTGTTACAGCCTAAAGTTCTCTGCTACCTACCACCCCTAGGTAGAATAATGGGTGAGTTCGCCATAACCTTGATATCCGTACTTGTCCCCCTCCCCCCAAGCGGGTTATTCCACCAGGTGCCTTGTGAACCAGAGTGACATTGAAATGATGAAGTAGAGGACCACCGTGAAGGAGGCACCTGATTGGCTGGCAGTGGGAGACACTGCCAGACAATCAGGTGCTTCCTTCACGATGGTCCTCTATCATATCACCTGACACATTCACAATGCTCCTTTCACAACTTTTCAATTTGTTTATAAACTTCTTATCCTCTAGTTGTTTTGATGATTCAAGTGTTGACGCTGGGCCAATGCTAGAAGCTCCGAGAGAGGATCTTAATCTTTTTGCTCGCCAGGGTGACTAAGGAGGTGGGAGAGTATTGCTTAGGGGAAAGATATTTATGGGTGAAATTGATTTATGTACAGATAGCACTATTGTAATTGTCCGCTCGGGCAGCAGAATATCTAAGCCCATCATCATCAACATTTATTTATATAGCGCCAGTAAATTCCGTAGCACTTTACAATTGGGAACAAACATTAATAAGACAATACTGGGTAATACATACAGACAGAGAGGTAAGAGAACCCTGCTTGCAAGCTTACAATCTATAGGACAATGGGAGTTTGAAACACAAGGACATGTGCTACATCATATTGCACATTGGACCAGCTAGAATACAAAGGTAAAAGTATTGAGTGGGCTGTGTGATCAGTCACACAACTATGTTGGTCAGAAGGTTGTTGTCTTGTGTTAGCTGTGTAGAGGATGGTAATAGGGTAACCTAGAGATATTAAGATGCTGGTTGAGGAATATTATAAACTTGCCTGAAGAGGTGGGCTTTCAGAGAACACTTGAAGGTTTGAAGACTAGAGGGAAGTCTTATGTGCGAGGGAGGGAATTCCGCAAAGTGGGTGCAGCCCGAAAAAAGTCCTGCAACCGTGAATGGGAGGATGTGATGAGAGTGAAGGAGAGACGCAGATCTAGCCCATCGTGGAATATCAGATTTAAACCATCAAAAGTGTAGAAGACAGAACCAGACGTTTTGTTATTTAAAATCAATGAAATATTAAGACCAAGAAAACAGTACATTATTTTAATTTCTACTAAATAATAAAATAGTGAATCTATAGATTTCTGTACAACACTTCTCCTGTGAATGTAACTATAGAAGATGGGTGTAAAAGGCAGTATGGAGGAACTCAGAGATGGAAGACGCCCAATTTTATTATAACACAATATTAGTGCACTTATGTAATAAACAATGTTTTGGAGATGTGATTCCCCTTCATCAGAACTGCATCCCTGAAATGTACTTTCCTACTGCAGTATTATTGCTTTATAATGAAATGGGGTATTAACGCCTCTAACAAGCAGTCTCTGGTGTTAGGATTGATTAACTTTCTCCAAAACTGTTTAAGGTGTTGTGGACCCTGACCATGTAATCTGACGAGTTCTGAAACGAATATACAAGATTTGTGGCATCTTTCCACCTAGGCTACAGTTTTTTGCTCTATATTCCTCAACACAAGATCCCCTGACTTAAAAATTAGGCTGCAAATGTAACCTCAGCATATAAAGATTGACCTTACCTAGTATTCAATATATTCTCTGTCTCTCTTTATGTGTAATAAACATCAACGATTCCGGCAACAGTTACTGACAATATTGATTATCTGACAATTTCACACACTTGTGATTAAACTATGAACTAACTACATATAGAGTACTTTAGTTTGGCTTGATAACTGAGTCAACATTGAAAATGATGAGTCATTACTGTCATATATTAAATTGGAATTACTAGTTTGTTTTATGTATATTAAAAATACATCACCTGCACCAAGACACAAGTGAGTCAGTGAACTCAGTGAATCATATGGACAGTGTTTCTGAGAATCCAGCCAATCAGTGAAGTAAGAACTAGTGACATCATAGTTCCTAGTGAATTGATAGGCTGCGTTCTCCGCTAGGTAGGGTGTGTGTAAACAAAAACAAAAAACACACACGAAAGGAGTATCTAACACTAGTGTAACTGAATTCTGCTCAGGATATTCATTAAGCAGAGGCAGATTTCTGTGAATATATATTTTATTTCTGGGAAGTGATTCTGCATTATTTATTTTTTCTTTAATATACTCATTTTTATTTTACAATGTGTTATAAATGCTATAATTATTATTATTATTATTACTACTATTATGATGGAACTGTGATATTCCCTTTACAGTAAACTAACAGTGCTGTTCTGAATGGTGATCTCTCATTTTATTTGCATTTACAGGATACAAGGACACAAATGTTTAGTGTTTATAGTGTTTACAATGAAAATATAACCTATACGATGAACCATATACGTAATTCAGGAAAAGCTCAAAGAACATGAAGATATAAGTGATAGTGCCTAATGCTACAACTCAGAGAACTGGATTATTGTCAGTAGTCAAGCTTGCTAACATTGCAGATGACACCCTGGGGTGAATGTACTAAACTGCCATTCTGGCACGTTGCCGATATTTGGAGATATTGCCTGCCAAATTTTAAACGGCAATTCGATCAAAGGCAAAGCATTCCTTTAATTAGATCGCTGCTTTAAATCTAGCTGGCAAATATCCGTAGATTTGCCAGAATATCAACTTAATACATTTTACCCCCTATCTTCATTTATAATGGTCCAAAAGAGGATGAGGAGGGGGGGGGGGGGGGAGTTAGCTTATTGGGGTCATGGCCTCAGCAAATATAGGTTTGGGGCAAATCAGGGCATACATGCCAGAGGGGTATTGCAAGAAGGACAGGTGGGATCCAAGAGGGTAACCAACTCTTTTGGGAGTCCCTAGGACTTCCCGAAATTAGTCATGGCAGAGTAGGCAGGTATGCATCAGGGTGTGACTTGGATAGATTGGCGGCATGATACAGAGGAGGTACTAGCGAGCTCTGGGCAGGGAGGTGGCGAGGTGGGAACCAGGGCCACCGACCGTCTGCATCTGCCATGCAGTTGGCCCCATTATCTACATGGACCTCACACCAATGGTACCACCGCCACTAGCATGATAAATGCTGTCCCAATATTTTGCCCTCTAATGTTTGTGCTGAACTCACTTCCTCAGCTAAATCATAATTTCCTCTTATGTGTTAAAGAATTAGTTTCCTCATCTCACGCTTCCTTATTCCAGTGACGTCAATTGGCAACCCACCAGCATCATGAAATTCACATGTAAAAAGATGGAGAAGCTCTTCCTTCTGAAGCAGTTATAGAAGGATGTCAGCTGCCAGCAAAGGGATGGGACAGATTATGTTCAGCAAAAACCCTTAAATCATTTCAGCTATATTATATAACTCAGCTACAGACAGGCTTTGATACAGTTCAATGGGAACGTTTACAAACACAGAAGTGTCTTAATATAATTGACGACCAGTAAGCAATCCATGGTGTATAAACTATTTTGTTCGTTTTAAAATACTTCCCCAGTAGCAGGATAGCTGTCTTGGGCTCTGCAGTCTATATAATAGTCTATATTAGTCTGCAGTCTATAATATGCTGTGCTTTTGCAAGTATTAAAATACTTAAACTATGAGCAGCAAATTAAGCAGACTGATATTCTATCATATTTTTTTTTGGGGGGGGGGGGGGGGGGGGGGCGTGAATTTATGTCACTAAAGAACTTTGCCTGGTGGAAATTTTCCATTACGTTCAAAGACCAAGAAGAATTTTCTTACGCCGAGCTACATTTCTATGCTGCAAATAGCCATCCTCACAAGTATTGACCAGACTAAGCGAGCAGTGACTGAGACAACCCCAGAGGCTGCATCCTTCGAATTCTGACGCCCGCACGAATATATTCTGCAACAAAAGCCATGTTTAACATTATGTTAGACTGTGACCTTACAAATGCTTCAAATATTCAGCACAAATAATGTGATAGAATTGATACTGGAACATCTGCATTCACAGGTTTGTTTTTAAAGGCACCGTGCATGTTTAGAATTTTTAGTAAATATATTTCTGCTTCTGGTGTTTACTCTGCATTCATCAGTTAAAGGTAACGTCCACTTTTAGCAGCACCTGGTACTTAGCCAAGTACCTCCCATCAGGGGCTGGTTGGCAAATTTTAGCCTGGGGTAGGGGGGGTGAGACTTCGCTCAGCAGCCTATTAGGAACATCTTAAAGGAAAAAATTACAGCCCACTATGAGACTGGCCTGAGGAGCAGATGCCCCCCTGCCCCTCAGCCCAGTCAGCCCCTGCCTCTCATGCACTCCTTAGTCATAGGACCCCCCTCCTGTTTAAAGGGTATTTAACCAGGGGTTCAAGTTAGGTAGGAACTTGTATTTAGAAACAAAATCCTATGGACTATCACATCTAATTCTAAAGACAAAATAAAAGTTCCACAAATAGGTGGAAAGTTGTTTAATAAATTAATTATATAGAATTAGTGCCTGTGTCAATCACCTTTTGAATAAATCAATAGCCCCGAATCTAATTCTATTAAATTGATTAAATGACTTTTATATCCTGAGAAGTTTGCTTTCATTGATAAATGCTTTCCTGACCCCTAGTGGTGGTGATGTGGAGATGCACTTTCCATATGTGCAGCTTTTTTTTCTCTGTACAGCAAAGCAGTCAGGACGTTCACGTGCCGAGGTCAGAGTGATTTCAGTATTTGAGTCATTGATAATAAAAAAAAAAAATTTTTTATAAGTTCAGTAAAACTCACAGATTTTCCTTTTAATGTACTATGCTATACTTGGGTAGAGGAACTCTAGCCGCTCTAACACTTTTGAATGGCAGAATAAAGTATAACTGTCAGGGGCAGGGGGGCATTTGCTCCCCCGGGCCCATAATGGTTTACCTTGGGCTGGGTCACAGGGCCACCTGCAATTTTTTCTTTAAAATATGCTGCTGAGTCGAGTTTCGCCCCTCCCCCGGGCCGATATTTGCCAGCCCTTCCCTGACAACGGTTATCTACACTCTAAACTGATACATGCAAAAAAAAAAAGCAATGTATAAAAAACCATAAATATATTTTATATCTACTGCCGGGAGAAGCGGGAGGTTGCCCTGCTCTTCCCAGAGCCCAGGAGGTCTCCCAGAAATGCGGGAGTATCCCGGACATTCCAAGAGAGTAGGCAACTATGCGTTAAAGAAAAGCAGCAGGGGGAGGGGGGCACACATCTCTGGGCCCCATAGCCACTGCACCCCCTATTGTTACACCCCTGTTATCATAGATTGCAATAACATTTATTATGTGATAAATACTTTTGTGACACATCGCTACACTTTCTGTAGGCTACACTCGCTGTTCCTGACGTAAACCTGGCGTTATGCTAATGTTGTGGAGCTGGCGTACTATGCATTGCGTATACGCTTGTTCATCTTTTCCTGATAACTTTTTGGGATACAAATGCGCCCAACTCTGCAGGAGCCTTTCAGTGACCTGAAGGTCTCACCCTAATTTGGGAATGTGAGTAACCATGACGTAAGTTCACATATATGCTAGACAAGCACAGAACTGCCTGATAATAACCTCTTACACCCCAATACATAGATCTACTTTACCTAAGGCTCAACTTGGTTGTGTATGTTTGTTTATTTTGTTTGACCGACATTCAGGGCATCATTGAGGGTTCAGGTTGCCGTAGGCTAATACGCTTGTCCCGTCCCCTCGCCTCCACATCAGGCTAATATGCGGTAGGTATAAATTAACTCGTCCTTAATTTAAAATCTGGCTTTATTCACCCCACACCTGTGTTTGTTTTCAGATTTTTCAAACCTCAGCTCTATTTGGCTTTATAAAATGGTCACAGTAATCTTTGTCACTCGTTTCGTCTTTATTAAAAACAGAACTGTATAACAGAACGGAGGCGTGAATGAGCGGTACTGAGGGTGAATATTTAAAGGGGGAGGGGTCTGTCATGCCTGCGCCAGTCGCCATACTTGTCTCTCCTATTCGCTTATCCTCAATCGCCCGTCGGAGGATAACTCATTGTCTTCAGCATATACCCTGGGAAGAATTAAACCTTACTACAATTTTCTTTCGTCTTCTTTATTTTAGAGAACAACTATCCTCTTATATTTTAGTTTATCTCCCTGTCACAATTTTGCACCCTTACAAATTTTCCCCAAAAAATCCTTGTGCCCTAGGCTACAGCTTAAGCTGGGTACACACTACACGGTTTTCGTCCAATAATCGGCTCAATCAGCCGACATACGACCGCGCGTTCAAAAGTCGGGTCAGTGTGTGCAGTCATACGATGGTCGAAAGTCTGCCCAAATGGACGATTGTCGCCTCATTTGGTTGGTCGTATCGTTTAATATTTTCGTTCCAATCTCGTTCCTGCTGTGTAGTGTGTATAAACTTCCGACCGATCCACAAGTGAGTACAAAATTACAGTCATTGCTCACGACAACATGTCTGTAAAAAGTCGCTAAAGGGACGTCCGCTCTTCCCTTTATCGTTCTAAACAAGGCTAGTGTGTATGCAGTCCATGGACCGAGCGATCGGAACATCGATCGCATGTAAAATCGCTCGGCATAAAAAGTTGGTTGAAATTTCTGTAGTACCCAGCTTTAGTCAGCCTGTTGAGTGTCTTGTTTCATTTTGCAACGATAGAAATGTCAGAATCTAATTAGAAGTCTACAGCACCAACATGGTACTGGTGTTTACCTCCATATTGCGATTCCGGCTGACTTTAGCGCCCATTGTTGATGTAAAATTGGCGCTACTCAATTCGCTGGCAAATATATAATTTGAACCACACCTATTACAATATTTAGTTGAGTGATAAAAGAAATTTGAAAGTCTGAAACTGAAAGCATGTGAAACATTAAGTTTAGTTCATCGCCCGTATCAAGCAGCCGTGTCTGTGGCAGCAGTAAGCACAGTAGTAGAGAACGATCCTATAAGAGGACTTGCAGGAAAAATATTCCCGATTCTTTACTACAGCACAGGTTACGCATTAACCGGCTGCGAGCTCACTGCAAAGTTTCATCAGTCAAACTTTAAGACCGGGAAAACAGGAGCAGATGCCGGTAGGGCTGAGACAGCCGGCTGCATTGATTGAATTACATAAAGAATCGCTGTCTTTTCATTTTTCATGTAATCTGATTTTGTAAATATAAAAGGCACTCTTTGCTTGAGGTGGTAAAGTTTAAAGGACAATCTGCTGCCCCCCCCCCCCCCCCCCTGGCATTCTGTCTGGTACTTTGATCTGGAAGGGGGGGGGTTTCCTTATGCAGTCTTAACACCTTAACGCTTTGTTATAAACCGAGTTGGCTTTCTTCAGCAGGGTAATTGTTCCAGCCTTTTCACTGCAAAAAAAAAAAACAGCAATTATCTGGGATACAGGAAACCGAATACATCTAGTGTTGATTTAACACAAGAACACACACATGGGGGGAGGTGGATTTAACAGGTAGGATACGGCTGTAAAGAGATTGTTTCCGGGAATGCTATTTGTTACTGGATCAGCTGTTTGTGCCGGATTGTATGCAGGGAAGGAGACGTTTCTGGAATAAGTGGGGGCTATATGGAAATCGCCCAGTTAGGAGCATAGCACTTGGGGGTTTATTTAACAAATTGTGATAGCCCAAAAGATTGGCTTTCGCAGGACGTCACTTAATTTATGAAAGGGAGAAATTGGAATTTCTCTTGCATTAACCTTTTCATTTGTTACCGCAGTCGCCATAGAACTCTAATGGGGACTGGGATGTTGGCGATTCATCAAGGAGTTACCTGTTCCTATGGGATCCAGTGGAGCCGGCAAGGCTTTGCTTGGTCCCCAATGGGTCAGCCTCCCACGTTCATGCGCATTTCTCTCTCACAATTCGCGGTTAGGCTGCCGGTGAAGAGTAGAATGATTCTGTTGTATAGGGCAGTCTGTATCAGGGGCTCCAAGAATAGCCCCAGCATAGTGAATAGCAGCAGTAATGGTGCCCACTGAGCCTTCAACTGGAGCCCCGGAGGAAACCCATGCAAACACGGGGCGAACATACAAACTCTACACAGATAACGCCATGGTCGGGAATCAAACTCATGACAGTGCTGTGAGGCAGAAGTGCTAACCACTGAGCCACCGTGCTGCCCTCATAAACACCTGTAAGCACCAGAACAGCAAGACAACATGGCAACAAAGGAATTTTACAAAGGGGGGGAGGGGTCATAGTTACAAAACTCTGTCCAGGAAATAATTCCCTGTTACATCTCTGCACAGCTGCTTTAATATTTATTTAAGGTAAAAGAAGTTGCATATAAGGCAGTTCTTGGGACTAGTACAAACTATAATTTGAACCACACCTACTACAATATTTAGTTGAGTGATAAAAGAAATTTAAAAGTCTGAAACCGAAACTTTGTGCGGGTTTTATATTTAGATGGATTGCTATAGTTTATCTCAGCTTTATAGAGCTGTGTATCTAAACAAGAATATACATACATACATATATATATAAATAGGGCGTGGGCGAACAGAATCATGACCTCGCCAAGTTGTATTAATTATTTTATCTGCTCCATCTGCTTATAGCAGCGACGATCACTTTAGCACAAGCCCGTAACACTATCAGCATTTTTAAGCCAAGGCATTTATTCTTTACTACAAATGAAATAACAATGACTGAAATATTGGTATTATGGGCATTTCCCCGACACAGACCGTATGGACGTCAGGCAGGTGCAGAGGTGCTGACAAAGGAATGAAAGTCAGGAGGTCGATTTTATAGCAGCTGTGTAGACTACTCTACAAATAGCAGGTGAAGAGGGAATGGGCGGGTTGAGCAGATAAGATTTACCCGACAGGTGCTTATGTGTTTTCTAGCAAATAGATCCTGCCGATATGAGAAATGAACCAGCTTGGCAGCGTTTGATTATTTTTTTCTTTAAAGTGTGTCTAACCATTATAACATTTATTATACTCTAATTGTTGCAGCATATTAGTCATATTAAATATAGCCTACACAATAATGTATGTGGGCTGAGCCTGACTCTTATGCATTTCGCTGTAGGAACACTTTTTTGTTTATTTTAAAAGGTGAACACAAATGGGCTGGGGCGCTTTCAAAGCAGCAAACCCGGCCTCTGGCCAGAGGACCAAGTACAGCTCTGCCACAACTGCACTTGATCTTAGCCAAAAGGCAGAGAAGCGATTAAACACATACCACAGTATAATATAATGAGAAACAATGATTTCCATATATTATCCTTAATTTATATAGTGCCAACATATCTACAGCACTATACTACCAGGGAGACCAAGAAAGCGCTATAGACACATCATCAACATTTGTTTATACAGCGCCACTGATTTCGCAGCGCTGTACAGAGAACTCATTCACATCAGTCCCTGCCCCATTGGGGCTTACAGTCTAAATTCCCTAACATACACATACATACAGAGAGACAGACAGAGACTAGGGTCAATTTTTTGATAGCGGCCAATTAACCTACCAGTATGTTTTTGGATTGTGGGAGGAAACTGGAGCTCCCGGAGGAAACTCGCGCAAACACGAGAAGAACATACAAACTCCACACAGAAAAAGCCATGGTCGGGAATCGAACTCATGACCCCAGTGATGTAAGGCAGAAGTGCTAACCACTAAGCCACTACGCTGCCCCCACATACAGGTAGAGGGCCAAAATAAAGTGAAGCCAATATAAAGCATTGAGTCTACCAATGTCTGGAATTGGATGGATGGGATGCGGCGCAAGAAAGTCACTCAACTGCCACCTGGTGGATGGTGGTGAAAAACGCAGCCTCAGGTATCTTTCCATGCTGGAATGTTCTTAATTAACATATGAGGTACATCTGTGTGGAAGCTTTTGCTTTCGATATACTTAGTGTTCCTCATTTAACCAGGTGTTTCAACATACAGGTAGTGGACAAAAAGATGGAAGAGAAGGTAGGAGGGCCTTGCTCCCTAAAGCTTACAATCTAAGCAGTTTGACTAGTTAATATAACTCATCACAGAGGCGGCTTGTGCTGACAGGTAGATACCAGAACACGGAGCAAACCGATAACATTCACTGCCATCTCCCTGCTACAAATAGACTGTGTATGTTGTGGATTTCTCATACATCGTTCGTAAAGGCCAAGTGCCAAACTTCCCATCTAAAAAGTATGGAATTTAAAAAAAAATTGACAAAATTGTCCCTGCCCCTAATCCAACCAGGAAATGTCTAATCCTCAAATCCGAGCTCCCACGTTTACAATAACCACAACCCCGGTCCTATAGATTACATCCCTTGAACATCAGGAGACAAACACTACCAGGGGGTTATGACACCCATGTGATATTTATGCTATAGTGGTGACTCTGCCACCCATGTTTTGTTTTAATATCCACAGTTTCCAAATATGATATAAAAATGTACCCTTTGGCCAGTTCCCATTATAAAAATGGTTATACAATAGTCAGCGGATTTCCCATTGACGTTGTCAGTCATAGAAAGCCTTTGTAGCTCCAACTCTGCCCCACGGGCAGAAGGTGGTGGTCAGTCAGCATAGTAAACCACAAGAAGACGTCTATTGACATCTAGTTTATTTACATGCACAGAGGAAACCTCAAACACTTACAGCAGGATTTCCCCGTCCTCCACAGATGATTTATGATGGACCAGAAGTAACCTCCTTTATAAAACCATTATATTTCTACACACACCAGACTTTCTGTCCTAAAATATGTATATGGAGAAAACATTTTTCGTAATAGTCACCCAGGTTGTTTTTATGGATAATTATTGTAGGAGTTCTTCCACCGTCTTTCTGAAACTCTCACTGTGACCAAATATCTAAGCTGCTGTACAAGAAGGTTTTCTTGGTATCTAAAGCTTGCATGTGTCTATTAAAGGTCCCTGCTAGATAGAGGAGATCACCAGTGCATGCCTCAATGATGCACAGATCCCATCTTTTGAAGTCAGAGGGGGAATTCAACGAACACATTGATGGCTAACCTGTGACACTCCAGGTGTTGTGAAACTACAAGCCCCAGCATGCTTTGCCAGCTGTCAGCTAGTTATCTACTGACAAAGCATACTGGGGCTTGTAGTTTCACAACACCTGGAGTGTCACAGGTTACCCATCACTGAACTAACAGCATTATGCTTGAAAATAATGTGGCTTGTGCATATTACCCTTAGTACGGTAATCTTAACATGGATTTCTGCTCATGGCTCACAGAGCTGCAAGCAAACATCAGCGTTGAAATTACCGTAGTAACGTTAATAGTGCGTGGGCTGCGTTATTCTCAAGCATAACGCTGTCAACTGAATTCCCTCCATTGATTCAGAACATAGTCTAGGTGCATGAAAGGGGGCATCTGAAGCGCTAGGCTGCTCCCCCCCACCCCCAGGCAAAGCAGCGGTGAGTGAGACATACCTCCCAACATGCTGACCATCGGGACAGAAGTGCCAACAGTCGGAGAGGCGGGACAGTCCCAATTTGAGGGGTCATGGGAACAGTTGGGAGGTATGACGAGGACCCTAGCTCTTAGATTAAAAATGGCTGCTTTCAGCATATGTAAGCAATGGGTGAAGTTTAAAGGCCACTAAACTCCCAGATTGAAATTTGCAGATATGAACTATGAAGGAAAGATACATTGCTCATCTCCCAATACTTGATGTGGCCAAATTGGACCACAGTCACATCTCCTTCAAAAAGGAAAAAAAGTTTACATTACAGCTGTCATAGCCATGCCCCCAGGGGCGTACCTTGTGCCTCTCCAATGGTAGAACACCGCAATCCCCCTCCCCACCTATGAACTGCTGCACAAATTGGGACTGTCGCATCCAAATCAGGACAGTTGTGAGCTATGATATTGTACAATAGTAAGCTGATATTTCACCACAGTTCTGATAAAAAAAAATAATGTACTAACAGTATCTGATACAGTTAATATAATCTGAGACTACAGTCATTTAAACTATTGTGACATCACTGGCCCTACCCGTGTATGAACCAATAACAGCACATTTCTGCAGTGCGAAACTGTCAGTCACTCACTGCCTATTTAGAGGCTCCTCCCTCCTAACGTATCACCCTGCTGCAGAGGGGTGAAAGACAGCATGCTGGACATTTTTACTTAATCTATATTTTTAAGATCAGTCTTCAATATACCTTAATGTGATATATTAGCTTTACTTGCTCTGAAAGGCCTTCTACAGGTGCGTGTTCCCCTCTCATTATAAATAACGCTATTGGCAGTTTTCTTTCCTGTTGTGGTGTCCAGTAACGTGTAAAATGAGGCTCGGCTGTTCATTCGAAACCTGTGCGCAAGCCAAAAATGTCTGTCTATAACATTATTCAATGCACTTTCAAAAATATCTAGCTAATTTAGTTTGCATTGCTAGAATATTTCCTCTACTTATTGACAATTAAAATGACCTAAAACCAACAATCTTGGGACAAGCCACAACTGAACAGTCATTTTTTGGATTGGGGGTTATCCCGACTATTGTTGAGC
Organism: Mixophyes fleayi; assembly: GCF_038048845.1. Taxonomy (NCBI): domain Eukaryota; kingdom Metazoa; phylum Chordata; class Amphibia; order Anura; family Limnodynastidae; genus Mixophyes; species Mixophyes fleayi. The sequence goes on from NC_134411.1 coordinate 28,997,127, forward strand.
ATGTTGCCCTCTTGTGGAGGAAAAGAATACTACTTCTAAAAATTAATTTTTGCAAAGCTTTAAGTGCAGCCAGAAAGGGTTACTTACCAATTGCTGCTGAAAGATGCAAATTTGTACCATAAAAGCATAGTCACCAATCAGATATTTTCTTTTCATTGTTTACCTGTTGCACAGCAGATATAAACATGTATTACCAATTGGTTAAACTTGTTCTACACAGATCAGCACCTTTGATTATGTAAATAAAAAGTATTCAGAGTACACCCATTCTCAGGTGGATCAGTACAGGGGAGTGTGGTCTGGTGACTTCACGTCTCTAAAAAACCTGGTTTTATGGAGACACAAAGTCATTTGTGGACCAAGATGGCGGATCTGCCGAGGGTGCAAAATTTTGGAGGGAAGGAACTCTTGATCGGTGACATTCCATGCTGTGTGCAGGTTTACGCACCCACGTGTAAATACAAGATTTTGTTTTGTGGGAAGACGAGAAGAGAATAAATGATAAAGAGGTGGAGAGCCAGCCCTTATGGACACTCACTGTTTCGTTGGGAGCAGCGTTGAATTTTTCCTTTCTGCAAAAGGACCGTCAGGTACTCAGCCGGTTCCAGTACTCAGAAGTCAAACTACTCAATCAATGGGACAACTTCTGCTTTTATAGTTAAACTTTTCAAGGATTTCTAGAGGTAAAAACAGACCCACAACCCTGCAATAAAAGTAGGCAGAGACTGTTTTTTTGGTGGCAATTACAAATATCATGACATGGGTATGATCTTTACTGGGTGCCAGTCCCTAGGGGGTCGACAAAGTACTTTTGGAATGCTGGGACCTTCCACAGTGTTCTAACAATTTGGGAGTAGGGTGCTCAGTCAAAACAATTTACTGGTAATTTCAAAGTATGTGTCAGGGTGTAAACTCTTTTTATAGTGTTAGACTCCCAGTGCAACTTTAATATCCTTAAAATTTAGATTCAGAAGCTACATAAATAGTATGCAGTAAACTCCTTTATGTGGCTTTGAAGTTAAGGGAGTGCAACACATATATCCCAGAATGGAAATGTTACTGTAATCACTCGTCTTCCACCAGCGCTTGGAGGAGAACACATTACATTGTTCCCTCTAGAATAATGGAGGGGAAAAAATATTTTGATTATAATCTAGAATGGGCAATAGGCCCCAATAATACTGCGTTAGCGTATACATGAGCCTTTACCTGCAGTAACAGAGGAGCTCACGGTGCCGTTACCAGGTATACACCGTATTGTGATAAGACGTCTTCAAATCACCAATTTGTTGGGTTGAGAGAGGAGCGCCACCAAACTAAGGTAATTGGAGGTGCCTTACATATACCTTAATCAGCATTGGGCTGGTTGCTTATAATAGAGGTGAAATTCCCGTGTAATGGCATGGCAAGCAGAAGGACCCACTGCACCACCACACAAAATAATAAAAAAAAAAAAAAAAAAAGCAAAAAGCAGCTTAGCCTCCCCCTTGGATCCATTACAAAAAAAAACATGAGACCCCCCAGCATTTGAGAGCCCCCTAATTTCTTGTGTTTTGCTCTGATCATCCATATTTGCAATGACCAGTCTCAGGTGCAAGAGAAAACATTTAAAAGGGCTCTCGGTATTTTCCAGCATGTGACTAGACCGGAACTGGCAAACCCGTGGCTCTCCAGGTGTTGTGAGACTACAAGTCTCAGCATGCCTTACCAGCTATCGCGACACCTGAAGAGCCACAGGTTGGTCAGGCCTGGACTAGATAGAAAGGACAAGTGCAGGAATCTAGATACCGAGGCATTTTGGTACAGAAATGTGTATATCAGCCACCTCTACACGAGGCCCACATTGCTTACATGTTAGAAACATAGACGATCACAAGATCACAATCATAACAGGTTCAGGCATTTGATGTTCACAGTGATTGGTTGACATGTTTTTAATGGTCAACCACAAAATATGGTTAAACCAGCATTTAAGAGGATATGTTCGTTCAGGGAATTTTGTGCTGCGACATTAAATGCTCAGGTCTCACATAACGTGTGTACATTAAGGTCCTAATGATTGCGGTAAACCTGACACAGCGTGATACTGCATCCAACATGTGTCTTACATGTTCTGCGCAAGTCCTAACAAACAAAGCAAAACCACATGTGCAATTTTATGTGCTTTTCAAATCCACCTCACCTCATGTACTCTCATGTAACGAATTCTCCAATAGCTTCATATGGAGGTCCCAACGCTACCTAAAGCGCCAAATGTCCAAAACAGAATCTCGGATATGGAGGGAGATATGAGGGAAGGAGATATCTCCTCAAGAGTCACCACCTACCCTCCTATCTCCCTCTCCATCAATAACACCACAGTTTAAAGTCTCACAAGTCCAGTCCTACCGCCTCCACCTTCAAACTATTTCTTTACTTAACAAAGATGCAACCAAATCGTTTATCCATCATCTTGTCATCTCCCACACAGACTACTGTAACATCCTCCGATCTGGCTCCTCCTCACCCACCTATCCCCACTTAATTGTCATTGCAAGACAGATCTTCCACTTTGCAAATCCCTACACTGGCTCCCTGTGTGCTCCAGAATCCAACTCAAAATTACTCACCCTTATCTACAAAGCCCACAACAACACTACCACCCATGCATACATCTCAAATCTCATATCAAAATACTCTCCCTCCCGCCCTCTTAGATCTACCTCTGACCTGCGCCTTGTCTGGTCTCTGGTAACCACCTCTCACTCTCACCTACAAAACTTCTCCCATGCTGCTCCCCACTTACAGAATTTCTACTACACCCAATCAGACTCTCCCCCAACCTTCAAATCTTTAGACACTCTCTGAAAACCCATCTCTTTATTAGATCTTACCCTACTCCCACCCGGCCCAAACAGCGGTTAGACTGAGCGGATGCCCCCCTGCCCAGCCCGCCCCTGGTCTCTGACATCCTAGTACAACGCAACCAAAAAGCTCTCCTCCGTGATCAAACCCTCACCAATTTGCACTTATAAATTTTACAGTGTACAGGATCACTGAATAATTTAATAAATATACGACATATCGGACTACTTTGTTGAAAATATTTATTTATAAAAAATAAAAAAAAAATTACACATTCTTTTACCATCACATCGTTACTGCAGACAATGTATAAACTCCAAACTATCCCAACTGTGCAATAATTTATAACAACGTAAAACATCGCTAACTCTTTGGTTTCCATTATAATTACACGCTTAAGTCTTAAAAAGTGCAGTTTATGCTTTACAAATAAGCAAACAAAAAAAACCCAGCTGTAAAGTGCTTGAAAAGATCACCCTTCCTCTCCAGTTTGTAGTTCTCCACATCATCTTTTGAGACAATAAAATATAACTAAAACACAGAGTGGAAAGAGGTCCTCCACTTATCCACCAATATTAAATATTCTTAATGCACTATAATAATTCATTCTAAAACATACAACGCCTTACGCTGAATACCCAATCATTTTACTGAATCCGAACCCTGTAATCTGCTATTGAAATTAAGAGAAGGGACCTACACAAAACTCTTGTTTGTAATTCTAGATGATAAACATTTGTAAAATGTCCTTAGAGTGTCAACTACACAGACATTGGTGGGATGAACCCAAGGCTGCCGAGAACACAGTACTAGCACGCAGATCGGCCTCTCAAGGTCATTGGTTCAGCCATCCTCTGCCTCCGTTAGGTCACTGGTTCTTAGTGAACGGACAGGCTGTATTGCGTGAGACAGTTGCCAAGTGTCTGGGGGGTGTTGGCAACAGGTAAACTTAAAACTCAAGTAATTTTCATGGACTACAGTTCACCATGAAACGTGAGCTAAAAAGAACAACTGGGGAGTTAAAGTCGTATAGAGAACAATCAATATCTCTCATTGTTACTGTAGTAAAATCATCGTCTCCTCTTCAAAAATAAGTAACAAAAAAACATCACACGCCCAAAGAATCAGTCCGTTTGGCAGGTAACGTGGTAGGTCTTGACAGAATGGTGAATACAGTGCTCAGGTTGGACTGTAGGGTGTAGCTACACCGGATGCAGGTTGAAGGCGTCATTGTCACATATATAAAAGCAGCAAGTGATTTTGGCACTGCAGCTTAGTGATTAATTCCCGTTTCTTCAGTTCTGATCCTGACGTTAAAATAGTCAGTACAAAGTGTGGGGGTCACCTGGAGAGATGGAGATGAGGGTGATGATGCAGCCGGTCCAATAGCTCCTCATCTGTGGGTTCTTCTAAATCTTCCCTGTGGAGTTGGACAACAAAACTGTAACTAATAACTGCCATTGCTTACACACTATTCACAACTTCCGTTAATATCCTGCGCATTTCAATTTGTACTTTGGAGCAAAGCGTTTTGGGTAATTTTTGTTCTAATATACAGATCTAGAATGGGAACCAGAAGCACTGAAGCGTGGGGCTGAACCATAATTCATGCGAATGCTGCAAGTCGATTTTGCAATGTGCCTTATTGGTAGTGAATGGACATTCCTAGTGGTCACTGGTTCCTGCTGGATTCTATGAATATAGGTTCAGACTACAAAATGTCAGTCTCATGTGTTCACACTATAAATAGTACCTGGGTCATTCCACGTCAGTTCAACCAGGGATGTCCACCACCCATTTCTACGAAAAAATTTTAGTTAAGAGGATGTCAAAACAACCATTTCTGCCAAATATCTCGACTGTCTGAAAAATTAGTTGATTATATATTGATTTTTCAATTTATTAAATAATTTACTAATTGCAGCTTCTTTATCCAGTTTATTTGAAGTATTACGGGTGTTTATTAAGGAATTGACACAAAATTTGGACCCCTAAGGTAGATAAAGTAATTTGGTTTGGATTCGGGAGGAAGAGTTACCTTAGGGGTCCAAATTTTGTGTTGATTCCTTAATAAACACCCGTAATACTGCAAATAAACTGGATAAAGAAGCTGCGATTAGTAAATGATTTAATAAATTGAAAAATCAATATATAATCAATTAATTGTCAGACAGTCGAGATATTTGGCAGAAATAGTTGTTTTGACATCCTCTCAACTAAAAAAAAATCAAAAAAACCTGAGATGGGTGGTGGACAAGTCATGTTTTTTTGGGTGAACTGATGTGGAATGACCATCACCACTGTTTTTACATAAAAATCGCAAGAGCACATTATTATATTAAAAAGGATTTATCCCTGCGCTTCATTTCAGAAGTTTTACAAATGCCTAGAGACTTGGGGGCATAGGGGCCTACTCTCCTGGAATGTTACAGAGACTTCAGAATTTCTAGGCGTTTTCCAAGACTCCTAGGAGAGCAGTATCTTGGCAACTTCCCTAGTGCAGTGCGTGGGGGGTTTAATAGTGCGATTCACTGCAAAACGCGTTATCCTTGCCACATCCCCCACTGTAATAGGCCAAGAATTGCATCACTGAGCAGGAGGGGTAAGCCTGATTCAATGATAAGATTTGTGACTTCACACCCCCCAGACTCGACAAAATCGTTGGCAAGTATGCTAGGGGGGAGGAAGGATGGAGATCTCTGTGTCCAACTACAGAGCTCAGCTATGTACTATTATACAACAGGGAGCAGGTTTGAGATTTCAGCGGTGCAGACACCAGAGTAAAGAATAACATTAATGTACCCAGCCCCTGGCATCGTCAATATGGCGGCACATAACGGGTGTCTTTGAAACGCTGCAGATATGTATGGTGTAGGAAGATGGTTTCTATGAGGGGCTAGTTGGATAGGGAATTCAATAAACATGCAGACCTGAGAGATCTGCGGTTATCTGTGTGGAGTTTTTATGTTCTCCATGCGTTTGCGTGGGTTTCCTCCGGGTGCTCCGGTTTCCTCCCACAATCCAAAAACATACTGGTAGGTTAATTGGTCGCTATCAAAAAATTGACCCTAGTCTCTCTCTCTGTGTGTATGTTAGGAAATTTAGACTGTAAGCTCCAATGGGGCAGGGACTGATGTGGGTGAGTTCTCTGTACAGCGCTGCTGAATCAGTGGCGCTATATAAATAGATGATGATGACTGTGCGTGTTTTGTATATTAGACTGGCAGAAAATGTTCATTCCTTACGACAAGGCCCATTTAACTACTTATGTCCATTATTATTGTAATAAAATGTCAAAGTAATTCTTACAGTGTCTGGTATTTCTCTTTGAAACATATTGTCAATGGGCTACTTTCTTGTATATACAATAGTTTCTTGTACTCCTGTACAAGTTGCAGCAATGACTTGTCCTAATATAATATATCTCACATCCTGGGGATGCATTGCTTCAAGTAGACTGTGCGCCATTGTAACTTGCATTACAAACACACGCCCGGCCCCTGACACAGGCCTCTCACCTGAACATTAGTTGGACGGTCATGTGATATTCCACTTGCTGAGCAGCGGAAAGCGAGTGCCGACAACTGCGATCCCACTTGTGGATGAAATTCTACAAACATACATGTAAAATAAATTTGGTTGGTAAACACAAGTATTGTCACAGAGAGGTAATTATATGAAGTACGTTGTTTCTGTAGGCATACATAGCTCTCAGTGCTAACTAGCAAAGGCCACTCAGTCATACTGAACACATATACAAAATAAAAATAATTATTAGTCTGATTTACAAATTAAGTTTTTGTAAGCTTTTGTTTATCGTTAACATTTTAGGCTGCAGTCACCTGGCGAGCAATGAGAGGGTGACAGATCATTAGGTTGTCTCTTCCCCACGATGGTCTTACCTCAAGAATCAGTGCTACAAACAGATTCACCCAGACCACAGAGGACACCAGCCACCAGGCCACAAAGTACAGCTTTGACCACCTACAAACATAAACACATAATGAGGCATGCAGGCATTGTCCAATACAATACAGTTGTTCTTCCTTAACCTATAACTGCCTCAAACCTCGCCAAAATGTATATTTTTTTATATATACACAATGGGGTTAAACATAAGTGGTAATTGGTATCAGATCGGGATGATAAAAAAATGCTACATTCAAAAATAGGATATTCCTGGGCACTGATTTTAAAATTAGAATAGATTAAACAAACAATTATTCACATCAATTCGTAGCCATCACTTTATTACCAATGGGAAGAAATTAAGCAGCTCCCTCTAAGAATTGTTGTGCAACCAGATCAAACCACATTAATACTCATTAAAACATTTGATTAAAACATATACTAATATAACCATAGAACACAATATAAGATTATTTAATGGAATATGGGGAATCCAGCAGTTGTTACTTTTTGTTATCATTTGAGCCTTTGCATTTATCTATAAAACAGTCTTTATGTTCCATAGCTCGATGGTGCACATCAGATAGAGCTGTATAGAGATCTATTACCGTGGTAATTCATTGAATGAAATTTGATGTTCTTTGAGCTTTCTTTGTACATCAAACGATGAGCCCAGAAATCTCTGAGGAAACCACAACTGACTGTGGAGAAACGCGTCAGAGGGTTATTGTATTATTGGAGTTACAAGTATTTCTGGGCTCATCGTTTGATGTACAAAGAAAGCACAATAGATTTGTATTTCAACGCTTGACCAGATTGCCGTGTCCTAAGAAGAGTTACTACGCACACTATCGGCATCGGAGCAAGTGTTCCAGTAGACATCACCCACTGCTGGGAGAAGAGTGTGGTAAATCGCTACTAAGATCGAAGGAACGTCACCCACATAGCTGGGCAATACAGCGACCATTCAGTGAGTACAATCCCTATGTAGAGGGCAGTTTGTGGAACTACTATCTCCATCTGTTGGCAAGACAGACACTGAGAATCTCGCTATCCTAGAAGGCCGGTGTACACAAACGGTTTCAAGAGGGGACTTGCAGTTCCGCAGTTATCATATTATGTCTGTAGAATAGACTATTTATATGGAACAGAAGTAAAATCTTTATCTGATCGTTGAAAAGTTCAAAGAACATCAAATTTCATTCAACTAACTACCGCGGTAATAGATATCTCTACAGCTCTATCTGATGTGCACCATCCAGCTCTATAATATAAGACTGCAAAAGATAATTTTTGTTATCATTTGAGCCTTTGAATTTAGCAACTGCTTGATTCCCCATATTCCATAAATAACCTTACATTTTTATGGTTATATTACCTATATGTGTTTTAATAAAATGTTTTATTGAGTATTATTGTGTTGATGGTATACATTTACTAAGGAGGATTTTTGCGCTTCCATTTTTCAGGTTATCTAGATAGGGGCAATGCATGCTGGGAAGCAGAAGCTTTAGTCCTTCTCTCGCCTACACACAGCACGGGCAGCCATTTTGACTCTAACTGAGGTCACCGGATCCTAGTAATTTGCTAGGCTACATACTGGTGAACGCTGGTGCTGCCATTTTGTGACACGGTGGTGTCACTAGTCTGTAGTGTATGGAAAAGATAAACTCTCACCAAACACTAGTTCAGTCTACAAAATGGCTGCTTTCATTATGTGTAAGGGGTGCACTGTGTCACAAGCGTATTGAAAGCGATATGTACTTAGACACTGACTGCACTTTACAATAAAAATACAGAAATATAAAAGAAGACCTTGCAGTAAGTGGAAAAGTGAGGTATGAGGGAAAGGACGCTAAAAGAAACTAGTCTGCTACGTGCCAACTCTTGCACAGGAAAGAGTAAAATAATTTGCTACGCAGTCATTTTCTGAAGCGTATAACTGAAGCTTATATTAGGACGGCTGCTCAGCGGTGTTACATTTGCGTCAATCCTCGGGAGACTAGGAGCCTTGTAGCCTCATGTCCTCTAACACATGGATTAAAGGGGGGCCCTGGGGCTTGTGTCCTGCTTTCAGAGGGTTCCCTGGTAGTCCCATTGGGTTTGTAAGACTATCATGGGTCACTCACAGTCCTGCATGTACTGGGACTCACACGTACATGGAAGACGGACGGGGAACTCTGATGGGAAAGAGAATTCTATCTGGCACATGGGGGAACACATGATCCTGTCACATAGTCTGAGTGTGACTCAGTGACTAAGCACTGAGCTCCGCCCAAAACATTCGGCTGGACGGAAGCAGTGACTGAACTCAGACCAGCAGCCCCTCTCATCATCATCTGACTGGAGACTAAGGTTAGACTACGGAATCTGCTCATTTATATATCCATAGAAAGAAATCGCTCTCGTAGTCCCCCAATATATTGTCAAACACAAACTTAAAAAGTGCCCTATGGGGCACTACTGAAAGTGAATAAACTTATTATCTTACTATATAAATATACCATGCATACGATCATTATATTTATAGAGCACCACCAATTCCGTAGCGCTGTACAGAGAATGTCACTCACATCAGTCCCTGCCCCATTGGAGTTAACAGTGAAAATTCCCTAACACACACACACACACACACACACACACACACACACACACACACACACACACACCCCCCCCCCCCCCCCCCCCCCGCCCGTGTCAGCAGCCAATTAACCTATCAGGATGTTTTTGGATTATACACAGATACTCCTTTTCTGTTGTTGTGGGTAATGCTGACTTAGGTTAGCGCAATTTTCTTGCTCAAAATAAAAGAGAATGGATATCGCTGCACGTTCGAAGCATCACTCACGGGTTTGTGTATCTGGAAAAGGCATCCAGAAAGACTTGCCAGTTGTTCACCACCATCACATCCCATAAGGTTACGAGGGCAGCCTGAGACATGGGGAGAAGGAAGACACAGGTCACATGATGCCAAGTTACTACACGACTACATGGGGACACGGGACTTACGGCAAAGTCATCAAAGTTGTTTGGCCAATACTCCAGTTGCTCAAAAGTTCCGCATTGTAGAGTCTCGTTGCTGGAGCTCTCGTTGCTAGAACTAGAGGTTTATAGGAGAAGATTAGATTATTATATCTATGCGTATCATTTTTCAACACCAATAAAAATAATATTTTCTCTATAGTGGCTGTGTAATATATTGGCGATATATGAAGAACAACAAAACACACAGACATGATAACTGAGCAGACACTGCGAGGAGCTCTGCTAAATTAATAAGGGCAGAAAATACCAGGGACAGGTGTGTAGAAAACGGGTAATTCAGTATTTTATTTCATTTTTTTGTATGATGACAGAAGAAACCCTTCAACACAATAGATCATAAAATTAGTTTTACAAACTTAATATCCAGTAATAAGTAAATACTACATTTCGTTATGTCCTTTCAGTGATCCCAGCAGTGTAACGATAATCAAAGTTGCAGAGGTCTCAGTGGGACCCCATGAGTCACATATGACACACGCCAAGGACGTGATGCCATCACGTTGTCTGTGACATCTCGGGGGTCCAGGCTAAGGTCTAGGTTCTGGCTGCAATATTGCAGCTTACTCCACGAGGAGTCAGTAAAATCAGAGGAACCACGGGAGCGGACACATGGTAGGATTGTGGGCCTACGTCACTACAGGAGCCAGGTAATGACAAAGCAATAACATCAATGCACAGATCTCCTGTGCATCTATTAAAGTCCAGCACAGAAATGCAGAAACCCATTAGGTAGGGTGATCACAAGTAACCCTGCACTGTTATTGGTGGATTTACAGAGCGAGCTCACGCTCACACACTAATGCAAAAGAAATAAAATAAAAATATGTGCATCAAAACATTCGTTTTCATTATACAGGATTTATAAGGCTCTAATCATAGCATTCACCTACCTGACGTTCCTGGGATTAGGAATGACGTCTTTGAATAGGTCAATACCAATTATAGCAAATACATAGTACACCACCTAAACGAGGAAACAAACAATTTATACCGAACGTTCCGTCAGTTACTTTGTGACATTGTTAGAATGGGCATCGTTGTTTATACAAATGTAACTTTACCACAAGGATTCCAGCAAATGCCCGCAGATTCTTCACTAGGTCCAGCACCGTGCCCGCCACTAGAGCCATCACCTACAGCAAGCACACCACAAGGGGACATATTTTAGAGTGTGCACATTGTAGAGATTGCAGGACACGGATACATTGTTTCAGGGTGCCCATTATAAAAGTATAAAACACAACCGCTAAACTGAGCGGACTCTTACACACCTTCATATTAGGTATGATTCTCAGAAATCTGAAAACAATGAACATGTTGACGAGTCGGACCATCTCCCAGAGAGACAACAGCCCCTGCATATCTGGTTTCCTTTAATAGATAAAACACATTCAATAACAGAATTAGAAGTCCAATAGATATATAGATATTTTTATTTTACATAACACATAGTACAGTAGTTGCTGCAATAAATATCAGGATATAGATTATTTTAATACCCCCACTCAACAACAACTTATGCAAGTCCCAACTTAGTTCTGATTTCCCAGATATAAAGAGGCTTCAACTTTTCATTATCCGCTGTAATCCACTTCTGCTCATGGTGAGGCGGTATTTGCATCTTCTTCCATAACTGTGGCTCAGAGTGTGGTTCTCTTCGAACCACGTATAACAGGTATTTTGACCAGAATGCTTTTGTTCATCTTCTAACTGAAGGTACAAGTGGTACCGGTCTCTCTCGTTCTTAGAAAGCTAGATTGGTCAATTTAATTTCAGTGTCCCTTTGCTCATTTTCCTGTTCTCATTGCTCAGACAGGACTACTAGTGAAATTTTAGTGTCACAGAGTCTTCATCAATCACCACCATTCTGCCCATTGTTAACTTGTTGGTATCACGGTTTGGTGATCTTCTTCCAGAATTCCTTCACTTGCATGAAGTTCCCATTTGATACACTCTGCTTTTGGAGCATGTACATAGGCCTTGCTTCCAAACATTCTAACATGCTGCAGCGTAGGCCTCCTTCTGTTCATACAGAGTCTTCTTTGTATGTTTACAGGCTAAATGATTTTTGAGAGAACAGGTTATCAAGAATGTTTCACCCTAATATCTTGGGTGACATAGCTGCGCCAAAGACTTTACCTACTTTTACACACTCAAAGATGTACAGTAGTAGTGTGGCCAAAGAATGCAGCTGTATTCTTTATCAGGATGGAATCACGTTTCATGTTTCCATATGTGCACAATTTGATCATCATCAACGCTAAACCAGATGGTACTTTGGTATTTTTCTCTTGATCCAATCATATGGAAGAGAAACAGGCCTGGTGTATATATTTCTTGTGTATATTTCACGCACCTTCCCTGACTAGCAGCATCTTCATTTTAAACTTCCATGACTATTATTTGTGGCTTTTCACTCAATGTCAGCGAGTGGCTATTAACAGACATTTTTTGTCAGGCTTCTGACTTTCACAGTTGTCCTACCCTCATAACCTGTTAGCGGCAAACAAATTAGGGCATTGCCCAGGCTTGTTGAGGTTAAATGCAATTTTTAATAAAGAACAAAAAAAATTACCAACGTCTTATTACCTCGCAGCAACAAACATCACACCAACTTCCTAGTTTGCACCTTCTGTACTTTGTTTTTACTACATAAAAAAATTCAACAAAACAAACACACATACAAGACAGTAGTTGGTGCAATAAGTATACAAATAAACATTATTCTAACTAGATTGCCCGGATGAAAGAATACTTGGCCATTCTGAAACGTTGACTTGCCTATATTGATATTCACTATGTATTGGAGACTGTTTGGACGACATAAAAGAAATATTCTAATGAACATCCCTGAGAGACGTCTATCCTTGGAGGCTACAACTACATATATTACACATCTAATACCAAACAGCAAATGTGATGTACAGAATATGGTAACTGGACGCAGTATGGAATATACCCTGATCAATCTTTACCAGCTTGTAACCTCAATCCTTTTTTATTGTTGTCCCTTGTAATCTATTATTGTAAACCCAAGAGCCACAATTCTATAGGGTTACCAAGGGCGACAATAAAGGAGGAGGGCGGAGGTTACACCTGGTAGAGGAGTGCAGCCACTTTAATGAGTAAAGTGACCTTTCTTATAGAATCTCAGTGATATGGAACCCTTAGTGTCAAGATACTCATCTAAATGTATCACAAGATTGTTTGGGTGCAATAGGAAATGTCCTAAAATAAAGTTCTGGAATGATATAATATATATGAATTATATGTCATTGAAACTGCAATATTTGCCCTGGTAATCATATTCTTACTGCATTTTTCATACAACGATCATTAGAAACAAAATAGGAAAACATCTTCATGGAGGACCTACCAGCCGGGATGTGGGAAACTGTACTGTACAAAGGTCGCGACCTCCAAGACCTACAACAGATTGGCATTTACAAATTAAGATTAACTATGGTATGTTAAACAAAGAAAAGAATGGAGGAAACCCACTTAGGGGTTAATCCGCGCTCACGGAAGAGAATTGAGGAAAAAAAAAAAATAACACTAATATAATAAAAAAATATATAATAAATATAATGTAATAAAATATTATAATAAACAATATAATAAAATCTAATATCACCAACCACTGCAGCAAGACAAAGGCCTATTGCACGGCCAATTAATTCCAATACACAAGAAAAACGAAATAGGGGAGGAGGCTGCGCTGCGGAACGGTGATAAATAAATAACATATATAAGTGTGTGTATTTCTGGAGGACCTCTTAAATGAATGAAAATGAGCAGAAAAATAATACTTTGTTAAAAAGCACATTTAATAATACATAAATAAAACACATAACCGCATAATATGGACATATATATAGATAAATAAATTAATTGCATAGTTAGCCCATAATGGAATCTAAGAGAATTGCTCCTGCTCAGATCGTATAAACTGGCCCGTCTTTTATCATCTGCAGATATAGGTCTCTATCCCTAGTTTCTACACAGTTATCCTACTCTACCCCTCCTTTATGGTTTAATACAGGCCTGTCCAACCTGCGGCCCTCCAGGTGTTGTGAAACTAAAAGCCCCAGCATGCCTTGCTGGTAGACAACCAGTTGATAGCTGGAAGGGCATGCTGGGACTTGTAGTTTCACAACATCTGGAGGGCCGCAGGTTGGACAGGCCTGGTTTAATACTTAGTTAGTGTTTTCCTTAGTGCTGTGGGCAGGACCAGATTAAGGGCTCAGGCCGCCCTAGACTAATAGACTTGTAGCGCCACCTGACCTTTCATGCCAGGCTGATACATGAGTAAAAACAAAAGTTGTCATTAAATTTAAAACCCACCTTCCTTCAGTCCTCACCCATATTTATGTTCCTGTGTTTTCAAAACTCAGCTCCACTTTTTAAAAGGGTCAGGACTATTGTTGTCACTTGTTTAGTTTTCATTAAAATCAGAACTGTATAGCAGAATGGAGGCATGAATGAGCGAGACTGAGGGTGAAGATGACGGGAATCCGTCAAGATTAAAACCTTACTACATCTTTCTGTCACATATTCTTTTTACTTTGGTGAATATTTTAAAAAGAAAGCTTATACCTCTCCCTATAACAACTGTGCCCCCCAGAAGACTTGGCCCCAGGCTGCAGCCTGGTCAGCCTATTGGATAGTCAGACACGAGAATGTCACAATTGTGTATTTTTCTCATCAGCAACAGCGTTTCGTCTTTAGACTTTCAATTTACTATTGTTGCTCAAAAAAAGAAAATCAAAAACAATACTCCCAGCATCAAAAGAGAGGCAGCAAGTGTCCTACCAGTAGAATGATTGTGAGGAATCCATCAAAAACGTTGCTAGGGTAGGAGATGTAGTTCTTAAATCCCAGGGAGAAGATCTTCATTGTCATTTCCAGGACATAGTACAGAATGAAGAAGCAGTTGATGACCTAATGATAATAATTAGAAGTACACGTAAGAGGTTATGAACTATGCTCAGATCTCGAAAGAGACACTTTTGAAATACTCACCCCCAAAGCGAAGTCATCTCGATCGCCCCCGGATTTTTCTGCATCAACCATTAAAACGACCTAGAAGGGCATCAAAAACGTCACATTTTATCAAATAATTACATTAAAAACCAGATACTCCCTTTAGCTTGTGTTCAAATGTCAAAATAGTCTGTTATTTCACGATAAATCTTACAACTTTGACAAGGTTTGGGGTTTGGGCCCCGTGGTATCTACATGAAAGGCGTATCTGATTACCCCCTCTGGCTCTCCCGCCCTCTAATGGTACATAGACTCTGGGCCGTCTCCGGATCCTCCAGGACGGGTGTCGTACATCATGGGTAAGAGACCCGTATATGTTGCTATTTGTCTTTTTTTTTTTTTTTTATCTCATAGGTCATTAATCTCTGGATAGGTTGCTTATAATTTCCTTCGTAATTGGTATGCCGATATATACGTGCCTTCCCCCCTCTCTGATCTCTCTTAACCCCCCCCACCTCCCTCTAGTATAACAATTTGAAATAAGAGGAGACATCTTGTTGCCTTACAGTCGTCTGTTTTATTTGCTGTTTGTATTATTTTATGCTGCTTACTCTTATAACAAATTAAGAGTTTAAAATAGTTTGTTATGTCGTATAAAAACCAGCTAACCACAGTTACGGTGCAGATAGGGGGGAGAGTTCATTGACCACGTGCTCCACTACAGATAAAGCCAATGGCGCAGTTCAACAGCTGGAGAAGACAAGTTATTTTAACCTTGGTGGCACTGAAGAAATTTGTGGATATAATGCAGGATCCAGAACAAGATGAAGCTGTGAGCTAATGCCCTACACTCGTCCTAAGATTAACTCACTTGGCTGGCCGAGGTCCGGGTTATATTTGCACCTCAGGAGACGCACTGCATCGACTTCCAGAAAAAGAACGGATGTAACATTATTACCCTATCAAAAGCAAATGTTATGTTGTTGGAGAATGTGTGTGTCTATGTTTGGGTGTGTTTTTGTATAATTTTTTTCAAGTTGTATTTTATATGTATTCTATTGATAATGTTGTTTTTAGACGTTTATTTGGCAAAGCTTCAGTTAACATGCAATACTGTGCGCTTGGATGTCAGATTTATTGGTATATGTAATTAACAAAGTGTGTTTCACTTTCTACCCTTCTTAAAACACAGGCACAAATAATCCATCTTTTCAGGTTTCCCGGATATTCTCAGTAATTTGGAGTATAGAATATACAGCAATTACTCCTTTATTAATTTTCCTTTCTGGGTTTTGGGCATTCTGGATTACAGGCTTCTAGATAAAAGACAATTGATTCGCTTTGCAATGACATTAATGAATTTTGCTTATTCTACTGCATCTTCAAGTCTCACTAAAATATCATAGAAAATAGTTTATAAAAACAAAACAAAAAAAATAAACTTCACAAGAGTACAATTTGGGCTTAGTCAGTTCCGTGCAGAGACATTATTGCCATGTAAGGTTCAGGGGCTTGCCGTGCACTTATATCATCGCGTACGAGTATTTAGTTACCCTTTGATATAGCAGCTACGTGTAGTACCCAAGGGTGATAAAATATAAACTACTCCGGGCCAAAAAGCAAACAGGATGCAAAGTATTTATTCAATGTTGCAAGAACTGATACTTGGTGCAAAAATATATTTATATCTGGTGTTTACGACTTACACAGATAGACAGAAGATTGGCCAGAGCAACAAAGTTCCCCAGGTAGTCGAAATAGCAATGGCTACCAATGATCTGCAGAACCTGCAGAAACTTAGACTGATACACAGGCTGAGGAGGGTGCTAAAGAAAAACAAACAAAGATTACTATTAATTTCACAAAGATATAAAACACAAGAGCTCAATCCCAATGCTAGTATTAGAATGACTAGTGTTACATTTCTAACATTTTAAGAAATTTAAACTCAAAAGCTGCTGTATCAATAGAAGTCTTCTTTTGGCTCACTTACATAAGAGTCTCACCCCTGGGCTAACAGTTGCCAACCAGCCCCTGGAATATTTTAGCAATCTTCCTAACTCCCCAAAGGGCTTCACGTACTAAAAAAAAATTCCCAGCCTGCACTACAGAGTCCTAATGATGACAAACAAGTCTCTCTGTAGATATCCTCAGTCAGCACAAGAGCATGTTCATAATGACACTGTGGGTTAAAGGGCTGGTATATAACGGACATAACCCAAATATTTCCCCCCAAACATGACAATAGCTTCCAGTTCTTCATATACTACTAGAAATAAATTGGCCTCTGTCAGCAATAAGCCACGATCTAGATGAAGGTGGATTAGCATCATTTGCAATTTATTTTATGTTCATCATTTACAGAAAGTCAAATAAAAGTAAAAAGATAACTACACTACTACAATACCTGTCTGACGGGATCCTTATCAAGCTCATCAAACAGTTTCTGAAATAACTCGGCAGAGATGACACCATCGGAGCAGGATTGTACTTTCTGGAAAGACAGAAAGAACAGTGTTAAATAAACAGATAGAATTGTGTAAGATTTACTTCATTAAATAAATGTATTCATCAAAAAACATTACTCCCCCCCCCCCCCCCACACACACACCGACCTACCTCCATAATCATCATTTTGCAGTAGGCATCCATCTTTACTTTCTGCAAAACTTTAATGAATGTTTCACGATCTATACAGGCCCTGAAGAACAAAAAAAAAAAAAGTTATTCCAATTAGAAGACACAGATTCAGGGCAGAGTTTACAGGTCCAGGGATGTCATAAACCTACAGAATATATTTGTTATTGGGAAACGGACGAATGCTCTGGTGCGATATTCATTCCAATAATACAGAGATCAATGATGTGCTTATAATTCATAGAACATTGTAAAAGTTGCAGCTCAAGTTGGTCATTTTATGGCTGTGGTCCATTTTGCCAGATACTAAAGACCAGAACATGCAGTTTGCTCACC
Source organism: Mixophyes fleayi (assembly GCF_038048845.1). Taxonomy (NCBI): domain Eukaryota; kingdom Metazoa; phylum Chordata; class Amphibia; order Anura; family Limnodynastidae; genus Mixophyes; species Mixophyes fleayi. The sequence goes on from NC_134411.1 coordinate 29,014,881, forward strand.
TGTCCAACAGGGGGACACAGAATTACTGAAATATCAGGCTCCAGTTCTCCCCATCCCTAACCAACTACCTGACAGGGCAGCCCCAGTTCAAGCATCCTCAAAGCAGTCGGATCAGTACTTGGTCTCTGTGCAGCTTAGACCTATTCTAACTGTATTGTGTGTAACAGCTACTTACTTGTTAGTCCTATTACTAACATCTGGGCTCATCAGTATGCTGTACCACATCGTAGAGGTATGTGTAAGAAGGATGCCATGATAACCTATTCTGGAGACAGGACAAGTCTTCTATCGAAAACCTCTCCCAATCTAATGTCTCTCCTGGTCATGCGGCATCTGCCTTCCTTGGCTGAGGTACAAGGTGCTGTGGTCAGTCCACAACACCAGGCAACCACTACCTCCTTAATCACGGAGCTGGGCCGTATAAAAAAAAGGGCAATTGTTCACTTCTTTGTCACTCTAGCCCCCGCTTATGGACACTACCCAAAGGAGGTCGCCAGGGCCCGCGACCGGAACCTGAATGAGAAAAAGCCCTGTTGAATCCCAGTCTGAAATCTCCCAGGCTGTGGCCATCCTTTATCATAGGCCGCTCAATGGTGGAAGAGGGAAGGACCAGTTATCTGACTGGATGGGGTAACAGCTGGTGATTTGGAGGAGGGAGACCAGAAGCCATTCTCTCCAATGAGTAAATACATTGGTCAGTTCTCTACATATTAGACATTCAGCGTGCCTTGGCCACTTCTCGTTTTAAACAAAGGTGTGCTTAACCTTACTTTATGTCCCCAAAAGATGAAGAACAGATGAAGATCCTTCTCTCAGAATGTAAGTCCTCTAATAAACTCTTTTAGGTCAAATGTGGGTTTGCAGCTATGTAACCCCCCCTTCTGTTGGTGACCTGGACTCGTACTTGCAAAGCAGACCACGATTCCTAATGCAGGGTCCCGCTACATATAAGTATATATAGAGCCTCCTCAAGGTGATTCTCTATGGCAGAACGGCCATTTGTCCCAGCTTTGTCCCCATTAGGAGGATCGGTTCCTCGCAGCTTTCCAAGACGAGGTGACCTCTTCTAACTTGTAGGCCAGCGAGAAGAGGCCGCCTACATGGGACCTTAAGAGCTCTTTGGATGCGTTATGCAAGTGCTGGAGCTCTGCTTAATACTGTGGGCGCCCCAAGGGGGAGACCAACAAGTAATGGTAACAGAAGTTACTTAATAAAGATAATGATATTTAAAGTGGAAAACCCCCTTCAATACACACCATACACAACTATTATTAAATAATAATAAAAAAAAATGTTTAATCCTTACGCATGGTGAGAATTGGGGGATGTGATCTCTCTGTAGAAGGAAAGGACTTCAAAAGCTGCTCGAATTCCTAGTCGCCTTCTAAGCAGCGACGCCTGTACGGATTTCTGGAGGAAAGAAGCAAACAATTAAGTACTAATGACGCCGACAGAGAATTGGGAATTTTATCAAACCAAACACTTTAAAATAATTAAATTAATAATAAAATAAAATAAAAAAATTAGAGAAAGGGTCTCTTCATATTGCTCATAAATTTGATCCGTAACGGTGGGGAATGTACATGAAGCGTGGTATTCTCAGCTCAGACATGGCTAATCTGGAGTCCACGCATATTTTTGATAGGATTCCTGTATCACTTGATATGTGAAAAGGCATTAATACGCCCACACCCATTTAATAAACATATTAAAATACATGGTTGTGATACAAGTAAAAGACTTCCCCCTGTGTCACCCCCTTTCATGAGTAATTTGAGATCTAAAATGAGGTTAACCAGAGTAGTATATTAGGAGAAAAATGTAAAAGTTTAAATGACAGAGTGGTGGCCCTAACAGGGTCTGAAGTGACATTTTTACGCCCTGCAAAAGTAGTCAGATCGATGCATCTATGTGTAATGAAATGTACGACAGAACCCAATAGAGTGACAGCTAACAGGGCAAAAGCTTAGAACCCAATAAGAACCCTATAGAGTGTCAGCTAACAGGGCGAGAGCTTAGAACACAATAAGAGAGCAGCCCTTTCAGGTGGTGGCGATTTAGAAAGTGGACGGTTCATTATAAAACAAAATATCTTCATTAGCTAGAATGAGCTGCAGGCCGTTTACAGCAGGCCGTTATCCGTTCTCTACATAGCGCCACTATCCCTTAGTGACGACAATTAAAAAACTCAATCGTAGTTTAGGGATAAAAATAAAAATTGGATGTTTAGAACCCTTGAAAGCAAGACAAGGGGTATCCTAACCTGGGGGTGAAAGGCTAGCGGCGGCGATTGTGTACTTAAAGTCTTATTTTACATTTTAGCACAGGTACACACAAAAGGCTTCCACACTCAGTTTTTAGGATTCTCCGGGAGTAAAGAAGTCCCATGCCGCACTTAACGCTACTCTCCCCTTCCCGGTCAGCCCGTTTCATACAAGCCGCGTGGGTGTCAATGCCCCTCCCATCTGAACTTTTCATCCACCTCAATGAAAGAAGCCAAGCGGGAAAAGGAGAGCGAGGTGTAAGCGTTATTTTAATCGACAATGAAGTTATCCTGTAATCATATGATATAACAATATAATTACACACACAATAATTACTCACCATTAGATAGCCCCGGAACTGATTGTATATAATGGCTGTCAGCAAGTTCATCAAAATCAGACTCCCTATTTAGTGGAGACAAGAGTAATCAATTAATTAAAGAAATGATGGTTTTGATAAATGCAGTCAGGCAGCCAGTCAACTTGGATATTGTTACTAAGGCAATAAAATCTAAAAAAAAAAAAAAAAAAAAAAAAAAAAAAAAAAAAAAAAAAAAATCGGACCTGGATCTATTTTGGAGGACACTAGATAACTATAATTTTGGAACAAGGGGTCTGATTAAGAGACTTACTGTAAAGATAATGATAATACAGTTGCCATGACATTTCACATACTCAAGTATCCCAGAGTGCTCAGTTCCTCATGTTAGGCAATGAAGAGGCCGCTAAATCTCACAATTTAAATTTCCAGATAAAAACGATTGATGTAAAATCCATTGTTCGCTGTCTGACATTATACTACAGTTCTACTAAAAAGTTAAAGTTTTAACTCTCACCATCATTACAGAGAGCTGAATTCATTCAGAGGAATAATAAGCTGGTTGTATCTACATCACACGGGTGACTACCGTCCTATTCAGCCATTCATAGCTTTTACTGGGATTCCAGTAGATACTCACTTTCCCATTACATAAATATACAGACCTATACATTTTCTACCCAGTCCGTTCAAACTCACTGGAGTTCTTAATTAACCTTTATTAAGGGGTAGCTGAAACAGAACCATTGATGCAACACATTGGTGTTGAAATTGGCCGATTTATCAATACAGAGACGTAACAGAAGAGGGTGACTGCAGCATGACAGTACAAACCTGTCCCACAACTCACCTATAACTGTGAATATGATGAAGAAGAGAGAGTAAGCTCTGTTGTACGAATAGGCCGGAAGCATGACTGTTACAGCAGGGAAAAGAAACTTTGGGTTACTAAATATATTTAAAAAACATAATCATCATCCAAACGAGTCAAGAGTCTGACATAATAAAAAAGGACATCGTAGTCAAACTGCAGCTTGATACGATTAGATAGAATTTTGTAGTTTTATTAGTAAATCACACCATTCACTGAAGAATCAGACCAATTTCTCAGCTAGCTGGTTGTACAAGGATAAATATAGTGGTGACCAGCACTTACTGACTCTATTGACGGAAGTATAGAAGACAGTGATACAATCAGTTTACCATGGGTGACGTCAATGAGGAGCAATGTATCTACTTATAGGCAGTTAAGTTGTAAGTTTTCCATTGAACACTACAACATGCATATATAAAACTCACAGGATATTTAACTCAAGATCACACAAATTCACCTTATTACTGAAAGGACCGAGTTACAGAATAAACTAGGAAGCTAACAAAATTATACAGTATTCACTCAATCTTCAACGTCATCACCTGAATATCTGACAAACCGAGAGCTCATAGTGATATCTGACCGTCACTATTACTACTACGTCCCATTCAGCCACAGTGGGTTCTACCAGCATTTACCTGACAATATTTTACAAATAATTCATTATCTTCTGGTGTGCATCAAACTCCTTGGCCAAGTATACGGAGGGTTATAATTAGCAAAAAAGGAGGACTTTTCATAGTTAAAAATCGTGTGATGCAGAGCAAGGAATAACTTACAAGTATGTTATAATATTGTTTTAAAACTTAGTTTCAAAGTATTTAATAGTTGCTAGAAATCTATATTTTTTTAATAATTAATAGTGAGTTATAAATAAATACTTATGTGCGCTGCTGTGGAATATGTAGTGTGATAGAGAGACAGTAAGCTATTTGTACAATTAATCTATGGTGGAACAATCCTGGGTAGCCAAATAACTTACACCTAAGGGGCGTTTAATGCAGTATTATATTGTTTAAGTGTCCTTTGGAAGGGGACCCTGCCTGGTATAGGGCCGGTGGTAATCGAGCTATCGGTGCTGTAAACACCGACACGGTTTACTCCTACATAATTATTCCGGTAATGAACAGAGCGACATAGAAAAAATAACTACTTAGAAAGAGACACAGAGGAAATCCGATGACAGGACATCGCAACACTTCCAAATGACTTCAGTTGTGTGCGCAACTTGGAAATTTTGGCTTTTAAAGCGGCAATGCACAGACCCAGGTAAGTATTACCTTTACGTTAGGGGTTAGGAATAAAATTAATATTACCATAGTCCGTGCGTTGTCGCTTTAAAAAGAAGAAAACAAAACAAAACAAAAAAAAAACAGTCATGCACGCAACCGACGTCATTTGGAAGTGTTGCGATGTCCTCTCATCGGATTTCCTCTGTCTCTTTTTACTGGTAAGTATTTTTTTTTCTATGTCGCTCTGTTCATTATTGAAATAATTATGTAGGAGTAAACAGTGTGTGTTTACAGCACCGATAACTCGTACTACACCCGTATGGGGCAGGGGTTCTCCTGAATCCACCCTCAGTGTTCAAATTAAAGAAACACATTACGGAGAAGGAATTCAGGTTCAGGTGGAGGAACCATCAAGACTGTAAGACTTCCTATTTACAGTCACCCAGTCTTTTACATTCAAGGGCCCAAAAAGGGTTTACATACATACACACAAACCAACGTAACCAAAAAACATAAAACAAAACAATAGTAGTATATCCGCAAAGTTCCACTGTAGTAAAAGAGGAAGACAAAAACAAAACATATTTTTTTTTTTTTACAAAATGTTTGTTTGATGCCTCAAATTGGTGCGGCAGAGTGACTCACCGTCGGGGTTGTTGGCTGTGGTCAGTAATACCAGGAGGGAGGTCAGAGAGTCTGGTAGATTGCGGAAATATCTCAACCACTCAACGTCAACCTTAGAATCCTGCCCACAAGCACAGACGTGATCAGGGACACAAACTATTCACATAATGTAACATTCGGTATTATGAATGAAGCCTCTTAATATCATGCGTAATCTACATCACTATCACTGTGCAAAAGGTCAAGCAAAATGGACAGAGAATGAAAGTTGACAGTAAAACGAATTGGAAAAAAGAAGAACAGGTGCTTACATACAGGAGAGCTTAGTCCTTAACAGAGGAAACAGGGTTTGAACCTATATATAGAGACAAGAGCAATTGGTGATATTTACACATTTGAAACACTGTATTACTATAATTGTAACCAAGTCTATACTATGTAATTAGGACAAGCAGAGGATTGTATTAATGTCAGTCTGCAGGTGGGTGGGAAGTGATATTTCTACGTCTGGTCATTCCCAGACATTAGTGAACTAGGAGACAAATTAAATCAAGAGCAAATATAAGCCTTTACATTTGGTTAATGAACTATTTTGGTTGGTTGAACGACAATATACAAAGAAAAATGTAAAACATGAAAAACAAGAAGAGCGATCTATAAGAGAATCTAAGTAACTATAATATTGCTCCAAAGTCAGCACCATGTCGGACTTGGAAGCTAGAATACGAGGGTGCCAAAGCAGCTACTTCTGGTAGCCAAAATCTCTCAGATAGTTTTTACTTCCTACTGCAGAGATTAAACGTTAACTACAAAAGGGCACTTTTTCTTTAGAGGTACAACCAGCAAAATAGACCCAAAATTCCAATCTGTGACCATTTGCTAAAAACACTGTAGTAGAGTGATTATAGGACTTAATATCTCCTGCCCACTTCAGCGGTCAGGCTGTAACGAGTCGGTCTACAGCTGGCTTCCGCTGCAGAAATCTATTTTCACTAATCAGCTCAAACACGATGACAGAGTTCGTGACAAAGCGACGGGGCCAGACGTACACAGAGGGTCCACCGGACAAAGATGGCAGGAGCTGTGGGAAACGCAAGACCAATCTACAGTCTACCAGAGGGATTTATAGCAAATAGTCACAGGTGGGGTATAGGGGGTTATATCAAGTTATGTCAAGTTATATTCAGTAAAGACAGAATCTAAGTATTTTAGGTAATTCATAATTGCCGTTATTTAGAGCAGAGATAAATGGCACCAGCAAAACACTAATTAAAATTTAAGGTATTAAGATAGTTTAACCAGCTCTGTACTTAAAATAGGCCAACTTCCTGTCCTTAGATAAGGGGCGCGAGGTCAGCTGGAGCGGTATTAGGTTATCTAGCCCGACAACGTTATCATTAGTGAACTGGTTACCTTTGCATGAGCAAACAGCAGCATACCAAACATGGTAAATAGGCAGAGATGCAAAGCCAGGAGCAGCATCACACTATTGGGAAACAAAGCTACAAATTAGTCTTTGCACAAATCAGACCAGCTGAATAATCATCCCCTGATAACGGAGTTGTGTCCTCCAATAGGATCCATGTACGGTGTAATCACATAGAAGGGAATTGGAAAACAGCCACACAAATTACACCACTGTCACCAAGGGCGGGCATTACATTTCATGCTAGCATGATCCACTTGTCGTTTATACGTAGTTGAAGCAGATTTGTCCGCCTTTAATTAAAATGCTAACACAACCTCCGCCATATTTCCCTCAATTCAGAAGGGACCAACCACATACAAATACCGGGAAGCGGCTGGCCAGCAGCTGTACTAACCCCTGAGCTCAGGAGGAGGGAAGGCTGCAAGTGAAAGCCAGCTCCTGATTGGATGGCCACGGCACTGCCAATCAGAAGCCAGCTATCATTTTTAGCCGTTTCAGGCCCTCCTTCCTATGCTCAGATGATTTGCCAGCAGTGGTGAAAGTACTGGGTGCTTGCTGAATAAAGTAAATGGCAACGGTCACAGAGGAGGGTCTGCCGCCAATGTATTAGGAAGAGGAAGGGGCCTTAGAACAACCTAATCTAAGGTGGAAAAGTCATTTAATAAGCAGGTCTCATTAAATTCCATGACATCACAGATTTTCATACTGTTCCATGCTCAAAATCCTGACTAGAGAACACCAATGTTCCTGTGCTATTGAAACTCCGCTCAACTCACTTTTTTAAAAGGCTCCCAGCAATCTTTGCCACTCAGTTCCTGCAAATTAAATCAGAACTGTATAGCGAAATGGAGCCATGTACGAGCGCTACTGAGACTGAAGACGTGGGGGGAGGGGCAGTCATTCCTGCATCTGTCACCATCCTTGTCTCTCCTACTGGCTTATCTTCCGGCGCCCTCCCAAGGATGGTTCATTGTCTTCAGCCTTTACCATGGGAATTTGTCAAGATTAAAACCTTACTGAATTTTTCTTTCATGTTTTCTATAGGATTCTCTTATATTTTGGGTAGATTTAATAGTATGTCTAATAAAACTGATGGCTGTAAATTGAATTATGAATAGAATATGGACCCCACTTTGAAATTAGGTTTTAAGCTACAGATGAAACGCTTACGTCCTCTTCAAACATCAACCAAAAAACAACCAACAATAAAAGAGCAGCTGTATTCTATTTGGCGGGGGTAACAAAGGTAAGTTCCTTGTGGGTCATATTGTTCACCCACCTGCCCATCTCGGGTAGCGTTCGCTTAATGCACTTCAGAGTCTTTTTCATAAGTGAAGAATTCTGAAGGAGGAAAAACGGCCGCAAAAGCCTCCGGATTCTCACCCCCTGAAAATGGCAAATTAACAAATATTAAAAAAATATTTATACATAAATCCCAGCAGAGTAAAAACAAAGATATTTCCACGTCCGAGATTGGTTTTGTAAAAAACAATAAAATATAAAATCAAGCCGTCTATTAGATTAACCGGATCATTTAGTAAGTGGGGCTAGTGTTCCTTCGCAGTCAGGAGCAGATAACTTGACTTCAGCGGACAAAGCAGCAGATTGGTTTGGAACCTTAGCAGTGGTATCATGGGTGAATGAAGCCGAGGTTTGTGGACAGGGAAAGGACATTGCTTTCACCTAAATGAAGCTGTGCGGCTTAAACGTCAGTTAGTCATTATAGGCTTTCATTGGGTTAATGTATCTCTTAGGTGCAATCCCCTTTTAAATTTAGTATACAGACCAGTGATTGACAACTTGGCATAGCTGGAGGGCCACACGGTAGTCCTCCAGCCTTGAAAAGGGCCACACAGAGGCAGAAGGGAGAACATAGTGCACTCCCCTCTCCTTGGGTACGTTGTGTGACCGCTCTGCACTGTGCAGAGCAGGACACGTGATGCAGAAGTCAGCTGTCCCTGCTCTGCCTCATTCTCTGCTTATTAAGTGGAGACTAAGATCAGGAGCAGGCAGATGGGGGGCTGCAGGTGAAAGCTCAGGGGGCCTCTGGTGGCCCGCCTGTTGCCCACCACTAATACAGACAAATGTACTTCTTTGGCCATAAATAGTTAAATGTTTAATAAACATCCCTTGTAGATGTCAATGACCCCATTGAAACACATGGAAGATACCGAACGTTTATGAAAACTCACACAAAGGAAATAAAGGGGAACAGGTCCACAGCAAACATTTAAGATTGTTCTAGCGCAGATAAATAAAATCAACTGGTTTCTGAGGCAACGGCGCTCTTAAATGTTTCACATAGTATTCTAGAGGGGTTCTACCGCAAGACTGATTTAAACAGACAGGTGGGTATATAAAGAGGCCAACGGAACTGAATAAATCAAAATATTAGACGTAATGATTATGGGCTTATGCCAGGACCAGTGCCGAGCCAGAAACTCCTGTCGTGCAGCGTTTCATGCGATATAAAACGGGAAGTGGGTCAGAGATTTCCTGGATCGCTCTGCAGCAGAGGAGATCTCTCAAATGATAAACGATTTTCAAATAATTTTACAAGGCGAGTTGTGATGATGTAGTTCCAGCTAAAATAATCTAGAATGAGGTTTAACCAAAAATGTATGCTCGTTACCTCTCTACACAGGAAGCACAACGATACCGTCCAATCTACAACCGAAACCAGGAGAGTCAGGATGTAGCACAGAAGCCACTTGTTCTTAATAAACCCGTTCCATCCAATTAAATAGCTCTAAACATAAAAAAAAAAAAAAGAAAGGAAAAGTATGGTATAACATCCTGCAAGTAAGTTGTGATCCAAATCCTTTCACTACCCTTTGATTTAAAAAAAACATACTAGTAGGTCGTTTGGCTGCTATCAAATTGCCCCTAGTCTCTCTCTCTCTCTCTGTCTGTCTGTGTATGTTAGGGAATTTAGACTGTAAGCTCCAGTGGGGCAGGGACTGATGTGAGTGAGTTCTCTGTACAGCGCTGCGGAATTAGTGGCGCTATATAAATAGATGATGATTTCAAATTTTAAAGTAGTGTCTACAATAGGAAAGTTGTAGCGCCTTTAAGGTTTATGTGTTCTAGGCCCCAAATAACCCTTAATCTCTGTAATAAGCTAAAACAATACATTTACTCAAAGAAAGACACACCTATCTGTAATAACATATCAGCAGGTGATTTAAACCATAATTACTGTTACATAGTCACTGCCCTAGATGGATCCAGATTTCCAAACTTCATTCCTACATGCAAAATAAACAATATGCAAATAAGTCACTCACATAGACTCCTGGATAATGTATTTACATGGCAGTACTTTGAATCAATACTCCAACAGGAGAATAGACTTCTACGTGAGCACAAGTGGAGTGGCTTATTTGCATAATGTCCCTAGGTAGTGTAGCCTGGATATCTCCAGATTCTATGGGGCAGATTTATCAAATCATCTAAAAATGAAAAGTGAAGGTGTTGCCCATAGCAACCTGATTCTAACTAACATTTTGCACAATGTACTAGATAAGTAACAGCTAGAATCTGATTGGTTGCTGTGGGCAACACCTCAACTTACCGGTCGGTGGTGGGTAATAAATTGTTTGAAGTTAGATTTCAGTAATTTTTGCTGCTGCACCACTAGTCCCAGCAAGCCTCGGCAGCCCTAAACTGCTTGAGTAAGCTGGCGCTTGTAGAACGCTGCTTGGTCAGGACGTGCAAAAGGCGCTCAGATTGGTTCTTAGTGGCTGAACCCCACGTGGGATTCTGTCCTAATTGAACTATGCTGACAATGTAGCTCATTCTTAAAATTTAGGGCTAGGGCTGCGTGACGTTATGATGGGAGACACCGCGCCACAGGTTTCCTTGTTATAGGGTCACCAGCAGTCTGTCATAGCTTAGTGCCAATTCTGGATTTTTAAGAGGGACCCGCTGTTTGAATAAACAGCCCTAGCAAAAATAAAATGCAAGTAAAAGGAGTGGAATGTGTAACTACCGATAACAAGGTCAGAATTTAAACGTAAAAATGAAAAAAATATAATTAATATATATATATATATATATATATATATATATATATATATATATATATATATATATATATATATATACATATATACATACATATACATACACACACAAAGAGGAACAACAGGAAACTGGAATAAGGAAATGCAATCACATGTTCAAAAAGCACTTAGGCAGCAATTTAGGTAAAAGGAAACAGATTCACAGGTCAGTGTACACAGGAGACCGGATACACCAATTGTCAATGTGTTTTGCACACAATCAATGAAGTGTATCCCATATTACCAGCCTGTCCGACAGCCTCCAGAAGCCCCGTAATGGCAGATATTACCTTTACAGAAAGATCGGCGATGAACAGCAGAAACGTTACACATTCTATGCTTTCCGTCAGTCCACAGGGAGGCTCCCAGGCAGCTTTGCGGTAA